>NC_034604.1:28429762-28446666 GCF_900095145.1 Mus pahari | reverse complement strand
TGGGTAGGGGAACAGAGGTGGGGGGAGGGGTATGGGAAACTTTCGGGATAGCATTTGAAATGTAAATAAAGAAAATAATAATAATAATAAAAAAGAAAAATCCATCTAAATTTTTTTATGTGAAATCTCAAGGAGACCAGAATAGTCAAATAGTCCTGGTGTGTGTGTGTGGGGGGGGAAACAAGCTAGAGAACTCACCTTTTCTTGATCTCTGTATTTATTACAAAGATACAGGTAGTCTCATCTATGTTGTAGGCCGTCGAGACAGACATATGGAACAATGAAATGGGATAGAAGGCACAGAAACAAACCTTCACTTGCATGGTCATGTGGTTCTGACTAGAGTATCTAGAGCATTCCATAGGAAAAGGGAAATCTTTCAATAAGTGGTTCTTGAAAAATTATATATCTGCATGCTAAGAAATAAAATTGGGTCCTCACCTACCACCATATACAAAAACTAATTCAAGATTGAAAAATGTTCACCAAAGGTTGGGTGTAGGGAGGAAGAGTTGGAATGAGAAACAGGGATATGTTGATGAAAACACAATTTCTGTTAGACTAGAGTAAGGTTTAATGATGTATTATATTATTTGGTAATGGCAGTTAAAAAATAATATGCTGTATGTTGCAAAATTACTACAAAAATAAATTTTTCACATTTCTATCACACAAGAAAATTCATTGATAAAACAATGTCAATTAACTTGATTATTTCTACAATGTATACATAAATAAAATCATCACATTGTACTTGTACATACAATTTTTATTTGAACATTAAAATTTAATAAAATAGCAAAAATACTAAGTCAAACTACTTTCAAGACCTGAATATAAGAGACGATACTGGATTTTTAAAGTGTGTGTGTGTGTGTGTGTGTGTGCAAGTGTGCAGGCATGTGCGTGTGTGCGTGTGCAGCTGTCTTGAACTCTGAGAACTAGGCAAGCACTCTGTCACTGAGCGTCCTAGTGTTGTAATGTGCAATTACTAGATGGTCAAAAATTTGAAACTGGAAGGTGTTGGTTTTGTATGTTTGGGGTTATTTTTCCCCCTTTTCTTTTAGAAATACATATTCACCTTCTTTAGCTCTGTGAGGAGATGGTAGCACTGGAGTTGATGCTGTCTGGGAATACAGTCCTTATTTCAGTTATGGTTATACAACTGATGCTGAGTACCAGTTGCCTTCTCCCACCTTCCACTGGATCCCCATCCCCATTAGATTTATCTGCCTTGTCCCCACAAACACCTGAGCTCCCGAAGTCCTTTATAACACAGCCACATGTATTTTGTTTTTGTTTGTTTCATTCAAATTTTATTTGCAATTTTTAGTTTCCTCTGGTCTTCGCATTAGGTACCAAAATTCTACTTACCTCAACGCTGCTGAGAGTGTTCAGTGCCTCTAAGAAGCAACTTAATTTTAGAAGATCTTAACTATCTGCTCTCAAAAAACATTATTTTCAAGAACTTCTAATTCACCTTTCTCTCTCTAATCTCTTCCTGAAGAGGCCCTGGGTTCTGACGAGCATTTCCTCCTCCATCTAGTTTGGCTTAAGTTAGAAAATTACCAAACACAATAGCACCTCTACCCAATTCCTCCAACACTGGAAAGTACTGCGCTTCCATTTACGAGCAATGAAAGTCTTACACATAACGGTAAGTCAGCTCCAGGGCCTAAGAACTCATTCCTTAGTGGATCGCAAAATTGTCATGTTCTTCTCTTCAAATGAACCCCAAGAAACCAACCTGGCACTCATGGAAGGCCCGGCACGCAGACTAGCTGGCAGCTCAGCATATTACTTCCTAATCCACGCAGTAAATATGCAATCGAGTCTCACGACACTGTGAACTAATGGAGTTCGGCGACTAGAAGATCTTTGGAGGGCAATCAGGTGCTATTAAAAATATGCTAATGATAGCTTGTGATTGAGCAGCAGGACCCCAGGATTTGGAGTTGGCATGGCAACTGCCAGCAGATAAGTTCATGCAGAACAGGAGGGAGAGAATTAGAACCGAGCTGCTTAAGTGTAAGTGTTAATGAAAAATGCAGAATGTAGTTGAGGATCCCAGGGAAGGGTTAGCGCTCTCATGCCAAAAAACAGCCCTAACTCGCAAAACACACAACCTGAAGAGAAAGCAGAATGTCTCCCACCCGGGTGCTCCAGCAGTAAGAGAGACAGCCAATGGGAGCTCAGTGTTTAGTCTTTTACCAAGGACCTATGACTCTGTTATGACCTCGGTGTTTCATAAATGGGTGACAGAATTGTCATATCTGTATGTTACATGTGTCTTCTAACCACGGCTGAAGGCAAAGTTCTGACAGCCAACAGCTTTTACCAATGGAAGGTATTGCAGATCACAGGTTTGCTGTATAGAAGACAGTGCAGATTGCCGGCAGGTTTGCTTTTTTTAGCTTAACTGAATGTCAAAGGTTAAGAGAGAATCTCTTGTACTGTATGGCATCACACCCTATAGCCAACGAGCTGAGGCAGGATTAGACGGTGGGACATCCAGCAGACAGAGATAGGAATCTGAAAATTAGTCAGGTGCGAAAGATTCGTCCAAGCGCTGATGGACACAGATGCATAAACCTGACGAGGGCTAACTGTCCATGTGGCTTGACTTAGACTAGTTTAAACGGGAAAACTGAGGTATGAGCTAGCGGGAGTGAGCCACAGCTACTGTCGTAGGTATATGAAGTCTCAGAGTCCTTGTTTCAGAGAACAAAGAGTTACAAATGGCACACTGAATGTGTTGCTACAATCCAGGCTTAGAGCCCGAATAACTACTTGGAAGGACAGTTTAGCACTCTGCTCTGTGAGCTGAACAGCTAAAATCCTTCTGGCCATGGGACCCCGCAAACGGTGGGCGTAGGAAACCTCAGAGAGGCCTAATGCAGTTCCTTTAGAGCCCTACAGTAAAGCTGGGGACCCACTGATGGATCCTCGAAGGCCTGTGAACAGCCGGATCAGCGAGCAAGTGCTGAAGACCAGCACAGCAGTCTCTCGGGCAAGTCCACTCATGACGGGCAGAGTCCACCGTTTCCTGGGCCAGCCACTGCAGTAGCAGCTGACAGATACCACCGAGAAGCCTTCGGGTGGGTCACAGTATTGTGGGACCACCTCTGCCTGTATGGTAAGTCACAGTTGGAGGCTTGGCCCTTTAAGGCTTGGCCTGCATAGCTCGGTAGAGATGGGGGCAAACATTAGTAGCCAGGCCCAGATTGAGAAACATCTCAGGATATGTACAATATGCTTTAAAAAATGAGCTTAGGTACTGAAGAAAAATAAGAAACTGTGTACAAAAAAATTCATAGGAAGAAATATTTATTTTGAAAATAACAAAGTTAACTCATTAAGGAGAGAGTTGGAGATTCAAAAAAAGTATTTTCTATGTTAAAAAAATTGGAAGAAACACAATGATAAAAGAAAGCACTTGGACCCTGTATAATTTTTTTCACTTATCAGCATACAGATAATTACTTTTCAATAACAATTACAATTTTATATATCCTTTTAAAAGAGATCAGAATAAAACATACTTAGAGAAAGAGAAGACTGAATGAATGTTAGATCTGAGGCCATAGAACAGAGGTTAGAGAATTCTTTAAATCAGAATAAAGAACCTTTAGAAGAATCAAATGGGGAATCTACAATAACAGCAAAAAAAAAAAAGGTAGTTCCAGATGAGAAAATCCACAAGGGCTTAAGGAAATAGAATAGCAATCCCAAAGAGATGCAATATATTGAATTCAGAGTACAAATTATGTTTAATGCTACCTTAGAGCAATGTCATACGATAGCTTATATGTTTCACTTTGTAGAGTTTGGAGAATTAAGATATGTGCATACATGTTGATACACCATACTGTTGATAGATGTTCAAAATTCCAATGGGATTCTGCCTTAAATATGATTCCAAGATTGCATGTTTATTAGAGACTGTGGCTATCTTTAAAATACCTTAGCAGATTGAACTCATGATGCTTCAACACATGTATCCATTAGAATACAACAGTGTTTTTAGACATTTTGGAATCAAACATGTGACACATATATCTTACAATCCCCATAATTGCTAGGTCACACAATTATTATAACAGGACTCTGAAAGAAATGATCATAGAACAGAAGGGGGATAGTAGATCTCCCAGAGATAGATTAAGTCATGCTTTATTGACTTTAAAATTTAAAAATGTCAATGAGACAGATAACACAGCTGCTGAGAGACAATGGATTATTTTAAAACAAAACCCTGCTGAACTAAATCAGCCTGCTTATATTAAGGATATTATAATTTCACAAAGGAGGGAAGACGCTATGTTACTCGGGGGGGAGAGGTTTTGTGTTTGTTTAAACAGAAGAAAGCTGTGGATTCCTTCCAAATTGATAAATCAGATCTGACAATGGATGACCCAGTGAAGATCTAGGCTGCATTCATGAAGGAAGAAACCAGGAAGACAAAACGGGTAAAATATTTGATGATCCCTCTCCATGGGAACAGCTCTGAAGCTAGCTGAGACATGAAAATGTCTCCAGCCAGAACTTCAGGTATGTATAGCCAATAAATCTTGTTGGCTACAGAATCCTTGACTTATCATGCTGTCCTTTCAGATGGCATAGAGTTTTACATTTTATACATATATATGTATACACACACACACACACACACACACACACACACACATATATATATATATATATATATATATATATATATANATATATATATATATATATATATATATATATATATATAAAACATAAAGAAAGACAGATGCCTTACTTGCTCAAACAGAGCAGAGAATCATCTTTAATTGAACTGTGCACACTGCACATTCCATATATGTATTAATGCAGAAATGTATATTATCTGTGAAAGTTTATATATTGACAGACACCAATGAAGTCAATGCAGCCCTGACAAGAGGCACCCTTGGGTTGCTGACCTGTTGAGACATATTTACTCCAGCATCCTGCTTGCTCCCACCTTAGGCTGCCTCAGCATTTTCCTTTAAATCTGTATCTGGGACAATTTCAAAATGGCTAGCCAGCTAGATCATCCAGCATCCCAGGTTGTTCTCTGTAGGACTTTAGTCAAGCCCTGAGCTTTCTCAGCACGCAGACTGGACACAAGATGTACAGCTAGATTTCTTAAGGTTGACCAATATTCCAAATTTTCAGAGGGACCCCCAAAAGAGACTGACTCTCCAAGTCAGCAGGAAACAATTCTAAGAGGACAATGTCCCCAGTCCCAAGAGGTAGGGTGGACATCTATCCCTCTTTCTCTCCTATCTAGTGTTGGGGGTGGGAGAGGAAGAGGAGAAGGGATGAAAGGTAAAATGAGGAGATACAGAAATAATAGGAAAAAAGATAAATTATTGAATTTACTTTTAAACCGAAGAGCATCAACACGTCAAATATTTTTACATTTGGTGTGGACTTTGTATATTACACAGATTAATATTATATATTGCTATAATAGATTATGTATATGTGTTTCAACTCTTGTTTAAGGTATTTTATCTATATAGTGTAAAGATCTAGTCCTTGAAAGCTGCTATGGCAAACTGTTTTGGCAAGTTAATAGTCAGACAAGCAAACTTATAGATATATTAGATACTAGGTTAGCTAATTACAGAAATATATTTCCACGGTTGAACAGATAGTAAATAGCTAGAAACAACTAACATTTGCCTATTCAGATATACGATAGATAGATAGATAGATAGATAGATAGATAGATAGATAGATAGATAGTAGATACATACATACATACATACATACATACATACATACATACATTCATACTTTTCTAAAACCTCAGAGATTTACAGAATATGATATTTAAAGATGCTTGATTGTTGAAAGGCTTTTTTAAAAAAAAAAAAAATTGAAACCGGTCTGCTCCTGGCAGCACCCCCATTAAACTTCAAAGAAGATGATCAGTATCTAAGAACCTCCACATGGAATTTGTTTCATATGTGGAAATCTGACACTGGACCAGAAACTACCCTTGCTTCAACTACAGATTAAATGCTGTCCAAACTGGGCAAACAAAACTCAGGGAAGTCACCTGTCAAGCTTTGCAGGGATTCAGTAGGTAAGTTCTTTCTATTTCCTGCTTCACAGATATTTCAGATCCAGAAGGGTGAAGATAGCTGCTCCAATATCACCGGGAAATTTTGTAGGACTGCCCAGGCAGCTGACTTTTCTGTCCTTTCTATAGTTTTGGAAGCTGCTTGCCTGTGCTTTCTGCATACTGAGATAATTTTTCTTTCTCAAGACTCTGATGGAACTGAAGGCTAATAGTTATAGTCCTGCAAGTAAGCTTAAGTTGTTAAGGATTTAGGAAAGTGTTCTATGGTCTAAGAAAGTGTTTTTAGGTTGATAATGCTAGTTACGGTAGATATTGATTTAGATGCAGAACTTTGAGCTCACCAAGATAGGATAGAGAGTAGAATACTTTCTCCAAGGTTACCAAATACATGTGGACTGGACATTGTGAATGTAAATCTCACCTGATAGTTTTCATAACTTTTATTATTGTTTATAGTTTATTATTGTAAGAGAAAGAGCCTCTTAATGGACTTAAGGGGGGAAATGTAGAGAGAATCTCTTGTACTGTATGGAAGCATCACCTATCAATAAAAAAGCTAGGTCAGTGAGCTAAGGCAGGATTAGAAGGATCCAGCAGAGAAAGAGAGGACTCTGGGAAATAGTCCTGCATGAAAGACTCACTCCAAATGCTGATGGAGACAGACACATGAATCTGAGGAGAGGTAACTAACATATGGCACAACTTAGACTAGTTTAAGTGGGATAATTGAGGCACGAGCTAGGGAAACACGACAAAGTTTAGGCATTTATTCATATGTAAGAAGTCTGAGAGTTGTTATTTCAGGGAACGAATAGGTCAGATGGAAAAGCCTGTGGTAACACAAAAGAGGGGAATGGGAGAGGGAGAGATGCTTGCCTCTCTTCCGTGGCAGGATAAAGCTGTCTCTGCTCTTCACTGGCTACAGCACTCAGAAGGGAGGGCCCTGCACCTCTCCTTATCTGCACAGTAGAGCTGACCCTGGTGGCAGGGGTACAGGTGAACCTGCCTCAAGGATGTGTGCACCGGAGAGCGGCCTCATCCCTCATCTGCCAGTGGGTGGCATGAGTGAGGGAGAGATGCCCCCCTCACTCTGCTAACCTTCAGCAAGTGGGTGAGCTGGCTCCCAGGTAATGAGAGCAGAAAACCTGGTCCCATCCCTCACAGGTTACAGCACTGAGGGTGAGGGTAGGGCAGTGCCTTGCCTGGGCTGCACAGTAGAACGGGTCCTGGTGGTAAAGGCATAGGCAAGTTAGCCCCAAGGACGCGAGATCAGGAGAGCTGACCCTGCCACTTGCCATCAGGGTGATCTAGCCAGGACAGTGGTGCAGAGTTTGCCCTGATGGTAGGAGGCACAGGAGAGCTGGCAGGCTGATTAACTCAGCTACCTCCCAGGCCCAGATCCAGGGCTTTGAGTTGGCCCATCCCAACATCTACCACATCTATGATCTGCTGAAGTGGGTGAAGGGGCTGGTTCTGCAGATCCAAAACTGCCGCATCTCTATGACACAGAGCAACAACAGGCTATCCAAGAGGAAGTCCTGTGAAAATCCAGTATAAACAGCGTAGCAGAAGCCAGCACTCTCGAAGCAGACCGATAACTCATTGCAATGAACATTTGCAAGTGAAAAACGCGTGCACTAAAGTATGCTGTGTGACACACTATAGCTTCCACAGCAATGTATTTTTATTCTATCTTATTTTATTTTTTTGCAGGGAGGTTGCAAGGGCAAAGGGTGAATACAAAGAGATGGGGCGATGAGAAGTACTGGGGTACATGATGTGAAATTCACAAAGAGTCAATAAAAAGTTAACAAAACAAGAGAGAGCTTCCTCACAAGCTTATCTCCAGCATGTGGTGAGCTTGAATCCGGGATTCCTACCAGGTGTACACGCCTTTCTGTTTTATGGAGTAAACATGATGCATGTGTGTGTTCCTACATCATAGCTGGGATCTCCATAGCTATCTCTGAAGCTATCGGTTTGACAGAAGAGTCAGCTTCTGCCACTAAGGGCTTGAGACGACGAAGAACAAGACTTCCCTCCTCCTCTTTCAGGGGCTGGATGCTACTGGAAGTGATTCCTCATGACAACTGCAGAGTATTCACTAGCTTTGCCCATCAATGTGGCTATCGGGGATTACAGAGTAGAGAGAGTGTGCAGAGAAGCTCAGGGAGACAGCAAAAGGACTGGACCAGCTCCAAGAAGACGCAGGCAGTCAGAGAGCGCCCACAGTGAGGTTCTTGTGTGTGGAAGAAATGTAGAAACCGCTAAAGCGGAAAGTGGGAAACATCTCTTAGGGACTTGGGCAGGAGGAAAGAAAGACAAACACACTGTGAAGTAATGGGGATTGGGGAGGCAGAGAATGCTGGGAAAACTAAGGAAAGCTCAAGTAGGGCAGGTTGGGGAGGGAGGGAGCCTTTCAAGATCTGTTTCCATCTGCAGCCATGCCTGAAGCCCTTGCTTTCCTGAGGGGAGGGGAGTTTTGTCATTTGAAAAATATACTCTTAAAATTACATGGACACATACTTCCTTTTCTTAGTCACTTCCTTCCTTCTCTTTGATACAATGGTGCCTTAAAGGAAAACCAGGGGAGAAAAACCCGGGAGGTACACAGCAGCTTGAAACAATTGCCATTGTCCTGGGCCAGCTCAATTTAGCAGGAGCTGACAGGTGTTCTGCCACACAGATGGAAACAACCTCTGAAGAACCAAGGTTTTGGGGAGACCGTATCAAGTTTGTGTGGTTTGAGATATCACCATTGGAGAACAAGAGTTCAGAATGGTAATACATCATACTAAGACACCCCCCCCCCCAAGAGCTTAGGATAAGGGCTAGACAGGGGAGAGGTTATGGCAGATAATATCTGATTCTTACCATGTATCACCTTGTTGACGGCCAGCCCTGTGGGGAAGGAGCACCCTTCCAGCAGAGGGCTTTGAGGCAAGGGAAAATAGGGGTCCATTTGTTCTTTCTATTTAAACAATCTTTTGAGGCACAGCTTGGACTTAGAATGGCCATGTTGCCGTCTGCTTATTAGATAGGTAACGTTGGGCATCCTGTGCTGCTAATAGCACTTCCTGAGGAAAGAAGCTGAAATTCCAAGATAAAAATCACCAAGAAGCAGAGTGACGCTAAGGGACCAGATATATTTTTAGGAATGCCAAAATGACTGTAGTATTTCACCTAAATTAAGATGTACATCAGCCTTGGTCTCCTAGGAGATCTGATGGTGATGGGTTGGAGGCCAACAGGAAGCTGCTCATTGCTTATATGGTAAATCCAGGCATTATAAAGGTCACTTGTTGTGAGATGTCAGGAAATAGACCAGTGTTCCAGAGGGGCCGTTTGTGAAATCTCAGGAACACCTGTGCTTTGGCTCCCAGGACTTCAGTAGACTATGTCCTTTGCTTTCATCAGCAGGGGATATTTACATAAGGTTTACTCTGAGAGACTTGGCAAGTCAGACAAGGTGTTAATGGGAGAGCCCCGGGATTTCTTCTGTTAGGGTGCCATCCTGTGGGAACCTCATCAGTGAGCCTACATGGGAAGGAAGGGTCTAACTGTTCATAGCATTAGCTAGTGAAGACTCAAGTCATGTATAGTCTCATCTGGACTTCCTCCTGATTCTGCACGGCCCTGACCAAGCCTGTCCCAACCTCTCCCATTCCGTCTCCATTAATATCCATTCCCTCAGAATCCGACATCAAGATGTGTTCTCTGCTCCCATGTCAATTTCCCTCCAGTCTCTCACCTCTACTCACGCAAATCTACACGCTTCCTATTAATCTTCTGCAAAATTAACTGGCCTTTTTTATCCTTAAACTGTCTGATGCCATTGTTGAGGGACACTGTGGAGAAGGCATGAGAGCACCGTAGCAGTACAGGTGCAGAATCCATTCCCTTTTTCCAACTGTATGTGGGTTCCAAGGATCTAACTGAAGCAGGCCGACTTACAAAGCAAGCACTCTACCCACTGAGTCATCTTGCTTGCCCTTCTCCACAGTTTAACTATCCTTCAGTTCTCAGTCGCACAGTCTAGGAAAGGCTCCCTCATCCTCTAAGAGTGGAGCTTGTCCTTTCCTGTGAGGCGCAGGCTTCTCTTCACTCATTAGCATCTCTCACTAGACCTGCCTCCCAGAGGACAGGAATTCTGCTTGTTTCTTCAGTCTGTGTGGTTCCTGACTGTGACTTCAGTGCCCAATCCGTTGTCTGACACATAATAAGCGCTAAATATGGTTCTCAATAATAAATAAGCAGACTCCTGCCATCCTCTCATAGCACATAGACTGATTTAACCACTAATGCGTACGCATCCAGTGTAATTCTGAGGCTATATTGAATTGGCATCAATGTATTCCAATGTATTCATAAGTCTATAAACAATTACCCACACCAACTATGTGTCACTATGAAAGGAATTGGTAATGCAGTTAAAGAGAAGTAGTGTGACAACCAGGGAAGAAGAACAATTTCCAATGCCAAGGGAAGGAAGTTATCAGCCCAAGGTTTTTTTCTGTTGAGAAGGCAAAGTCTTCAGAGGATTTTCCACTCTGGCAGCCATCATGGGGAGCACTATCACAAGAAATTTCATGTCAGTGGTGAGAATGACTAGCACTGTGATCAGAGGCAATTTTAATCATGTCTTAAGGTGGAGTCAGGACGTTTGTGCCTACTGCAATAAAGGTCTCTAAGCAGGTGTTAGTTTTTATTAAATCCCTGCATCAGGGCATTTCAAGTGAAAGTCTCTGATTTGGATGACTTCGGTGGAATCCAGATCCCCCAAATCACTCAGCCTCCTTTGAACAGATTTAATGCCTTAGCTTCTCATCGGACTGAGAAATAACCAAAGATTGTGTGAGAGGCCTTGGAGAAGGACAATTATTGCAAATGACTAAAGAAGTCTCCCAATGTTACCTGGAACTCTAAACTTTGAAATCATGTAATAATTATTCTGAAGTTCCTTGGCAGCCCTTAAGTACAATTATCACAAAATCCTCAAGGCAAGAAATGATTTTCAAACAAGCATAAATTCAAAAGGTACCTTGAGGCCACTTCAGTCTCTCTGTACCCCACTGGTAGGACTCACAGCTAGGGTCACTCCATAGACTCCCCCTGGCCTCCCCTGATCCTGGGTCTCCAGCCAGTCCCAGAGATGCCCCCACTGATTTCTCTTCTCACCCCTAGCTCTCTCCAGCCCTCCTTACCTCCTGTAGCCAGGGGAGGGAGGGGGATATCAACCCTTTCACAACACTTTCAACCTAAAATTTGTCCTGCAAGATGGACAAAGATGATTAAGGAAACAGTCAACAAATGACTAGCCCATCCCATGTAAGAGAGCCACTCCCTGACACCGTTAATGACGTTCTGCTATGCCTGCAAACAGGCTTCATTTGGCAGCTGATGGAAACAGATGCACAGACCCACAGCTAAACATCAGGTGGAGCTCAGGGAGTCTTGTGGAAGAGTAGTGGGTAGGATCGAGGAAGCCAGATGGGTCAAGAACATCACAAGATCTACAATGTCAACTAACCTGGGCCCACGGGTTCACAGAGACTGGACCACCAACCAAAGAGCATGCAGAGGTCGAAACTAGGCCCTCTACACATTTGTAGCAGAGATGCAGCTTGGTCTTCATGTGGGTCCAGTTGAGCAGAAGCAGGGCTTGACTCTGTTGCCTGCCATTGGATCCCCTTCCCGTAACTAGGGTGCCTGGCCAGGCCTCAGTGGAAGAGGATGGACTTAGTTCTGCTGTGACTGAATGACCCAGAGCAGGGTGGTATCCATGGGGGTGGGTGGGCGTCTTCCCCTTCTCTAAGGAGAAAGAGGAGGGTAATGATAGGAGGTATTGGTAAGGGTGGGAACTGGAGGAGAAGAAGGAGGGGGCTGAGATAGGGATGTAGAGAGACTCAATAAATAAATAAATAAATAAATAAATAAATAAATAAATAAATGGAAAAAGATAGCTTGTGTGCTCTTCCTTATACAGCCCTACTCCTAGACCAAAAAGGGCCAAAGTTGTGTCCAGAGACCACCAGCTTTTGTCTGATGTCACTAGTGGCTTCGTTTTTAAAATTATTTTTATTGGATAGTTTATTTATTTTATGTACATTTCAAATGTTATCTCCTTTCCCAATCCCCCCCACAGAAATCCCCCTATCCCATCCCCCTCCTCCTCCTTCTATGAGGGTGTGCCCTCCCACCCACCCATTCCCACTTCTTCGACCTCCCTTTCCCCTACACTGGGGCATCTAGCCTACACAAGACTAAGGGCCTCTTCTCCCACTGATGACTGACAAGGCCATCCTCTATTACATAGGCTGATAGAAACATGGGTCCCTCCATGTGTACTCCTTGGTTGGTGGTTTAAAACCCTGGGAGCTCTGGTTGGTTGATATTTTTTGTTCTTTCTATGGGGTTGCAAACCCCTTCAGCTCCTTTCTCTAGCTCCTCCATTGGAGACCCTGTGATTAGCCCTAACCCTAACCCTAACCCTAACCCTAACCCTAACCCTAACCCTAACCCTAACCCTAACCCTAACCAATGGTTGGCTGCGAACATCTGCCTCTGTATATGTCAGGCTCTGACAGAGCCTCTCAGGAAACAGCTATATCAGGCTCCTGTCAGCAAGCACTTGTGGGCATCCACAATAGTGACTATATATGGGATGGATCCCCAGGTGGGACAGCCTCTGGATGGCCTTACCTTCAGCCTCTGCTCTATATTTTGTCTCTGTATCTCCTCCCATGGGCATTTTGTTCCCCCTTCTAAGAAGGATCTAAGTATCCACACTTTTGTCTTCCTTCTTCTTGAGCTTCATATTGTGTGTGAATTGTATCTTGAGTATTCCAAGCTTCTGAGCTAATATCCATTTATCAGTGAGTGCATGCCATGTGTGTTCTTTTGTGATTGGGTTACCTCACTCAAGATGATATTTTTCTAGTTCATCGATTTTCCTAAGAATTTCATGAGTTCATTGTTTTTAATAGCTTAGTAATACTTCATTCTGTAAATGTACAACATTTTCGGCATCCATTCCTCTTTTGAAGGACATCTGGGTTCTTTTCAGCCAGAAGGCTATTATAAATAAGGCTGCTATGAACATAGTGGAGCGTGTGACCTTATTACCAGTTGGAACATCTTCTGGGTATATGCCCAGGAGAGGAACTGCTGGATCTTCTGGTAAAACTATGCCCAGTTTTCTGAGGAACCTCCAGACTGATTTCCAGAGTGGTTGTACCAGCTTGCAATCCCACCAACAATGGAGGAGTGTTCCTCTTTCTCCACATCCTCACCAGCATCTGCTGTCACCTGAGTTTTTTATCTTAGGCATTCTGACTGATGAGAGGTGGAATCTCAGGGTTGTTTTGATTTGCATCTCCCTGATGATTAAGGATATTGAACATTTCTTCAGGTGCTTCTCGATCATTCGAGTTTCCTCAGTTGAGAGTCGTTTGTTTGTCACTAGTGGCTTCTCTCATCACCTGGACCAATGTGATAGCCTTGCTTCCTGCTTGCACTTGATCAGGGATTCTGTGACTTTGTGTTTCCCTTCACAGACTGCACCTGGGGTCTGCATTTCCTAGGTGAAATATTCAAGTGTCTCTAAAGAGTTTCAGATTAACACAGAGCAAATCAACTTTATCAGTGTGTTGGGTGGGAGTACTTCAGTTTATTTAGAATGTAATGCAGAAAGCGGAAATTGGTATCAATGGCATAAAAGTTGAAAAGCTTGAGACAAATCTGTTCAAGGTGTGGTTGGCACTTGTCTTTCCAGGGAAAACAGCACTGATCACCCTCCTCCCCCAAGGCAGTGCTGCCCCAGTACAAAATGCAGCAACTATGTTTAAGGAAAGAAGTGTGAGAAACGTCACAACTCAGGACAGAAACTCAAAAGAGGCTCAAATCAAAAGAGGAGCTCAAATGTGGCTATTGAGGAGGTATTAGGTGAAAGAAAGATAGTTTTCAAACCTCAGCCAGGCTCTGCCAAGCTGTGTAGAGCTAGCTTAGGGCAGCAGTAACAATAGCCCACGGGTAAGCACAGTGGATAGAAGAGCTGGATTGTGAGAGCAGGCAGGAAGGAGGTATGCTCCAGTCGTCATGAAAGCACAAACTGCAAGCTGTGGTGAACCCAGTCCTTAGCCGCGGATGAATAAATACTACCCCTTCTCGGTGAAGACATCTAGGTCATTTCTGGTACCCTTGGCATATAGTAAGTGAAGGCAGGGAACAGAAGAGAGGAGTGGGAGGATGTATCTGCTGTCCTTGATCTTGATCAGGGAAGAGGCTGCAGGTGTGTTAGGTGTATAGGCTCTAACCGCTATCCTTGGATATTACAAGGATAGCGGTTATTTGTACCTGTCATCACTGTCACCCCAACTCTGAAATACTGCCACCCCACCAGGCAGTCACACCTTCCCCTGCCAACTTCTATACTCGCCCCACACCTCAGCAGCCAACACCAGAAAAAAAGTCTTTATAATTCTTAGTCTCCCACAAAAGACAAAGTATCGAGAATGAATTTTAAAATAAATCAATAAATGTTAATGTTTTGTCTAATTAATAAATATAAGGGAAATAAGAGAAAAACTCCTAAGTTAGAAAGAACTTTCAAAGTCAGGTAAAAGCAGTGTAGCTCACCTGTGCTGATTTTTGAATCAAATTTCCATTTTAATCTATTTAAACAGTGTTTGGTTTGTTATTTTTAATGAAATTGTGGGCACAAATCACTTAAATGCTCTTTAATTAACAATGGCTAAGCAAATTCAGACAATGAAATATTATTAGGTATTAAAAGAAAACCTACCTATATTGGTTTTTTTATATTAAAAAACTTGGATAAATTTTAGGAGTTGTTCTGGCTAGTCTTACATCAACTTGACACAAGGTATGTAGGAGGTCACAGCCCCTCCCCTGGGCTACCCGACGAAGCCACACCTTAAAGATGGCACCTGTTGGCTATGGAGCTTGTGGTAAACAAGTCCATATTTGGTGGTGATATGTTCCCGCTCTTCTGGTTGGCTGAGGTTGCGTGCCTGGTGAGGCGACGTGACCTGCCGCGATTGGAGTGGATATGAGAGTATAAAAGGGCTTGTAGCCCGGGGCTCGGGGGAGATGAAGAGGGAGACGATGAAGATTGTTCAAGGTTCCTGAATAAACTGCTGTTAGAAGAACTGGTGGTCGCGTCAAAGGTAGAGTTATCTGAAAGGGAAGGATATTGCTAACTGTGTAACTAAATTTCATGTCTTGATAATTTTTTAACAATTCAGAAAGCTTCTATTGAAAAAAGACATAAATACACATATGAATTGAAGAATTTTGTAATAAAATATCTGAATTTTCCTACAGAAATTCTTTGCTAGCTTTGCATGTGTGTATGTATGTATATAGGTGTCTTGCCACAATGGCGCCTATGTGGTCCTCAAAAGATGACAGTCTGAGCGTGGTTCTCTCCTCCCACTAAGTGGGTCCCAGGGATTGAACTCAGGTCCTCAGGGTTGGAAGCAAGTGCCTTTACCCATTGAGTCATTTCACCAGTCCTCTTTTGGTAATATTCGAAAACAATATTTGATTTCAGCATCTGCTTTTAGTTAGATGTTGAAGTTTGGTCTGTTGCTATGCATTGTAATGCTAAATACTAGCCCTGGTTGCTCCCAGGTATGTGGAGATTCTCGCATAGACCCAAGTGATGCTATACAACCTTGCCTCTAATATATCCCTGACTGGTGAATAAAGATTCCTACAGCCTATAGCTGGGCTGAAGAGAGAGAGGTGGGCTTGGGGTCTGAGGCAGGAGACCACAAGAAGGGAAGGTAGAAAAAGGAGAAGATGCCATGGGGTAGGTGAGTCACGAGAACAAGGCCATGAGGACTGACCAATTGGAGTTAAGAGCTGCCCAGATGGAATGTGACATGTTATAACTTGGAGATATTGACAGGGAAGTAAACAAAATAGCATAGAGGATTAATATCTGTCCAACTCTAGTGCATTAAAGGTTTATTATAAATATAAAAGTTTTGTGTCACCAATAGTCTGAAGTCAGGGACTCCTGTGGTTGAATTAAGGAAAGGCTAGAAGAAGTTGAGGAGAAGAGCCACATCATAGGAAGGCCAACATTCTCAACAAACCTGGACCCCACCCTGAGATCTCTCAGACATCGAACCACCAACCAGCCAGCATACACTAGCTGATCCAAGGCCCCGGACACATATACAGCAGAGGACTCTGTGGTCTGGCCTCAATGAGAGAAGAGACACTTAACCCTTGAGACACGAGGCCCCAAGGAATGGGGAGACCTGGAGAAGTGTGGGGAGGTATGGGGGCATCCTCTCAGAGAAGGGGAGGAGGAATGGGATGAGGAACTCTCAGAGGGCAGAATGGAGGGGACATAATGGTTGGACTGTAAAAAAAAATAATAAAAAAATAAAGATAATAAAAAAGAGAAAAAGGATTTAAAAAAAGTTTTGTGTCTTTTATCTGGGAACTGACTGATCAAAGATGGGGTTGAAACCCTTGACTCAGTTTTAATAATTAATATAACAGTTATACTTTAAGTTTCTCAAGTACTAAAACTCTATCTGGATTATATTTTATCCAATATCCTGTTAAATACAAAGGAATGATCCAATAAATATGTATTAAGTTGAATCAAGTGTGAGTGGATCCCATCTACAATGCTCTGTTCTATGATCTTTGGTATTTTTTCCTGTTTAAATTTCTCAAAATTAAATAAATTGTCATTACTTTTGACATAGATCAAAGCTTCTTCTTTCTTTAAGTAACCTTTTCTCTCTCTCTCTCTCTCTTT
>NC_034604.1:28400573-28429727 GCF_900095145.1 Mus pahari | reverse complement strand
CTTTCTCTCTCTCTCTCTCTCTCTCTCTCTCTCTCTCTCTCTCTCTCTCTCTCTCTTTCTCTCTCTCTGTCCTTCCTTCCTTCCTTCTTCCCTTCCTGCCTTTCTGCAGCCGGGTGAGCCAATACGGCGTCCTGGCTCACTGCCAAGCCCATGATTCCCTGCTTGTTCACCAAAAACCTGATTATGCACACCTGAATGATCACGCTCACCTAAGTGATCACGCACACCTGAGTGGTCACGTGCTGTCTGCCTGACGCATAGCGTCATACAGCATGATATTGAGTCACTGGCCTAACAACACCCACCCTGTCTGTGTGCATGGCTCGCATATAGAACGTGCTGAATGCTGATTGGATGATGAGTGATGAGAACCGAGTGCAGAGGGTGGAAGGGGATAAATTGGGCGATCCCAGACTAGAGAAGAAGACCTGAGGTGAAGCAGGGAAGCTGAGAAGCTGGGGTGAAGCTGGGAGAGAGCTGAAGAGAAGCTGAGGAGCTGAGGAGAAGTTGAGAAGCAGGAGAGAGAAGCTGAACTGCTGTAGAGAGCTGGGGTGAGCTGAAGAAAGAATAAAGGAAGCTGCAGCAGGAAGCTGTGGAAGCTGTTCAAACCCTGCCTTGGCGTATGTGTCATCTTTGCCCCACCTCTGCTGGACGGAGGTCGGGGGTGTGTTCCTTTTCCTTCCTTCCTTCCTTCCTTCCTTCCTTCCTTCCTTCCTTCCTTCCTTTCCTTTTTAAGAAGGTTCTCAGTTCTCATAGAGCCTAGGATGGCCTCAGACTCACTGTGTACCGGAGGCTGGCCTTGGACACCTGTTTCTTCTGCCTCTATCTCCCATGCATTCTATAGCATTCCTTCTCTTAAGAGCAATTCTCTTGCAGGGCAGTGGTGGCGCATGCCTTTAATCCCAGCCCTTGGGAGGCAGAGGCAGGCAGATTTCTGGGTTCAAGGTCAACCTGGTCTACAGAGTGAGTTCCAGGACAGCCAAGGCTACACAGAGAAACCCTGTTTTGAAAAACAAAACAAAACAAAACAAAACAGCACTACTCCCCTGGTTTCTGGATGCTCTCTTTTTTTGCGTTTCCAACTATTTTCTGGTGTTTCCTGGGATTCTCCATTGTACCTTTCTGTTCCTTTTGCAAAATACCCCAAATGTAATTACACCACTTTCACCCTTCCCCTTCCTCTTCTAAACCCTCGCAAGCCCCTCCTTCTTCATGCTCCCACAGACTCCCTCAGAACAATAGCCTCTTTCACCATTATTATTATTGTTACACACCCACAAATGCAGACACATGTGTTAGTATGTATGTATTTATGCATATGTATGCACATATATATAATATATACATACATACATACATACATACATACACACACACACACATATAATGTATATACACACACATACAACCTGATGAGTCATTTTTGTTGTTTCTGTGATATGTTTTCAGGGCTGACCAATTTGTATTGTACAGCCTATGAAGAGGCTTATTGCTGTGAGAGTTTAAGTCTCCCAGCTATGAGAACCCATCAGCTGCCTGTAGTTCCTTGTCTAGAAGAGTGACCCTTGAGATTTTTTGACCTTCGCACGTTAGAACTTCTATTGTTATTGCCATTGTTCAGATCTTGTTCAAGCACCGTTTGTATGAGTGAGAGACTGCTTGACAGCAGACTTCCTGGTATTCTGGCTCTTACAATCTTTGTGCCCCCTCTTCTGTGATGTTTCCTGAGCCACAGATGCAGGAGTGGCTATGTAGATGTTGTTCCATGGGGGCTGGGCTCCCCACAGACCATTGCTTTCTGCAGTGTGTCCAGATGTTTTTGTGACAGTCTTTATCTGCTGATAAGAGAAGGCTCTTTGATGAGGGCTGAGATTTGTGTTTATCTGAGGGTATAAGGATAGATTTAAACTGCAGTTAGGAGTTGTGCTGGTCTAGCAAAATGGTGGAAGTAGATTCTCTTCTAAGATCCATGAACTCACTAAACCCATGAAGTTGGCTAGATTTCTAGAACCAGGCATGGTTTCCCTCCTGTTAAGTGGACTTTAAATCGAACTGGACAGATGTTGACTGTGAGTGCCACTTACCACACCTTTAAGGATACCTTGCCGTTCTGGTAGTTGTCCTAGTCCATAGGTGTCACCGTTGTGGAAAGAGTATATTACTTTCCTTCTTTGATAGCTTCCCTTCTTCCAACACTGTGGAAGCAAGACTTCAGGAAGGAGGCTTTCTGCATAGATCCAGGTTGAATAATCTAAGTTGTGAGTCCTAAGTGTATGACATTTTCAGCAACCTTGAGAGGCAGTGAAAGGCGGCAGCTATAGTCTACACTGTTTTGAGAGCCTACGGTTTTCATTAGTCTATGGATCTTGCTGGGAGCATTGTCAGCTCAAACAGCATAATTTTCTTTCAAAGTGTGTGTGTGTGTGTGTGTGTGTGTGTGTGTGTGTGTGTGTGTGTATGTATGTAGTTGTCTTTGTCAGATCATCCTTTTCTCCTTTATTATAGATACACAGGTAATGAAATGGTTCAACCTTGGCAGTTTGAACTACATGAACTGAATTCAATTTATTCAATGCTAATTCAATCAATTGATTTAATGACTCTGTAGCCATATAAACATTTTTATGATGGAACTAAAGAATATTAAGAAAATTTTCTAAACCTCGAACTTTAATGGCACACAAAGACATGAAGTGCTATGAACCACATTCAGTAGATATATTATGTCATTGCTTTCCCAGTATCAGAGCCCAATAATTAATGAAGTGACAGCTATAGAAGGAAAGAAACGTTGGCATCTCGGTGTGTACTCCTCTTCCATTCCCTTTTCAAAAGATATTTAGGAGGAAGCATTTTTAAGATTCACTACGAACAGCAAAGCCTCTCTTGCACAAGACTCTAATTGGAGACTTAGACTTAAATGTGCTGGAAAAAAAATTGCACATTTATTCCTTTGAATGTCTGTCTTCTCGTGTGTTTTTCTCACACAATAAGTTTTAATTCTGTCATACAGCTTACATTAATTCCCATGTGAACAAACCAGATAATTACACTTAAAATGTGTAATTGAGAAAAATTAGACAGTGAAAGAATAGAGGGATGTACGGGAGAGATTATTTCCAACACAGCGGCTTCAGGAAATATAATCTGCTTTAGGAACGACTTTATGCTCTAGACGGAGGCTACTGGGTCTGGATGCATCTCCTCACAGATGTGCACTGCTGTTTCCTTACGTCTGGCGATTTGCACATAAATGACTTTCTGAGAACTGTCCACTAAGACTTTTTAGAAACCAACTAACTCTTTCAATTGTTCATGCAAAAACCACAACTCTCACATCAAGAGATTCATTTTTCTTGATTTTCACTTATGAGTGAGAGTGGCCAGGAAAACAGACTTAGGTTACCTCCAAATCTCGAGTTCTAACTTTTTAACTGATCTATGAAGTTTTTAGATTAATATAACAAAGGAGATAATTTTAAAATGCACCTTTTCAAATACATTGGAAAAAACATTAAGCAGTTGGGCTAAAACAAAGCGGGGTAGGGCAACTTCAGCTATACGCCTCAGATGCTATCTGATGGCATTCACAGCATTTGGATTGGTGGAAGTTAGGGTTTTGTTTTTAAGTTAGTAAACTCTAAATGATTTTTATCTGTTAGTCACAGTCTGTTAAGTGTGAGACAGAGGCTGGCAAGGAATGGTTACTTGTGGGGCTAAAGATACCCAGATTAATTTATAACTATACATGGACCGGTAACTTTCCATCCTACCTAGTCACTGACATTTTAATCAGTTAATTTGCTTTACAGACAAATCTGATGAAGGCAATTCTTCAAATGAGGATTGCTCTCCCAAGGTATGTCCAGTTGACAATCAAGATTAACCATCACACCAAGTATCATGTTTGATAAGTTAGCACTTGATGTCATCAAGTGGTCTTGTTTCTGCAATCCCAGAGTCTCCACTCTGCATAGCCAGTAGGTAAGTTCCAGAATTGCAGAATAAGTACAGAATTCTCTCCAGTCTAACTCTTCTGTAGATCTAGTGTCCTCTCAACCTGGATTAGGAAGTATTTTGTTTCTGTTGTAAGATACCGTGATGATTAAAACAATTTAGGAAAGAAGGAGCTATTTTGGTTCACAGTTTAAGGTTATATAATCCATTACTGCAGGACATTTTTAGCAGCAGGAGCTTGGGATAGCTCGTTGGTGATTCCACAGTCAAGAAGCTGGTAGTGATCAGTGCTTGCACTCAGCTCATTTTCTCCTGTCAGTACAGGATCACATCCTAGGGAATGGTGCCACCCACAGTAGGTAAGTCAATCCAGATCAACTAAACTATTCAAGATAATCCTCCACAGGTATGTACAGAGGCCCCGTCTCTCAAGTGATTCTTGATCTTATCAAGTTAACAATTGATATTAACCATCACACTGCCCTTCTTGAATCTTTTTGATGAAAGCAAGGACTCATTAAGAGATCTACCAAGTTACAGAAACAGAACAAAGAAAACAAAATAAAACAAAAAAGTCACAGCCAGAAAGATGCAAGCACAAATGTAAATGCAGGAAGATAGCCAACTGCAAAATCTGAACTAGAACACATGACTCCTACTTACTTACATAGTGATCGGTCCTTCTAAACAGCACCCTAATTCTAAGGACAGCTTGCTTTGTCCCTTGAGGTTATAGCTTTCTTATCTGAAGAATATAATTATATTATATGAAACACAGAAACATTTTGAGTGAACATTTGCTGTACTTTAAAGATTCACGTCCCTCACTGTTTTTTTCTTCTTTCCATTCTCTTCCACAGGATTTATTATATTCTATGACTATTATTTATTTATGTCTCTAAGCTCGTTGTAAGTCCTTTTTACCAGAAAGAATTGCTATTTATTTGATGTGCTATTATGTGACATCTAGCTGTTGTGTAACTTTTCCTGGGGACACATGAACAAATGTCACCCCAGACAGTACACCAATTTAGATAAAGAAATCGTTCCACTCAAGTCTAGGGAACCAGTGAGCTTTCTGGAGTTCTGCACAGGATGATGGGTTTCCAACACTCACATGGATGACTTAAGGCAAATGCATCATTGAAAACCCCTTCAACATGGATGGCAGCTCAGAAAAGCAGCTCCCTGGAGCTCTATGCACAACCTGCAACATTGACCTCATTGGAGGGTCTTCTCTCTGAGGTTGCTCTGGCTGCGTTCATAACCTTGGGCTTTTCTGAATATCATCCTCCTCAATACCTCTCTAGGACTTTTAAGATTGTGTTTATTTCTTTGATCTAACAAAACAAAACAAAACAAAACAACAACAACAAAACCTTCCTCCATGAGAGAATATTTGAATTTTGAGGTTACTAGACACAGAACACCAGCAAAGTTGCTTAGTAAATAGCTTTTAAATAAATGAAATGTTCAAATGCTTTAACAATGGTGCAAACATAATAACAAGTTTTCAGGTAACAAGAACTTTTGTAAAGTCACTCTCCTATAGGGAAAAAAGTTATGGGAAGTTATTGTTACAGTCATGAAAAGGTTTGGTTTCAATGCTGAAAATGTTCTGGGAAAGAATAGGCTTACATTTTTATGAAAAATGGAGTACAGAGCTAAACAGAGAATTCTCAACTGAGGAATACTGAATGGCAGAGAAGCACCTAAAGAATTGTTCAATATCCTTAGTCATCAAGGAATTGCAAATCAAAACAACCCTGTGAGATTCCATCTCACACCAGTCAGAATGGCTAAGATCAAAAACTCAGGTGACAGCAGTTGCTGGCAAGGATGTGGAGAAAGAGCTGGTGGGATTGCAAGGTGGTACAAACACTCTGGAAATCAGTTAGGCAGTTCCTCAAAAAATTAGACAGTACTACCTGAGAACCCAGCAATATTAGTCCTGGGCATATACCCAGAAGATGCTCCAACATGTAATAAGGACACATGCCCCACTATGTTCATAGCAGCCTTATTGATAATAGCCAGAAGCTGGAAAGAACCCAGATGTCCCTCAACATAGGAAAGGATGCAGAAAATGATGTACATTTACAGAATGGAGTGTTATTAAGCTATTAAAAACAATGAATTCATTAAACTCTTAGGCATATGGATGGAACTAGAAAATATCATCCTGAGTGAAGTAATCCAATCACAAAACAACACACATGGTATTCACTCACTGATAAGTGGATATTAGCCTAGAAGCTCTGAATACCCACGATACAATTCACACACCACATGAAGCTCTAGAAGAAGGAAGACTGAAGTGTGGATACTTTGGTCCTTCTTAGAAGGGGGAACAAAAACCCATGGAAGGAGACAAAGTGACAAAGTGTGGAGCAGAGACTGAAGGAAAGACCATCCAGAGGCTGTCCCACCTGAGGAGCCATTCCATATATAGTTAACAAAACCTAGACACTATTGTGGATGCCAACAAGAGCTTGCTGACAGGAGCTTGATGTAACTGTCTCCTGAGAGACTCTGCCAGTGTCTGACAAATACAGAAGTGGATGCTCACAGCTATCCATTGGACTGAGCACAGGGTCCCCAATGAAGGAGCTAGAGAAAGGACCCAAGGAGCTGAAGGGGTTTGCAGCTCCGTAGGAGAAACAACAATATGAACCAACCAGTACCCCCAGAGCTCCCAAGGACTAAACCACCAACCAAAGAATACACATGGAGGGCCTCAAGGCTCCAGCCTCATATGTAGTAGAGGATGGCCCTTTGGTACATTAACGAGAGAAGAGGTCCTTAGTCCTATGAAGGTTCGATGCCCAGTGTAGGGGAATGTCAGGATAGGAAAGTGGGAGTGGGTAGGTTAGTGAGCAGGGGGGTGTGTGGGATAGGGGGGTTTAAGAGGGGAAATGAGGAAAGGGGGTAACATTTGAAATGTAAATAAAGAAAATATATAATAAATAATTTTTAAAAAACACCTTGTTTAATTGACTTCATGCTTTTGCATTGACTTTACATCTATTTGGTAAAACAATTAGTCATGTATTTAGGGATCTGTAGTTGAATATTCCTTTCCAGGCAGAGGCATCAGCAGGGACCATGGAGGCATTATTTCTGTTTGTACAAATTGGAGCTATTTCTGGAGGTGGGGGGTGGGGTTGGGGTTGCAACTGGCAATAGCCACCTCCATGAGAAAACACTTGGCATTACAGTGAGTCTGAATTGCAAATCCAAATGCTTTGGGGCTGCAGATACAAAGAATATGCTGTATTGCAAATAGAACATAGAATCTCTTGGCAGTTATGGCTGCCCCGGAAATTTACACAGGCTTCACGAGTTACTGAAAATCAACATCTCTGCCTCCCTTTTTCTGCTGCTTCTTGCCCCCACAGAATCAGTTAACAGCACTGACCCGTTGGTCCCAGAACAGTTAGCCAGAGACTGGCATTTATAATTAGGTAGAGGGATGAAGTCACTCACATCAGAATGTATTAATTGGTGAGGCACACTACCTGGATCAGGCCTCTTGCTTGGGTGAATAGTCAGGTTATGTAGGCCTCCACTTCCTCTGGAAAGCTCACTTCCCTCTGCTTCCCTAGTTGATGAGGAGAAGAATAGAAATCATGAAATAAAGACGCAATGTTGAACATTTAATCAATCAAAGTTTCTTGTAGTGGATTTTTAAAACCATAGGTGGTGTTTTATTTCCATCTAGTGGTCAAAATTGGACTTTGCAATTGAAATTTTAATTTTTTTTTCTCATACAGGAAATGACTGTTGGTCTAGATAATGAAAAATTCAGATTGTCTAAAGAGATTAACCATGAGGAAGCCAAATTTAGGGGTCATTTCAGAATGCTTCCCTGGCAATCCATTAAAATGACTTTTCTAAACAGACACATAGGCTGGAACATGGATCTGAGCCTGTGAGGACAATCCTTATATGACAGCTAACATTTATTATGTACTGGACATCACACAGGATTCTGAATGCTTTTATTACTCTTTTATCATCTCTACAAACACTCTTTGAGGAAAGTTCTCTCATGACTAATATTTTGGAGATAACAGCAAACAATTTGCTCCAAGGTCAGTGAGCAAACTGACGAACCCAGGAGGGTAGAGTCAGAGCCTCACCCCCCACCAGCACAGGGTAAACATGGACATCATGTCCATTCCAGGCTGCAGACTCGCTGATCCAAAGGTCACTTGTACTTTATGTGGCTGGACTTTAAATATGTGGGAAACGGAGACTTCAGGAATGGAGGTTGAGGAAGATGTTTCTGAGGAATTTTAAAACCAGCAGGAAATTAAGAGTCAGTGTGAAGTGGACAAGCCTGGGAAGCAGTACAGTCCCCCAAATGAAGTCATCAGGACTAACTGGGGCGCAAGTGGGGCACAGCCACCAAGAATGACATAAGAAGAAGAGGGTATGCATGGGATGAGAGAAAACTTAGAAGGCCTTGCTCATGAGGAGCTTGATTCTGCATTAGGAAGTTAGAATATTAGCCATGTGGTTACAGGGAACTCTTGATGATTTAAAATTTAACATCTACTGTTTTCATAACTTATCAAAAGCAATATTTGTCCAATGAGGAAAATTTTGAACCCAAGAAAAACATGAAGATAAAAGGCTATTCTAAACTATGTTTTTGTTGATATTTGGAATGTATCTGCCCATCTTTATACTACACACAAATGATTCCACACCAAATAATCTTTTTCTTCATAAAATAATTATATTTTATATAATTTTATTATAATATATTTTATTAAAGCAAACATCTATTATCATTAAAGCATAAATGTCACAAACAAAACTGCAATTATGAGCTCCTATTAGTAAGAATCATTTTATTCTTTGTGGATATATATTTACATACAGATGTACATACATATATGAGACATCATTTTGAAACTTAGAGCAATTTCATTAAAAATCTCAGAAGAATAATTTATAAACTCTTTTGGATATTATTTCTTAATATATTAGGAACAAATACATCGTATAGAAGAGTTTAATAACTGCATTATATAGAAAAATCATATTCACCTTCTGTTTTCCCTGTGTGCCTGGAGCTGACCCTGTGCCACAGTTCTCCATACCCAAATCCCACCTGGAGAGAGCAGGTCTCCCAGGAGTGCTGACACACCTGAAAGCCTGAGAGCACAGGTGAAACTTCCCCTTCTGCTTCAATTTCTAGCCCAAGAGGGACCTACCTGCCTAGAGCCATCAGGACACAGGAATCAAAGAAGAGCCAGGAACAGGAACCGTCTGGTTTCCCTATGCACACCGGAGCTGACCCTGTGCCACAGCTCTCCATACACAAATTCCTCCTGGAGAGAATTGGTTTCCCAGGACTACTGACACAGGCTTGCAGAAGGGATAAGCCACAGTCAGAGACAGCAAGAACAGCTAACACCAGAGATAATCAGATGGTGAGAGATGGTCAAGAAAATAAGAAAGGCTACTTGGCATCATCAGAACCCAGTTCTCCCACCACAGTAAGCCCTGAATACCCCAACACACTAGAAAAGCAAGATTTGCATCTAAAATCACAGCTCATGATGATGATAGAGGACTTTAAGAAGGACATTAATAACTCTCTTAAAGAAATACAGGAGAACACAGGTAAACAGGTAGAAGCCCTTAAAGAGGAAACATTAAAATTCCTTAAAGAATTACAAGAAAACACAAACAAACAGGTGAAGAAATTGAACAAAACCATCTAGGATTTAAAGATAGAAATAGAATCAATAAAGAAATCACAAAGGGAAACAACCCTGGAGATAGAAAAGCAAGGAAAGACATCAGGAGTCATAGACACAAGCACTACCAACAGAATACAAGAGATAGAAGAGAGAATCTCAGGTGCAGAAGATTCCATAGAAAACTGACACAACAATCAAAGAAAATGAAAAATGCAAAAAGATCTTAACTCAAAACATCCAGGAAATCCAGGACCATATCAAACCTAAGGATAATAGGTATAGAAGAGAACAAAGATTCCCAACTTAAAGGGCAAGTAAATATTTTCAACAAAATTATAGAAGAAAACTTCCCTAACCTAAAGAAAGATGCCCATGAACATACAAGAAGCCTAGAGAACTCCAAATAGATTTGACCAGAAAAGAAATTTCTCCCATCACATAATAATCAAAACACCAAACGCACAAAACAAAGAAAGAATATTAAAAGCAGTTAGGGAAAAGGTCAAGTAGCATATACAAGCAGAACTATCAGAATTACACCACACTTCTCACCAGAGACTGAAAGATAGTCTAGAAGATCCTGGGCAGATGTCATACAGACCCTAAGAGAACACAAATGTCAACCCAGGCTACTATACCCAGCAAAACTCTCAATTACCATAGATGGAGAAACCAAGATATTCCATGACAAAACCAAATTTACACAATATCTCTCCACAAATCCAGCCCTACAAAGGATTATAGATGGAAAACTCCAACACAAGGAGGAACACTACGTCCTAGAAAAAGCAAGAAAGTAATCTTCTTTCAACAAACCCAAAAGAAGATAGCCACACAAGCATAGTTAAAACTCTAACAACAAAAATAACAGAAAGCAACGGTCACTATTCCTTAATATCTCTTAACATCAATGGACTCAATTCCCCAATAAAAAGACACAGACTAACAGACTGGATACATAAACAGGACCCAGCATTTTGCTGCATTCAAAATGGTAACCAACAGATTACCAACAGATCTTTACCAATCCTATATCCAATAGAGGGCTAATGTACTGGCTAGCTTTGTGTCAACTTGACATAGCTGGAGCTAACACAGAGAAAGGAGCTTTAGTTGGGGAAATGCCCCCATGAGATCCAGCTGTGGGGCATTTCTTCAATTAGTGATCAAGGGGGAGAGGCCCCTTGTGGGTGGGACCATCAATGGGCTGGTAGTCTTGGATTCTATAAGAAAGCAGGCTGAGCATGCCAGGGGAAGCAAGCCAGTAAAGAACATCCCTCCATGGCTTCTGCATCAGCTCCTGCTCCCTGACCTGCTTGATTTCCAGTCCTGCATCCTTTGGTGATCAATAGCAGTATGGAAATGTAAGCTGAATAAACCCTTTCCTCCCCGAACTGCTTCTTGGTCATGATGTTGTGCAGGAATAGAAACCCTGACTAAGATAACTAATATCCAATATATACAAAGAACTCAAGAAGTTAGACTCCAGAGAACCAAATAACCCTATTTAAAAATTGGGAACAGAGTTTAAACAGAGAATTCTCAACTGAAGAAACTCAAATATTCGAGAAGCACCTAAAGAAATGTTCAACATACTTAGTCATCAGGAAAATGCAAATCAAAACAACCCTGAGATTCCACCTCACACCAGTCAGAATGGCTAAGATCAAAAATTCAGGTGACAGCAGATGCTGGCNAGGATGTGGAGAAAGAGGAACACTCCTCCATTGNTGGTGGGATTGCAAGCTNGTACAANCACTCTGNAAATCAGTCTGGTGGTTCCTCAGATAATTGGACATAGTACTATACAGCTATACCACTCCTGAGCATATACCCAATGTTCTAACATGTAATAAGGACACATGCTCCACTATGTTCATAGCAGCCATATTTATAATAGCCACAAGCTGGAAAGAACCCAGGTGTCTCTCAGCAGAGGGATACAGAAAATGTGGTACATTTACACAATGGAATACTACTCAGCTATTAAAAACTAGCCAGGCAGTGGTGGCACACACCTTTAATCCTAACACTCAAGAGGCTAAGGCAGGTGGATTTCTGAGTTCAAGGCCAAACAGCCTGGTCTACAGAGTTAGTTCCAGGGCAGTCAGGGCTATACAGAGAAACCCTGTCTCAAACATCTAAAAACAGACAAACAAACAAAAAATAATGACTTCATGAAATCCACAGGCAAATGAATGGAACTTGAAAATATCATCCTGAGTGAGGTAACTCAGTCACAAAAGAACACATACGGTATGTACTCACTGATAAGTGGATATTAGTCAAAGAGTATGAATACCCACAGTACAACTCATGGACCACATGAAGTTCAGGAGGAAGGAAGACCAAAGAGTGGATGCTCCTGTCCTACTTAGAAGTAGAAGATGGGAGGGAATTGGGGACAAGAGAAGAGGGAGAGTGGAAAAGGGGGAAGAATCAGGTATGGGAGGAGATGGAGGAGATGAACAGAAGGTCAGGAAACTGAACAGAGGTATGTGGCAATGGGGGATGGGGAACTGGGGGTAGCAACTAGAGAGTCCCAGATGCCAGGAAAGCAAGAGCCTCCAAGGACCCATGGGGATGACATTAGCTGAAATACCCCACAAAGGGGAGAGAGAAACATATCCAGAGGTTAGGCATGGCCCCTCTGGTTGAGGGATGGGGCCACCCACCCATTCCAAAAATTTAACCTTTTCTTTTTCTGCTTGTGTGGCTAATGCCCCAGCACACTGTTGAACAAAGGTTGCATCTTATCTCTCCACTATCTGCACTCTCTTCCTCTGGAATTGTAAGTCCCAATATTCCCTGGATTCTGCAACTTGCCTTGACCTTGGCATTTTAACACTGAAACAGAAAAATCACGAATATAGACGTTAAAATGGTTTTTATATATATATCTGAAAATATCCTTATTTCAAAAAAAAAAATAGATCTTCAGTCTATTACATTGTTTCTCCTGAAGGAACAAGAAAAGGGGCAAATTCCCTGGGAAATACAAAGCATCAAACTAATTTAAAAAGTAATAATTTGAAGACTGGTACGGTTTTTTTAGAAGTTGACGTTGGAGTTTGAATCTCCATCATCCCAATTTAACTTTCAGATGACTGCTAGTGAATTCTGTCATAAGAGAAATAATGAAGCAAGCTCTCTCAGGAAAACGAACGTTTCAACTAATTTTAGAGGCTAGTATTTCTATAATGCTAAAACCAGAAAAGGCGCAGAAAGAAAATCCCTAACAGATACTAATCATGAGCATAACACAGCTCTTACCAAATCAAACATTACAGTATATCCAAAGGATAATAAATTAGGACCAAGTGGACTTTGTTGCAGAAACTGGAGGTTAGCTTAACATCTGGAAGTGAACCAATATCATCACTTTGCTAAAAGAATAAAATAAAAATAAATATGATAATTTCAGCAGATTTACAAAATATCCAACATCTGACACCAGTAGACACACTCGGTGAACACGTATTTATTTGTAATTTGTGAATAATTACCTGGGCTGCTCTCTGTTTATGTTCAATCGTGGACAAATCCTTTTGTAGGCTCCACAATTTTCTTAGTAGCATGTTTTTAATGACTTACAAATTTCCGTTCTCCAGAGATACAAGGATATTTATAGCACTCTTACACCTTTAGACTTCTCAGCTTTCTCTAATTTGGAATGAATTTCCATAATGCTTGAATACATCCCATGTGGATGTTTAGTAACAGGATTGACCTGATGAATACAGTGAATTAGGAAAATTGTCAGGGATCAGAACATAGAGTATTACTGTGTGGCAGTGGGGAAAATCCATTAGAGACTATTATGATTATAACATAATAGTGCTCTCATTCTGAGGTTGTAGAATGTCAGACAGAGGGAGACGCAGGAGTAGATAGGAGAAACACCAAAGCAAGTCTCATACTCAACAACTACTCATTTAGTTAGAACTTAAAATCAACAGTTTTAACAGAGTAGCACTTTTGTATAAAATCATGTCTTCAGTTTTATCTCTAAAATATCCTTTCTCAATATTTGCACTTACTTATCAAGCGAGTGGTGACTGTAATTACCCAGAAAGAGGAATTTTAATAGACTGTAGGAAGCAATCGGAGGAAACATTTCTAAGGTAATGATAGCTAAAGAAAAACATGACATATATGGCTTGTTACTATTTAAGGAATTCTTTTAAGTTTGAATGTTTTGCCATTTTGAATTACGTACCTACCCTAGGAAGACATGGAAAACTGAGAGCTGTCACTAATCTTGTTACACTTTGCTCAGATGTTGTCTGCAATGTTTGTTCTTATGGCAATATTTAAAAGTAAACCCCTTTTCATGGCCTCTTGCAGTCAGAGAGAACTCACTCTGCCCATCAGCACTTGTCTCTGCAGCATCTGGCCTGTGCATGGCACAGTGCAGGAGCTTGCTGCAGAGTAAAGACAGCAGCTGAGCCCTCTAGTCATGACTGTCCTCACCCATCTCTACTTTGGTCTCTTCGTGTCACTCTAACCTGGCATCTATTTTCAGTGCTAAGAACCATGAGCATGGTAGGTTGGTTCACACCTGTAATCCCAATGTTCCCATGTCTGAGGCAGGTACAGAGAGATTGCCAGGAGTTTCAGGTCAGTCTGGGCTACATCAAGATCTTGCAAACAACAACAACAACAGAAACCTTTCTAATATGCCCATTTGTGTGTGTGTGTGTGTGTGTGTGTGATTTACCTCTTGTTTTAGCAGTTTATTTTGTTTTCTTTTCAAGATTCTCAAAGCAAACTGTACCATCATAGTAGATTCTCTTCCAAGCATTTGCCCTCAGAGTCGGGTAGATAATAGAGACCAATGAAGTGACCAATTCTACTTTATTATTCCGAGCACAGAATTTCTACATGGCACCCAAGAAAGAATAAAGAGTATTGTGTGTCTTCTTACAAACGTCAAGAACTTAAACATCTGTAGATCATAAAGATTGGCCTGGTAATTAATCAATAAGGCAAGCAATAAGCACATATACTTAAAGTCATTGCTATAAGTCAGCTATAAAATTGCCTCAACCATAAAATCAGCTCCACAGAAGAAAGACTGGATAAGGTATAAATAATTGAGAATTACTCAGAAACTGGTAAACCCAAGCTGAGTGTTTAGGAAGCTGTAGCTCCTTAATAGTACCGCGTTGCCCTCTTTTCTGAAGAAGCATTGTATCTTCACACAATAGAATGGATAGAAGGTGAAAGAGTATTAATTCCCTCTATGGAGTCACTCCTCCTTTCATTGGGGAGCCAAACCCATGCATGAACACAGGGGCCTTAATGACCTACTTACTGCCTACAGGCCTCACCCGCTCTATCATCACATCGGTAAGATTGGATTCTGACATAGACACATTCAAACCAGAGTGGGAGTGATGAAGCAATGACTTTAAGTATATGTGCTTATTGCTTGCCTTATTGATTAATTACCAGGCCAATCTTTATGATCTACAGATGTTTAATCCCTCTTACGCCACATACACATGTAATATTGGCAGTACTATTACCTGAAGCTGTTAAGAGCCCCAGCTCTGCTTCAGCGATCATTAGCTAGCTCTCAGCAATGAGGACACTGAAGACATTTGTATCATGTCTTCTAAAGTTCTAGTTAGTGTGCTGGCAGCTCACAGCTCTCTGGGTAAAAGTACAATGTGTGTTCATGCAAAATAAATATTCTAGTTTCAATCTTCTCACTAAGTAATAGCGGTGACCCTGGGAAGGTTTCTTACACTCTGTAGTGCTGTGTTGATTCTGCCTACAGGCTCTTGAACCTTTAAAGGCTTGGAATTATGATGGTGGGAATATTTGCCACAGATTAGAGCCAGGGATGCTAATGAGTCCCCTTTCCCCCACTGGAGTTGGAATTTCAGCTCACTATCGTCTCAGGGCCTCATCCATAAAAGAAGCATCAGGAATGCAGCAATGGATCAGCAGAGGACCGGAGTTCAAATCCCAGTACCCACCTCAAGCAGCTCCCAACCACCTGTTACTACAGTTCAAGGAATCTGACACCCTCTCCTAGCCACAAAGATGTTGAGTACACACATATAAATAGGTAAAGATAGAATATATCTTGAAAAGAACACAGGAGTTCCTTTTTAAAGAAGCCATTATAGTCTCAATGTGTACTGAACATATTCAGTTGCAGAAACAGAACCTCTGCTGGTTTAAATGGAAAACAACTTTTCTATGGGGTCTCAAATACTTTACAGAATTGTAAGAAAGGCTGATGACACAAGATATAGATGAGCTTTCCAACACAAATGTGAGTCACGTCATAAACTTGGGATAACGTGGATTTAAGGCCTCTCCTATGTTTAGGAACCGTTTGATCTTCTAACTGGGAAGCTGATGCTGTGGTTGCCAGGTTAGAATTATGTTGCTCCTACCATGATCAGAAATGCCACCAGAAAAAAAGCCAGGGACCCCCTACCTTGCCTCTTTTTGTTCCTTACCTTTCAAATATTTCAAGAAACCATTTGATTGGCAGAAAATAACTCACATGAGAAATGCAGCTATATGAAAAGTTTGAAAATGGTCATGACTTAAAGTGTTCTTGTGTCCAGATGAAAACCATACATTCTAAATATACATGAGAGGCCCAAGGAAGCACTGATACTAGAGAAACTGAGGTCAACTCTCCATTCCCAACATCAATTTTCATCTTTTTTTTTCCTAGATAATAATTCATGTGGTATCCAAGAAAAATGACTTCAGAATCCTATAGAGATCTCAAGTCTCCGAATAATAAAAAAATTATCTCCTTTATGCTCTAGGTAGATATATGTGAGCCTGCGATCTAGACAGTCAGTTGAGTTATCTTCTCTCTCTCTCTCTCTCTCTCTCTCTCTCTCTCTCTCTCTCTCTCNCTCTCTCTCTCTCTCTCTCTCTCTCTCTCTCTCTCTCTCTCACACACACACACACACACACACACACACAGTAATAGTATAAAACAGATAGTTATAAAAACGAGTATAAAATATTTCCCTTAAAAAGTGCCAAAGATGACAAACCCCCCAAGATGAGGCTTGGGAAGCCTTCTTTTGAGTTGTTGGTTAGTGTTGTCCAAGAGACTCTCAAAATATATAGCCCGTGGCTATTGCCCTTGGATGGATACCCAGTGAAGGAAGGGCAGTGCCTATTGTTAGAGACACCTTGCACTTCAGATACAGGACTCAGAGGCCCCTCAACTGGAACTTACCTGAATGTCTTCTCCCTGAGGCCTGACTTTCGTGTAACCAGAAGGCACTATGCAAGCTTCCAAAGGAGGAAAGCAACCACACATAATAACCACAATAATAACCAGCATGGTCCAGTAATTCAAAGAGTGCAACAATGACTTAAATATCTTTATGGTAACCAATAGCTCTTTAATCAGATTTAAAACCTGCTTAACAAGAAATAAACCACTCCAGGAACTGGAATCCTAGCTAACCGTTCAGGGCTAATGATTTATAGATCTTGGAGGAGAACCTATAAACACCACTTTACAACAGGCACCATCCCTAACTGCATTCTAAACATTTGTCCTTATACCCACAGATAAGTCTAGTCCTCATTTATCAACAAGGAAACTTGCCTGATGCAACAGACAAAAAACATTTCAGAAAACCACAACCGATCAAAACGCAGAGCTGTGGAGCCCAGGCCCAATGGATATGTCTACAAGACACTCTTGTACCTAAGGCTCAGGGAACATTGTGGGAGATGGGGCAGAAAGATTGTAAGTCTGAAAATTAGAGAGTTTGTTGTGACATTGTGTTTGCTAGTAACATCAGAAGCTACACCCACAAAGTCTCTCCAATGTGCCAGCCTAAATGTAACAAGGGCAACAAAAATAGACATCACAAAGTGGAAAGGAAAAGCCCACAATGCCTGGGTCCTCCGTAAAGAACTGTAGGCAAATAAGGAATGCTGAGAGCAGAAGAAACCATCTTCCCCAAGGAAGATGGTTCATGACATCCAATTCACAATGGTCAGTCCTGAGAACATACATATATTATAGAACATTATTCAGAGTGAGAAAGTTGTATTTGGAAATATATGAGTATGCATATATGAATGTAACAGTAATTAAAGACTGGTGGCATAAATTTGAAATAGAGCAAGAAGGGGTATATGGGAGAGTTTGGGAGATTAAAGGGAGGGGGAAAATAATGCAGTCATACTATAATTTCAAAGAAAAACTCCCAAACTATAAAACACTGTGCTGGGCAGGAACTGTGAAGAGTGCTGCTTGGGCACTGAAATACTGCAGTTTTCTGTGTTGCCTCTTTCCAAAGCCTGCAAATCCCTTTCCACCCCACCATCCCTGGCATGACTGTCCTGGGAGATACAGCTCTGTAATACAGCTTGAAGTCTGAGGTGGTGTTACCACTAAGAGTTCCTTTAATTATTCAGAATTGTCTTAGCCATCGTGTGTGTGTGTGTGTGTGTGTGTTTCCATGTCTATGGTTTTTGCTCTGTTTTAGTTTGTTTGCTTTTTACAATTTCTGTTGGCACTTTGATCGGGTTTGACTTACATCTATAGATTGCTTTTGGTAGGATGGCCATTTTCACAGTAGTGATCCTGCTGATCCAACCATGAATATGGGAAACCTTTCTATCTTCTGGTGTCTTTCTCAATGCCTTACAGTTTTTGTTATCCAAGTCCTTCACTTGCTTATCTAGATAACGAAGATAGTTTATTTGATGCTGTTGTGAGCATTCCTGTTTTGCTGGTTTCTCACTGTGTGTGTCATTTCTGTAAAGGCAACTACTGACTTGGGGGTGTTAACTTTGTGTCCTTGTTGAGTGCGGTTGTAGATGTGGACGTTTCCTGCTGTAATCTTATGGTGTTTTATGTATAGCACCAGATCGTCTGTAAGTAAAGATGCTTTGATTCTTTCTTTCCTTTTTGTCCTTGATCTCCTTCAGATGTCTTATTGCTCTAGCTTAGACTTTGAGAACTATATTGACTATTGAATAGGTATGAAGAGTGGGCATCCTTACCTTGTCCTGATTTTAGTGATCTGAGTTTCTATCTGTTTTGTTTAACATTGGACATGTGCTTGCTGTAAATTGCCTTTATTTTGTTAACATAGATCCCCCCTCTTTCTAAGACTTGTATCCAACATCTTTTCTTAGGGAGGGGGTGTCAAAGGTGTCTTATAAATCTAATGAACTTATCATGTAGTTTTTGCCTTTCATTCTATGTGGCTGATTACATTTATTGATTTACATATATGGAACCACCCCAGCATCTCTGGGATAAAGCACATTTGATTGTGTGGATAATCTTTTTGATATGTCCTTGAATTTGGTTTGCAAGTATTTTACTGATAATTTTCGTCCTTACACTCATAAGGGATGTAGGTTTCCGTCTGTGGCCCCTTTATCTCTTTCAGCTAGCCTATAGTTTTTATACGTGAAGTCTTTATGGGGTTTGGGTAAGAGGATACTTGTGGCATCATAAAAATAATTAGCAAATGTTCTTTCAGTTTCTATTTTCCAGAATAATTTAAGGAGTATTTGTTTTGCTTCTTCTTTGAAGGTCTGCTGAATCCATCTGGTCCCGAGCTTTTGTTGTTGTTTGGAAATTTTCACCTATTGCTTATGTATTCATCGGGGTTCTCTAGAGGAACAGAACTTACAGAATGCATGTGTATATATAGAAAGAACATTTATTAGCATGGCTTTTAGGCTGTGATCCAGCGATTCCAATAATCCAGGAGTTGTTCAGTCTACAAGGATGGGTGACTCAGGTGGTCTTCAGAATATGTCTGAATCTCAAAGGAGTAGACACTAAAAAGAATGGACTTTCCAGTGGGAACAGGCAGGCAAGGAATAAAACTTCCTTCTACCATGTCCTTCCTATTGTCTGTCACCAGAAAGTGTGGCCTAGATTTAAGGTGGATCCTCCCACCTCAAAGGATTTCATTAATAATTTCTCACAGGTGCAACCAGTCACTTGGGGTTTAGTTAATTCTCTACATAGCCAAGCTGACAACCAAGAGTAGCCATCACGGCTTCTATGTCACTGGAAGTTATCAGCCTGTTCAAACTATGTATTCCAACTTGACTTAATTTTAGTGTGTCATATATATCAAAAACTTCATTCATTTCTTTTAAGTTTTTCAATTGGGTGGAGTACTTTTGTTTGTTTGTTTGTTTGTTTGTTTGTTTGAGACAGGGTTTCTCTGCATAGCCCTGGCTGTCCTGGAACTCACTTTGTAGACCAGGCTGGCCTCGAACTCAGAAATCCACCTGCCTCTGCCTCCCGAGTGCTGGGATTAAAGCTGTGTGCCACCACACCTGGCTGAGTACATATTTTTAAAGTATGTCCTTACGAGTCTCTGGATTTCCTCAATGTCATTGTGAAATCTCCTTGTTCATCTCCAATTTTCGTAATTAGGATGTTTCTTTTGGTTTACTTTTGCTAAAGGTTTGATAATCTTCTTTACATCGATTCTTTTGGTTTTGGTTGGTTGGCTCTGTTTCATTGCCTACAGCTCTTAGTTTATTTCTTCCCATCCACTCCTTTGAAGTGTTGTTTCCTCTTGTTTTTCTAAGGATTCAAGGGTATCATTAAGGTTTGGTTTTTGGTTTTTGTTGTTCTGTTTGTTTTGTTTTGTTTTTTGATGCAAGCACCTGTTCTGCCAACTTGCCTTAGTATGGGTCTTATTGTGTTCCATAGGTTGGAGTACTAAACTATTTTGCCACTGAGTAAAAAGTCTATTTTTCCAGACTGTTCCATTTGCCCATGCTACTGGATGCCTAGCCCATTCAAGTTGATGATATTTGTGCAGTAACATCATTTAGAAAATGCCCATCTTCTGTTTCAAATTTCAAAATTTCTAGACTTTAGTTTCAGAGAACAGAAGCTATTTTTAGATAGTTCAAGTAGAAATGAATTCAATTATACTTATGTTGAGGCTTAGAGAATTGGTTGGGAGACTGAGAATTAGCCAGTGAATGTTTTGAGGGTGATGCACACCCTGTTAGAAAGGTTTCCATGACTATAACAAACATATGAGATAGTCAAATTATTAAAACAAGAAACAAAGACAAGCAAACAAAAAATCCAATTGCTTGGGCTTCTGGTTTCAAAGTTTCAGTCCATGATCAGTTGGCCACATTGTTTTGGGCCTCTGCTGGCACATCATGGTGGAGGTACATGGTGGAGTAAAACTGCTTACGTTATACGGAGATACAAAGGATAGAAAAGGGGAAGTGGCTAGGGATGCGCTATCCCCTTCAAGGAGATGTTTCCAGTGACCTAAAGACTATCCACTAGGCATAGAGGTAGAATCCTATTGAAGACTCTACCATCTCCCAGTAGTGCCTCACTGGGTTCATGTCTGTAACACATGAGTCATTGGGGGACCTGTTATGATTACAAAAGAGTTGTCATGAACCGGAAAAACAGTTGGGGATCTGAAACCTATTGTAGATGCTTGGGACCACTAAAAGCAAGAATTCTACCTTGTAACTCTTAACAAGTACACTTGACCAGGAGACATCATGGGTGTATCTGAAAGACTGTCTGGTTGATGTCTCTTATTCTAGTCTATGGCATGTTCAGCTAAGAGTCATATTTCCTATGAGAATAAGTAGGGAAAAGATTGTCAAGAGCAAGTAGTCATTGTGGCTGTGCAAAGGGTCATTTGTGGTAAAGAGGTCCTTACTGTCCACGGATTTGTGGATTCATAATACTCTGTGAAAGGGGGTAAGAGTGAGGTCAGAAGTGCAGGATTGAACGTGTGACAGGAGAACATCATCCCTGTCACTCAAGCTTTGGAACACTCTTGTGCAATGGTATTTTCTAAGTTGGCATCTTTATAAATGCAATTTCTGGTTAGGAACTTTCATCCTATGAAATAATCATCCCTGTATGATTAACATCATACCCAGATTAAATTATTCATTCCCTATCTTTTTCTCATGTCTTCATCTCCTGTGCTTTTTGATTCCCACAGTCTAAGGATGTATTAAGGCTCCTGGAAGTGTAATCAAACCTGGTTTTATCACTTCAAAATCTTAAGTTCTTAATCCAGACTAAGAAGTACATTTTAAAGTAGAGGTGAGAACATTTTATGTACAGGGTCATATAGTAATACTCCCTTTCAGGTTTACAGGCCATAGAGTGTCTGTTGCAATTTCTCAACCACTATGTTTCGGCAAGTAAAGTGTTTATGACAGCACAGACGTGAATGAGTGAGCCTATGTTCCAGTAAAATCTTAGGTATAACAAAGGTTTGTCACTAATTTGTCTCTTGAGCTACAGTTTGCTGACTCTGATTTTAGGTAAGTGCAAACAACAAATTTTGTAAAAGTCATAGATAGCTTGTTCTCTTAAGGTGTTAACTCTTAAGGTGGGTTCTTCCCTTTTCTGTTTATAAAAGCTCGCCCCTTTCCTTGCACTGTTCTTTGTTTGTTTGCTTTGGGTCAACCCTGGCTTCTGTGGGGTCTGATTTAAGATCATGCCAGTCTTATTTGGACTGTTCCTGAACAAAACACCAAGTGAAATTTCTCGAATTTCAAACTCTTCTTCATATAGTGATGGAAGTTACTACCTTCTCCAGTCAGTTTTTATTTCAGCCACAGCTGTTGGCAGCATTCCCCAATGAGGTTCTGATGTACTGAAGGTTCTTTGAGCAGCTCTGAGCTCATGTGGCCTCTTACATTCAGTCGGAAATTCCAGTTAACATTTGCCTCATTTTTTTTTTCTATTGCTGACCTGACAGGACAGGGCATCAGCTCTTATACTGAGAAAAAAGATACTATAGTCAACAAACATACAGAGTTCATACAACCTACGCCAACCATTAGCCAATATCCCCTAAAGAGGGGAAGTATGATCCTGCCTACTGTGAGCATACCAAACATTCCTTAGATGCTATCCACACCAGAGACATTACATATAATGCATGATTATTGCAATCTTATTTATATTACATATGATTATAATATAGTTTATTTGTATCAAAATATTTGAATAAATGAATATATTCTGACTTTTTCTACTTACATCTTTTCTGGCTTTTGCTTTCATTATGTTTCCTAATATCAACATTGTCTCCACAGCGTAGGCTACTTTACTACTTGCTGCAAATTTTCTCAATGCACATTTTAAAATCAATTGAACAAAGCAATATGAAACTACAGAGTTAAACACTACAAAATAGCACATAACAAAACTGTAAGAGAAGACTAGGTCACAGGGCAACTCAGAACTGACCCTCAAACTCCTCACAGTTGCCTCTTCTCTGGCCTTCAAATATCTCACACAAACCTTGCTTCCTCTTCTTTTCTGATGGTCTTCAAACAGAAGTCAGGCTCATCTTTAATTGGTCACGCACCCTCACCCAATGGACTCCCATCCCATTGATGGCAAAATAGAAGGTTTTTACAGGATAACATGTTAGAGCCTCTCCTGGTGAGATATAGGAAATGAGGAGAACCTGCCCTGTACCCCAGTCATGTTTGCTCCAAGTTTTTCTCCATTATCCCTTCCACTCTTTTCTTTATTTTTAAAAACAGGATCTCATTATGTATCCCCAGGTGGCATGGCCCCAATCTCACAGAGGTGCGCCTGCCTCTGTCTCCCAGTGCTGGGGTTAAAGGCACGCATCACCACATCCACCCAACACCATTTTCTTTGTACTTAGTCTGCACTGCAAACTGCCAGTGCATCTTCAACCACTGCCTTCAATACTGACAAACACTTTGTGCAGATCTGCTCTTACGCAGTCGTTACAGGGTGTGCTGATGCTCAGTCATGTTAAGGAGATTGTCCAAAGCCTCTTGCTGAGAGAAGGACATTGTGCGTACAATGCATGCATGGACTTAGAATATTTTTGGATATGAAGGTTTTTCAGACTATTTTCTTCAATGCTAATCTGACATTTTTATTTATAAGAACAAGGAATGAATTATTGAAAGTATTATTGAATGATACTTGGTATTATTTCATTCACTTCCCCATAGGAAAGGCTGTTTATTGGCGATGAATGAAATACTACAATTTCCATAGAATTCAGGAATTCTTCATAAGGAATTCAGATACCCAGTAGAATAAGGGAACATATTAAAAGCTTCTAGAAAGGGACTGGAGAGAAGGCTCAGTGGTTAAGGGAATTTATTGATCTTACAGAACACTTGGATTTGGTTCTAGCACTCATATCAGACAGGTCATAACTGCCTATAACTCGAGTTCCAGTGGATCTGATACCCTCTGGCTTCCATTGACAGCTGTACATATAGGAACTACAAAAACGTATGCATTAATCTTAGTGAAAATCAATAAAGGGACTTATATAGCTTTGTTTAAAAGGGGGGATCTAGGGAGACTTCATGGAAACTAATTGTAGAAAGAAAAGGACATTTTGATTTTGTGAAAGCTGAATCTAGCATGTCCTTGGATATTTGAAATATGTGTAAGAACAAAAGTGATGGGCAGACTCTTCTAGGTTTGACTATACCTATATAGCTGCCCTAAGCAACAGTGTAAGAATAAGGGGGTTGCTCTTGTCTGTTGAAACACAGGGACACATTACAGGCCCTTCTTCCAGAAATTAGCTACTGCTAGGATAGCTATTCTCAGCACTCCAGCTTCACCTGGTGTCAGACTACCCCAAGGAAGAGTGTGTTACAGGAAAGGGGGTCTCTGATCATGGGGGGGGGGCTGGGGGAGGGTCTTTTATCCTAAGTGAGAGAAAATGAGCTCCAACTGTTCTGGAAACAACACAGAAATGTACTGAATTCCATACATAAATGCTCAGGGTGGAATGTGGTTCTGGAATTGGATGACTCTAAAAACTCAGACAGCGGCATCAGGTCACAGTTTTGTTCTATTGGCTGGGCTTTCTCCTCTGTGTTGCAATGTAGACAAGTGACACAGTCCAGGCTTACTTTATCCCATAGGTCAGCAACTCTATCCAAACAATCACTTTACTTTCTTAACCCTGCTCCGAATCCTCTAGGGAGTGATGCCCATTGAATAGATTTGGGTCATCTGGCCACTGGAGATTTTATTCCTTTGCCAGAGTAACTGTGGTAGACTGATTGCACCCTCCCCCCAGGCCCAGCCTGGACCTACAAGAGCAGGTGGTCCACCCCAGAACAAGAACTCCAGTTGGAGAAGGAGTTATTGCTGAAGTTAAAATAGGATACGAGTGTAGAACAAAGGACAGTGGATCCTGGGCTGTCCAACATAACTACAGTTTTCTTGGATGCCTATGCTTCTCTCCAACACTAGCAGCAAGCATCCTTGTGCTCGAGTGGGCCTGGCTGTCCAACATGTTTCAAAGCTGTTACAAACAAGAAAAAGAGAAATTGTGTGGGTTGAGTAGAATAAGAAAAAGGTGATCATGTTTCTAAAACCCATGGGAAGATAGAAGAAGGTAAATAGCACACTGTGTGACTCTGTCACTCTCCAAAGCATAACATTGATTTTGAAATAATACCTAATGTCAAACTTTGTCACCACTTTATTGTTTTTATCAAGTTTTTCCTGATTTTTGCCTCATTACTTCAACTCATTCTCCCAGAAAGCTATCAATATCCAACTGTTGTTGCCCAACGAGTTTATGCAAGGTGATAGGCAGGCAAGTGTGGATCTAGGATTAACTCTCTAGTGTTTGTTATTACAGCAGAACCAGAAGTAGGTTACCAGTTCAAGGACCTCAGGTATCCTATTTTCCAGGGTCGTGGCAAAAAAAAAAAAAAGCCTAAACCAAAACAACAAACAAACAAAAAACCCAAACAAAAGATAAAACAACAAAATACGAACAAAATCAACAAACAACAAAAGCATCCCTAACCAATCTTTCTTTGCTCCATGCACATGTATTTTCCAATTCCCAATAACTGAAAAGGGAGATAAGCTGTCACCACATTCATCTTGACCTCAAGCCTGACATGTCCTTCTATTTATGCCACCCACCAACACACATTCTTCCTTTTCTTCCAAGTTTATCTTTTTCCCCTCAAATCCTTCTTTTGTCTTCTTACTAACACCAAGGTATTGGCAGACAAGCCTTAAGGTTGAAATTAGGCTAATAATGTTGGTTCTTTCTCTTCGTCCAGATAGAATTGTGTGCCAGACTTCCTGGAATCCCCCGAACCCCAGAATCCCCAGACTTAGCAGACCCTCACCCTTTGCTGCCTCACTCTATGTTGCACACACACCTGCATACACACACACACACACACACACACCTGCACCCACAACATTGACTTTGCACATGTTTCTTAAATCTCAGTAACCTTAACAATTATTGTAAAATAATAAAAGCAAGGGAAAATATTTAGAAGTTTTTCATGAGCATCAGGCATATAGGTGTTGCGAGCATGTTCTCCAAGACATTTCTATCCATGTGTCAGCTTTGGTCCTAAACTATTTTTCCAAAACAGCCTTGGAAGCCAGAGAGAAAGGAAAATCTAAATACACTAGAGGACTAAGTGGGGCGCTTTAGCCTTATGTTTTTGATAGCACAGAGATTTCCTATGGAGAAAAGGAAGTTTATGGAAAGTTCCATAAGAGTGGTGTTGAGACATAAAATGGAAGACTCCCTAAATTCTTGATGTTTCCCCCAATCTTGACACTTTCCAGGTTCAGCTGAATCTCTGAGGTTTGGGTTCTACGAGATAACTTTGAGTCTTGCAAATATTTTTTTCATGCTTCCTCAACTTCATTGAGTTACGTTGAATTTCTGTTTCAAAAATGTCAAAACTGATTAGCGTCAGTGGTTTAGTTCTGTCTGCCTGCATGTTTACATATCTTAGAAAACGAAACCATACATGATTGTCACTTCGGTCTGGGTCCTCCTGGGTGACTTTATGAACTTTCAATGAGTTTCCTACAGTAGGCAAGATCACAGTGAGTCTTCTTACTGAGACACTGGCAGACGTTGCTCTCCTTAGTCAGGAGACCTTAAGCCAGGTTAGCTCAGTAAAGAGAAACGTGTAGTTTAGTTGAGATAACCTTTTTTAAGCTCTGTCTTATAAACTGCTTCCTAGGTTAGCTCGGAAACACCTAAGTAAACTTCACCCTGGCTATAAATGTTAAGCTACACAGGAATTCTTAGTGCCGCCCCCACCCCCTTCATAGAAACTTTCAAGGTATCTCTGGATTTGACTATTAGGTGCTTCTCTTTGCCACCACTTCCTGGGCAGAAGCTCACATCTGCAGGCTCCCTGCCACTCTTGATAGTCTCTGGATTGTCCTCCTTCGGTCCCTAGGGAGAAACTGTCTAGGAATCCACTTATACTCACTAGCTGTGCCAGATGTGTTCTTTGACATTAGTGGCTTTCTTACTCCCATGTCCTCTGCCTGTGACCTACTTGCCTTACTAAAAATGGACTCACCAGTTTAGTCTCAAAGGAATTTCCATTGTAAAACAATCTTTTAAAATAGATTATTTTTGCATTGCTTGGATTCCCAAACAGGACACATGAACATCTTAGTAACATTTCCCAGTGGCGTAGTGCCTTATACCAGACAGGATCTCCTGAACTAGGTGTATTAAACAACTGTGTTCAGACATTGAGGGACAGTCAGCAGGAGGCTTTAACCCCAAAGAGGTCAACATAGCACAGGAAACAACTGTCTATCCTAACCACAAAGGCTTGACAGTGTGCTAATCATTGAAGCGCCATAAGAGAGTTAAAAGGAAAAAAATGAGTTTATACTACTGTACTTGGTAATAGGAGGATCTGCTTAGATTCAGCCAAAATAGAGCTCCATCTCCCCATGTCCAAGTGACAAAAATACACAGTTTACACTGGGCACAGACCTAGAAGAAAGGTGGAGTTCTCACTTGGTTTTTGTTATTATGCTTGCTTATGTATTTCGTTTCTGCTTATATACTCTGCTGACTGAATTTTTTTTTAAAAAAGATTTACTTATTTATTTTATGTTTGTTAGTACACTGAGCTGTACAGATGGTTGTGAGCCTTCATGTGGTTGTTGGGAGCTGATTTTAGGACCTCTGCTCACTCTGGTCAACCTGTTCACTCTGGTCGGCCCCCGCTAGCTCTAGCCCAAGGATTTATTTATTATTATATATAAGTACACTGTAGCTGACTTCAGACTCACCAGAAGAGGGCGTCAGATCTCATTATGGGTGGTTGTGGGCCACCATGTGGTTTCTGGGATTTGAACTCAGGACCAACTCTTAGCCACTGAGCCATCCCGCCAGCCCATGAACGTGTAATCTTGTTTTCTCTCCAAGATGTTGATTCCTTCGCTAGTTTTCAGGTTTGTTTGTTTTTTTCAGTATCCCATTCATCTAAGTTTTTCTTTTGTTTTCTGTGCATTATGATTCACAGTAGTAGCAAAATTACAGTTATGAAGTAGCAACAAAAATAAGTTTATGGATGGGGGTTCTCCATAGCATGAAATAACTGTATACAATAATAACTGTATTAAAGGGCTGAAGTATGAGGAAGTTTGAGACGTTCTGACTTAAACCATTCTGAGTTGTTTTCTGAAAGTTTTATAACTGGTGAAGGATAGGACTTTAGTTTTACTTTCTGTATTTGCGTATCTCTGTATAAAACTTTCCCCTTTTATGGCAATCACTGTAAACGGAATTGTTTGCCTTCTAATTCATATCGCTTGCTGTGTTGACACATAACAATATTACTAATTATTCACATTGATTTATACCCTGCAACTTTTCAGACTTCATTAAGTAAGTCTCTCTCTCTCTCTCTCTCTCTCTCTCTCTCTCTCTCTCTCTCTCTCTCTCTCTCTGTGTGTNCTCTCTCTCTCTCTCTCTCTCTCTCTCTCTCTCTCTCTCTCTCTCTCTGTGTGTGTGTGTGTGTGTGTGTGTGTGTGTGTGTGTGTGTGTGTTTAAGACAGGGTCAGTTCTTAGCTTTTATCCCTCTTTCTCTAATATATCTACCTAATATATTTTTGGATTAGCCCAGTCAAGTTCCTATTCTAAAATATGTGAATAAATAATCTCCAGTTAAAACACAATATACCTTCAGGGTTTTATTTTTCAGAATAGTAGCAGGTACTTAATATATGTTGAGCTGAATTAAAGTTACATAATTTTTCCTGAGTTCAGTTTGTCTAAGTAACTTGTCATACTGAATGACTTTGATACATGTGGTTATTTTGATTGATGTTGTTATTTTAAAATTATTATTCCTCAATATAAAATGTTCGCTTTTTGAAACTGAAGAGCTTGGGAAACAAGTTTCAATTTAGTCGATTTTTGTTATTTAATTAGAATATAATTCTTTCTCCTCTCCTACTCTTCTCACGTCTGACTCCCCATTCACTCCCAAATTCTCGACCTTGTCTTCTTTAGATATTACTGCTACATATACAGATAAATGCATCATAAAATACAACATGCTGAGTCAGAGCAGTTCAGGGTTGCTTGCATGTATGTCCCTAGGGCTGAGCACTTGGGACTGGGTAACCAATCAGAGGGACTGGATAACCAATCAGAGGGACTGG
>NC_034604.1:28388716-28399940 GCF_900095145.1 Mus pahari | reverse complement strand
TAACCAATCAGAGGGACTGGGTAACCAATCAGAGGGACTGGATAACCAATCAGGGGGCTCATCCCAGGGCAAGACTGACTCTTCCTCTCTCAGCAGTTGTTAACCATCAAAGAGTGGGCCCCAGTGAGAGTACCCTCGTCTGTACTGGGTTGCCAACTGACGCTGGAAGTGTTCAGGTCTGGGATAGGCTACCATGCTGTTGAGACTTCATGGGTGTAGCTACCCTGTCATAGCTAGAAGGCACAATCTCAAAGCACTCTTCCTGGTCCTATGGCTCTCCCACTCTTTCTACTCTCCTCCAGAATGCTCCCTGAGTGTCAGGAACATGCTGGAGTTGTGAGGAAGATGTCATCGATTGGGTCTGAGCACCCCATTAGTGGCTCACTGCACTTTGACTAGCATAACTTTCTGTAAGGATCTGTTGAGAAATTTAAAAAAAAAAAAAAAGCTTCTTGGATGAAGGGTGAGATCTGTACTTATCTGTGGCTACAAAGGCAAGAATTTAGAATGCAATTAGGAGTTATACTGGTTCAGGAAACTGAGGGAACAGGCCCCCCTCTAAGAGCTATAGCCTCAATCGCTATATGTAGCAGGGTACGTTTACAGTTGGCTATGATTTCCCTCCTGATAATCAGGTCTAAGTCTAATTTCGTTACTGTTGGTCACTGCCAGGATTTAAGTGTTGCTGCTGCACCTTTGGGTATATGTTGACATGCTGGCCATTGGTCTGGTTCATAGGCATCATATCTGGGCAGGTCCACAAAGTTTAGGAAGCAAACATTCTAAAATTTCAGGGAGCTGGGGATATGTATGTATCATTTTATTCTATTTCTACATTTATTGTTTATAGTTGAGGAGAAACTGTTGCTATACTGTTTCTGCTTATGAGATCTTTTTCTGCCTTCCTTTAGCTATTTCCTGTACTAATTCAGATGGCTGGGTTTGTCTAGGAAAAATAACTTTCCATAGAACTGTCCAAATCTCTTACACGTGTCTCTTTTATATTTAGATCTAAATGGAAATCTTATTTTCTCCCTTTTCAAACTATTTGAAAGGCATTTCTATCTTTTGCCCTGTATGGTGGACTCCTTTCATACTCCTAAGGTCAGTGGTAACAGTGAGTGTGTATGTTCAGACACTGTACTGGGATTAAATAAGTTAGCATTGTGCTTTGAGTACAGAAAGCTAGGTCCAGGTAGTATCTTTTTATCTGAACCCGAGAGGTCTTGCTTTAGTGACATTCCACCTCGACAGAGATAGCGGTTTCCAATGACCCTAACTTCATTCTAACTAAGAAACCACAGGGCAAAAGATGAAGAACAAAAGGGGTAAGAAATAAAAGTCTCCGGAACCAGAGACAGGAGATCGCATGTGTGGACACGTGATGTAGTGACGTCATGCAGGAGCGCCTTCACAGAGAGAGTCAAGTGTGCTTCAACGCATTCTCCAGGCATGTGCAGAGCTGCTGACTGGCCTTTCCTGGCTACAATTCTAAGAACTTAACGAGAAACATTTTCCATTTTTCCAAACTTGTCGGTCTCTCCTGCCAAGTCTCCAGGGCTGGGTCTTGTCCTACAGCTGCACATAGGTGTCTGACGCGGAACAGCGAAGCACAGTGCGAGTTCTGTGGCGAACTAGAGCCTCGGTTTTAGAGATCATATGATCAAATCCTACTTCAGCCACTTAGTACCTAAGTGCTTTAAGATCTACGAGCGGGTTCACATATCTGTAGAGTGCCCCTTTTGGGGGAATGGCTCAGGGCACTTGCTTCTCTTCCAGGACACGGGTTGCATTCTCAGCCCCCACAAGGCTGCTCACAACGGATCTGTCACTCCAGTCCTAGAGGATCTGACACCCGCTTCTGGCTACTTGGCCTACACGGGCACTGCATGTGTACACATGTAGTACACAGATATATATGCAAAAAAACCCATACATATAAAAAACCGTCATATAATAAATAAATAAATAAATAAAATTGCTGCCCGAGAAGAAAAAAAGGAAAAGAAAAAAATGTAAACTTACAAAAACAAAACAAAACCAAAAAACCCACTATCTTAGGAAGGTGTTCAATAGATTCAATGAGCTCTAAAGCGTGAAGACTAGCAAGTGATGTTTAGCGATTCTTTTAGCGAGGCAAATTTAAATTTGTGTGGGGTATTATTTATTCTTACTGTAGCAGACCTATCAAAAATAACGACTGCAGTCCCCTCCTCCTCTCGGTTCTCAAGATAACCTATCTCTTAGTAAATGTAATCTTGAAACCACCTGATCTTCAGAGTTCAGACTTGCCAGAATCACACCGGGATAACTTCATAGCTAGGATAAATGTTTTTCTTGTTCGAATTGATGAAGTCCAGATCATTGAGGTTGGCTGTTAAACACCTCTCCGCCTGCTTTCAAGGATGTTCTCTGAACTTTCTTATCTGAAGACAAGAAAAACCGTTTGGGTAAAGGTCAATTTACACTGCGGTTGCACGGTTTGGTTTTATTGTCCAGCACCAGGCTAGGAAGCAAGCGGGGAGATCATCCTCAGAGAGGGCTTCTCACCAGACTTTGCAGCCTGTCTTAACTTAGCAGCACCTGATTTGGGATCTTCACAATGGAGACTTTGGTCCCTTACCACCATCCCTCATTTGTTATTTCTCTCCGCAGCCTTGCACAAACTTTACAATCAATGGGTCATGGCACACTGGCTCTGATCCAATCCCAAAGGCAAACCCTCACGCTTAGGGACCTCTGTCTGGCTCCGGCCAGCCCACACGCACGCGGAATCGGTCCATCCTCGGAGGCCAATCGGCTCCCTTCACGCTGAGGCACCAGCCAATCCCAGCGAACACACGTTACTCCGCTAACACCCCACGGAGGTTCCCCTCCGAGGATACGGACGGGGCGGGGCTGAGGGCGTCGCTCGCCTGACTCAGGCAGCCTGCTGCCTTCTGATTGGCTGTGGCTGGAAGACGTCCAGCGCCCATTGGCTGCTGCCAGCCGCGCTGGGCGGGCTGGAAAATAGCTTGCTGAAAGGCGCGGGGTTGCAGGAGTGGCGAGCTACCTTTTCCTGGAGTTGTTGACCGCCTGGCATCCTCCGGTACAGGACAGGAAGGAGGGCGGTCGGCCGAGCGGGGTCCAGCGGGGCCAAGCGAAGCTGAGCATCTCCTGGAGCGGCCCCCCCGTAAAGGGGAGAGAGATGGCTGACCCTGAGAGCCGGTGGTCACAGATTGGCAGGTGAGACGGGAGCTGCCCTGTTCAAGGGCTGCGAGCCCAGCAGGCCTCAGTTTCCTCATCTGTTAAATGGTAACAGTAGTCGCGCTCCCCGGGCTGTGGGGGAAAGTCCCGAGGAGCGTGCTCCGCGGAGACTCCGCAAGGGATATTTGCTCTTATCAAGCTTCCATGGGGACAGGGTCCTCAAGCGACACTTCCTCAGTAGCTTGCAAGTCCATGGTTTAACACAGGAAAGCTACTGCGGCGGATTTCCTTCATTTCTGCTTAGGGGAGATTATTTGAAGTGTGGGTATTCAGGAGCTAGGACAGCAGTTAAATACACTGTGGAGGTCAGGCTTTTACGCCAAACTTGGACGAGTCTGTGGATCCAGCTTTCAGAGTTTGTTTTTCAGGATTGACCTGTAAATGCAGATCAAAAAGCTTGCTTTGGAATTTTTGTTCTCTCGCTTATTTGCCTTTTGATCTTGAGTATGTAACTTTTCCATTGCAATATCCCCTATCTGTAAAATAGTGGTACAGGATGAACTCTTAAGGCTGACATGAAACTCAAATGAAACAACACAATGTATAACTACCAGGAAGACTAAGCCCATAGTAGGACATCACTACTTTAAAAACCATTTTAAAAGAATGAAGGACATTGAAGACTCATACACTAAATTAGATTCAAAATTCAGGTTGTGGTGTCATTAATATGTAAATATTGTGTCGAACATTGGCTAGAGTGTTAACCTAGTCAGGCTGTGCATTGAGGTGACCATTTGAAAGATACACATCACAGAAGAGTGTGTTCATGAATCATTCCTCTAAACCAAGCAAGGGTCAGTCTCAAAACGGAAAGTTCTTGACTTGAGTTAGAAAAGTTAAATTACCGGTTCAAGATAAGTTGGAAATTGAGTGTTAACATTTTTATGTTACAGTGTATAACTTAATAAGGCCTTAGTTTGCTATCTTGTTGAAGAAAGCCTGTGGCTTGTTAAATGGGCACAATTCACATCAAAATTTTATTAATTGAATACTGGGAGGTTAAAAGTTCTGATACGGAGAACCTTTAATAAAGTGTGCTAAACTATGAAAGAAAAAAATAGTTTATGGGGCTTTTTAAAGTATTTCCTTTCCAAGTTTGTGCACTGGATGTACATGTGTGAGTGTCGGCACACACGACAGGGCTCCTGTGGTACACGTGGAGGTCAGAGAACAGCATGGGGGTCACTTTTGGGGGATCAAATGAAAGCACTTTTAATCACTGAGCTGTTTTGAGGGTCCTAAAATGTCTTGTGTTTAAAAGGGAACTTATTGCCATTTCATTGTGGTTTATAATTGAGAATAACTGGAATTGTTAGCCACGACTTTGTTGCTAATACACAGACAGCATCAAGAAAACCTTCCCAAGCCCCAGTAGTTTCCATTCAAGAAAATAAGGACATAGAAAACATCAACGAAAGGTTAGCTTCAAAAAAACGTCGTAAAGCAGACAAATAATTAACTCAGGCTTGAGGATTAACCAGATCAGATGACCTTCTGTATGGAGTGGTTAGAGTTTGTTCAGTTAGGTGGTGCCTCTTATCTCTGTTATGGTTGGAGAAGTTCTTAATAGGTCAAGAAAGGAAAGGATTGAGTTAGGAAGAGGAAATTCAGAGTGCTATTTAAAACGGATTGCCAGAGGGTAAACTGGGAGCTTTGCCTTCTGTTAATCCAAGCACCTGCTTTTATCAGGAGAGAGCTGAAACCTGTCCAACCCAGTCCTACCGCCTTCACTCTAGGTGTGCTCCAGCAAACACGTCGCCGCCGCGTGTCCAGTTACCGTTATTTATCCTAGACTCCCCTGCAGGGATCCACCGCTGAGTGAAATACTTCAAGGATTAAAAGGGAACTTTTGATGTTATATTTACCTCCATCTCTGCTTGCCTCCTCCTTCAGCATCCTTAACGAGGCTGTTAATCAGAGTTTCTAGAGTCTTGGCTTTATAATTGTCATGGAGACTTATTTAAGGGATGGGATAAAGCCTGAGAGCAAAATCTAGATCTTCTCTATTTCCATTGTTGAGAATTGGATGTATAGTAGACACTGGTAAACAGTAGCTTCACCTGGTGAACCTGTTCGTTCCTGTGGTAATGTTGTTGTTCGGCAGTTCAAAGGTGACTGGTCTAAGTAGCAATCCATATTTTATTCATTGGCTTTCTAGAGTATACTAGTCAGAAAGAGCACAACCCTGGGCAGCTATATTCTATGCCCCCAAAGACTCGACAGCCAAACGGTGGAATGTAAAGGATTAGTTACAGAGTGGACTGTAAGCCAGCACCGGGCAGTCCATCCCCAAAACATAGAAAGGAGGCAGCGAGCTCGGCTGCACATAGGCGGTGGCACAAGTTCTTGGAAGTGTGTTGGTGAGCAGATGGGAACGATTACCAAGATCAATGTCTCAAGGTTGCAGATTCTTATCTTTACAGGTAGCTTGTATTGCTTACATTATTTGCTTACATTCCTCTCCTGGGATTGTACGAGCTAATGTTTGGTTATGGTCATAGTGGCATCCCACTCCATTTGATTCCTATCAAATAATTTTGAAATAAATAGAAGTTCTTATCTGCCCCCCACAAGAAGGGTAGCAGGGGACCTTTGGGTGTACAGACTGTGGCTTAGTCACAATGCTGGAGAAGTGTCTTTTATAAGCGCTCCAAGACTTTGCACTTGTTTATAGCCCAGCCTTGAAAGAGGTCATTGTCCTGGCTGTCAGGATGGCAGGCTCCTGAGTGGCTGTGGATATTCTCGACTGGTAGACTTTTGGAGTGAGCTCGTCCACTTTCAGTGGGTAGGTGGGATCTATACTTACACAGTTTCCATCACTTTTATAGATCTCAAGTTTTCGGCTATTGACTTTTGCCGTGTATGCTTTCTCATCTTTGTACTCAATTTTAGTATTTGAGGTTTCTGTACTCTACACTGTGATATTTAAATATTGGCTATGGCTTTGATTTATTCCTGTAACCTTCTGGGGTTTTTTAGATCAATACATCTCCGCTCTGGTTGGAAGACAGAATTGTTAATGAAGCTTTTCCTGGTTTCGTTTTTAGTGATTCCGTGGTTGTATAGGGGGCAGCTTGTCTCTGTTAACCTATTATAGGAGTAGGGATATTGTAGAAATTATACAAGAAAATGGAATCAGCATCAAAAGACAGTAAAAGAATACCGATTCTCGGGTGGGAAAAAAGCCATTTCAGCAGTGATATTAAAGCCTACTGTGTGCCGCATGGTGTTCTAGGTGTTAGTGGAGCAAATGACAAGGACCCTCGACATTGGTATGAAAATCCTACTGTGTGTCACATAGTGTTGTAGGTGAGTGTTAGTGGAACCCAGGACAAAGACCCTTACTCTCCTCGTTAGGTAAAGCGGTAAAGAGTAGGGTCGCACAGGAGTATATAAATCAGCGTCAGACACTGCTAGGCACAGTAAGGAGTGAAAGAAAGATTTAACAGTAACTTGAGAAGTCTGTGGCAAGGGCGGGAGTTTTAACTGCAGTTGGCATTGTACTTTGTTAGTTCACACTAAGATTTGGAATCCAGCCGTGTAGGCAGAGAAATCCCAAGTCCAAAAGATCCAGAGCCTTGACAAGCTTGGCCTGAGGAACGCACAGCCCTAGGAAGTGGAACTCTAGGCAGTGGGGAGCGGTGGGATGAGTAGAAATCTCTGGTGAGTCCCAGCCTTTTGACTTGAGAATCTGGGCTCACTTGTCATTCTAGTAACACATTGCTAAGAAAAGGCTGCACAAATAGAGATGCACCATCAGATCAAAGTTCTTGGTAGGCCTCTGGATGTAGACTTTGGAACCGCCTGGTGAGCTGAGAATTAGAGGAATGCTTGAGCATCAACAGCCTATAGATAAGAGAGCCACCTCCCGGCTCTCCTGCCATTTGTCTCTTTTTTTTATTATTTTATTATGAGTGATTATTATAACAAAAGTCTTGATTATTAGCCCCAGCTATAAGTTATTCTTCCCAGGGTTTCAGGAAAAACCTCTACCCAGCTCCCACTCTCAGAGTTTCTGATTCATTCATTGGGAGTGGGGTCCATGCTCATCTGCCTTCTATAGTTCTCCCAGGAGAATTTATTCGGAAAAGTTTGACTTACCCCAGTGTTTGCTGATACTAATCTTGGTTTCAATAACAGGAATATCAAACTGGAAGGACTGTCTGATGTTGCCTTTATTTCAACTAAACTTCAAAACACCCTGATCCAGTATCACAGCATTGAAGAAGATCAATGGCGAGTTGCTAAGAAAGTGGTGAGTGTGTAATTGCCATTTGGGTAATTAATATCTGGCCAATGAAGTGTTTGAAGACTTTTAAAATATTGGGAAAAATATGCATGATAAATAATGTGTGGAATGGATGTACAATCAATAATTCTGCAAATGGTATTGTGTGTTTTCTTACAAAGAAATGAACCCAGTAGCTCTTTGATGGTTAGACTTGATAATAGGTGCATGGCGACAAGAGCAATGGACAGTTTTCAAAGTCAACAGAGAAACTGGATCACTGTCAATTTAACGAAGGGTGGCCATTGAAAGTTTGCACTGATATCAGACATGCAGAGCGTGTGAGTGGACAGTTAGTATTCCTCTTTACCATGTGATTTGGCCAAACTGCCACATGGTTGAGTGTTAGAGCCAAGCTTAGAATCAAGGCTCCTCTCTAGTTCTCTAGTTAGTTTTGTAGTTAAGAGTCAGATGGGAATGACTGGGGGGAGACGTAGGAACTATAACAATATAACATAGTCACAATAAATGTGAATTATTTTAAAACTTCATGAACAGATTCAGAATGAAGTATTTAACGCTCCTAATGTCATAGACTGAATGTATCAGTAACAGTAAATAGCTATGACTGGAATGAAACAAATAATAGCAGCTACTAATATAGTACAAACATTGAATTTTAAAGTCATTGGATCTCTGAGCTACTGAAAAATCTTCAAGGTGTAAGATGTACCTACAGTGTGATACAGAAGAAACTCAAATGCAGGTATCTTTATGACATGAGTAACTACTGTCTCTGAAAAATTGCCTAAGTTGTTTTTTAATGCAAAGTCAAGCACTCTGAACCACCTATATGATGATCACCATGCACTGTCTTTGTTTTTCTAGAAAGATGTGACAGTTTGGAGAAAACCCTCAGAAGAGTTTAATGGGTATCTGTAAGTAAATGCTCAGTCTTGTAACTCATACGTGGTATTGCATGATCAATGTAAAATTCAGCTTCATTTTTACAGTGTAAAGCTTTCTGAGAAGCAAATTGATCATAAGAATTCAGGGTCTTAAGAATGGCCAAATACTTTGTATGTTGAGTTGGACATAAATAAAGCAGTAGGCAGATACAGGTCTGAATTTTTTAGCATTGCATACATAACGCTTGTAATAGTCTACATTGGTAGGTGTTATAGTACTTTTAAAAAATGATTCTTTTGAGACAGGGTGGCCTTGAACTCACTATTGAAATGAGTCCTCATGGTCATGTGGTCCTTCCTGCTTCAGTTTCCTGTGTGCAGGAATTCCCATGCCCGGGTAGCATTCTGTTAAAAAATTCTCCTTGAAGATCCCATCAATAAGGTCATAGTGATTTAAGTACTATGAATATTAAAAACTAGGCATCTTCATACTAAATTTTGAAAACATCTGCACTTGATAGAGTGTTGGTAGCCTTTAACTATTATGTTTTAAAAGACTACCTAATAATAAAAGAAAATGTTCATATTATAATATAAATCAGAGATGAATACTCAGCATAAACCTAGGCTTACTTTAAATATATATTTTTATTAAGATATTTTTACCTAAGACAAAAATTCATCTTTAAATAGGAGTATTATTCTTTTTTTATTTATTATTCTTTTTTTATTTAGGAGTATTATTCTTATTTTATTCTTTCTTCTCTTATCGTTAAAGATGAATTATGCCTGTAGTCAAGAAAAGCATTTTTTGTTGTTGTTGTTGTTTTTTTGTTTTTTGTTTTTTTAAGCCAGCATGGACAGTTACCATATGGAATTAAGTAGAATGTTCAAATCTTTAGGACTCAGCCTTTTTTAAAAATGAAATCTGCTGACCCCACTTTGTATATGCAAAATGTTCTGAAGTGCTATACCAAAGATACTATTTCCAGGAAGATGAGTTGTACACTCTTTTTGACCTGGACAGGCAGATTGGAGTTGAATCAAGCGTTGTCAGCAGTCTAGGAATGAACCCTTTCAATCAGTGGTGCCCAGCGGGGATTGAGAGGCATGCAAAGAACTAAGGGGTGCCCCGCCCAGGCTTGAGAAGGTTTCAGGGATCAAGAGAAAGATAGATGTTTCTTTAAGAAATGAAGGCAAAAGAATTGTCTCTGCTACTTAAACATGGATGAGAAGTTTATTTGGGAAGAAGTTGTACCTATACAACTAGAGCATCATGCGTGGGATGCGGAACCATGCTTTTGAACGGTGTTTCAATTCCATACAAAGAAATGCAGTGTTGTTTGCCCTCTGGCCTAGTTCTGTCCATCCTCAGCCTGGTCCTCACAAGGTTTTGAATTAACTGGAGTAATATTGAGAAGGACAGGAGTGATACATTAGAATTTAAGAAGGGGCTTTATCAGGCTTGCAAAAAGCTTCTTGCAGTTCCTCTGGATTGTGTACACATTTGTGATAGTGTGCAGCTTTGTAGGGAGAGACCTATGGCCATTCTCAGCTCATATCCAGAAACCTTGTAAGTATTTGACAGTTTGGGGGTGAATGAAGTGATATCCTGTTAGTGTATATTTGATTCCAGTGAAGCAGAGTTTATTTATTAATGTTTTGGATTATCCTAACTTGGGCATTGTCCATCTTCTATTGGATTATCATTTTCATTGATTTTTAAAGGAATTACTCATGTATCACCTCCGTAACAACTGTTTGTGTATTTAAATGTGCTATATATATCTTTTCCAAATCTATGCCTAATACATTCCTTAAAGCCAGTGTAGTTATGTGTGGGTGCAGTCTCTAACATTTCAAGGGGACAGAGTCTCACAGTAAACTCCTGGATCCTCCCTAGGTCTTACGGTCTTTCCCCTCTTTCCATAATGTTCCTTGAGCCTTAGATCTAGGGGTTGTTATGGAGATGTATTCCTAAACATGAGATGAACAAGGCTAACTGCCTCCCAGAGTGGGGCAAAGCCCAGGGACCTTAACAGAACTGCACAGAGAACTACAGGCAACTAAGGGATGCCGAGAGTGGGAGAGGGGAGTGGGGGAACAGTCTTCCCCAGGGAAGAGCATATCAATTGTTATCCTATACCCAATGGGGAGACCTGAAAAACATTCACACAAGTAGTGCACAGGCTGAGCAGGTTTTAGTTAGGAATATGTGTGTGTCTACATGCATGCATATAACAACAATTAATGAATTTGAAAGAGAAATGAACTCTGTATGGAAAGGCTTAGAGGGAGGAAAGGAAATGGGAAAAGGGGCAGAGGGCAGTATGGAGTGGAAGTTGTAGAATGTCCTGTAAACTGTTTGGGGATATATTATAATGTGAAGGGACATCACTGTGTCTATGATGACATTAGCATAACCTTCAGATTTCTAATTTTTTTGAGGACAAAGGACATACTTTGGCAAAAATAATTGGTAGGATTTTTATCTATTAGATAAGTTGTTAGGATTGTTTTTACTTTATAAAAGCCTGCATTGACCTTTATTACCATTTCTAGTGTTAGCTCTGTGCTGAAATGTTCATTTGGATAGCCTTTGTTTTGTTTTTTTGTCTTCTAGATATAAAGCTCAGGGAGTTATGGATGATGTGGTCAATAATGTAATAGACCATATACGCCCAGGGCCCTGGCGCTTGGACTGGGACCGGTTAATGACTTCACTGGATGTTTTGGAGCACTTTGAAGAGGTATCTGTTTGGTAACATTACTACAGAGGATGTGTGTGTGTGTGTATGTGTGTGTGTGTGTGTGTGTGTGTGTGTGTGTGTGTGTGTGT
>NC_034604.1:28363566-28388637 GCF_900095145.1 Mus pahari | reverse complement strand
AGAGAGAGAGAGAGAGAGAGAGAGAGAACGAGCATGGCAGAGAGACAGAGAGGTAGAGACACCACATATGTGTACTAACATTTGTATATGCTTGCATTCATTACATTGATTGAGGAGAGCAGACATAGCAAAGAGTACTCGGGAGTACTCTAAAAGTTGAGTTTCCTAGTCTATATAGTTATTTATTTACTCACTTTTTTGGGGGGTGGGGGGAGGAGACGAGATCTCACTGGCCCAAAACTGGCTATATAGACCAAGCTAGCCTTAAACTCAGAGATCCACCCTCTCTTCCTTCCTGAGTGCTGAGATTAAAGTTGAGTTTCCTAATTTTAATGAGTGTTAGTACCGAGGGTTGTTTTTTTTTCCCCCCTCCTACATCACTACCTTTATTGCTAATCAAAATCTTCAGCATCTTTAATTGTAAAATTTAAAGATCTAAAATATAGAAAAATACCACCCCTGTATTTAGGTTTCTAGTTTAAAGGTAGATTTTTTTTCCAGTTATATTAAATTAAAATCAAAGATCAGAGATTAAAATGTTACCTAGACAGCTGTGTAGCTTATGACCCTTCATTCCGTATATACAGTAGACCCGTATAGTCGGTTACTTTGACTGAATTGGCCATCTCTAGGTAAATGGAGACTTAGGTGCGGGCTGTGCCTCTGGAGTTTATGTATCGTTGTCCTGTTCACACAGTATCATTGACGACATTTAGGAAAGAGGTCATCCCCTCCAGAACCACGGTAGTCATCCCATTCTGATGAGAGAAGACTGTGAGTGTTAGCTCTTACTAGACATTGATCTGGTATGTGACTGTTTTTATTGGTGACCCCAGTCTTACCTTTTGTCTTTTTCTAGAATTGTTGTGTGATGCGTTACACCACTGCTGGGCAGCTTTTAAATATTATTTCCCCGAGAGAGTTTGTTGATTTCTCCTACACTGTGGGCTATGAAGAAGGACTTTTATCCTGTGGTAATGACCTAAAACTCTTGTTCTTTCTTTAAGTCTACTGTAGATACTTAAAGTTTTACCCTGGGTCTTTCTGTATAAGACATATATATCTTTTAAAGATTTATTTATTTTATGTATATGAGTATACTGTCACTGTCTTCAGACACACCAGAAGAGGGCATTGGATCTCATTATAGATGGTTCTGAGCCACCATGAACTTGCTGGGAATCGAATTCACAACCTCTGGAAGAACAGTCAGTGCTCTTAACCTTTGAGCCATCTCTCCAGCCCCAGGACATATTTTTTAACCCTTAATTATTGCTAGTTTTTTGTTTGTTTTGTTTTTGTTTGTTTTAATACTAAACTCTAGCATTAAATGAGAGTATAAGGGTAAAATGATTCTATACTATAAGAATTTGGAATCTTGAAGTGTTTCTGTGGGAATGTTTGGGGCCTTTTTTTTTTTTTTTTTTTTTTGAGAAAAGCTACCATTTAATTGAGAAGATGTTATTTCATTATCACAGGGACTTTTTTATTTTTTTATTAGTTACATTTGTTCTCTGATAAGTTCCCACATGTTACCCTCACCTGCCCTGGCCTTCCCCCATATGGCACTTTCTCACATTCATATCTGTCTTGTTCTGTGACCCACTGAGTTTAATAACCAGGGCTGTATGTGATGGAAGTTTAGCCTGGTGGGCTCAGCAGTGGTCTCAGCAGTAAAAATGACTCTTGTCCTCCCAGACTGTGTCAGTGTTCAGTGCTAAGGGTCCTACGAGCCTGTCTTCCCTCATGTGTTGACATGATCAGTCTTGTGTGGGTCCAGGGAAGATGACTACAGTTGTGAGTTCAAGACTATAGTAGTTGTACCGAGCTTAGAGGATGGCATTTTGTGCCCTTCCCCCTGAGGCCCTGCTACTGGAATGTTCCCTGGGCCATCCAGGTATAAATGTCTTGTTTAAGCATGATCCCTTAGCTATGTTTGTTAAGTGTTTATTCCCAGTTACGTAATACTTCATCCATAGCAGAAACATGGCTGATTCTGAGAAAGGCATCCGATAACTGATATTTCATTCTAGGTCTTCAAAACAGTTTCCTGGTGTGTATGTATGTATACACACACACACACACACACACACACACACACACACATGCACACTTGATATTAGTGCACACTTGAGTTGTTTACCTCACTGGGGACGGCAGTGCCCGTGGGAAGTGGTTATGGTGCTGTGTATCTTGTTCTTGTCACTTTGTGGCCTGAATCATACCATGTCATCTGTTCTGAAGGGATTAGAATTTTCCCTACTAGAATTCTCTCTGGTAAGTATCTTTCTCATTTTGCCGTGCCCAGAACTCCTAGGGATTAATTTTCGTTAGTACGGACAGGAAGAAAACTATTTAAACAAGAAATCTAATAATAGTACTTGTGTTGGGAAAAATACCAGTTATTGCTTTTAATGATACTATTTTAAAACTGTCTTGTAGGTGTGAGTGTTGAGTGGAGTGAGTCGAGACCAGAGTTTGTCCGTGGCTATAACCATCCCTGCGGCTGGTTCTGTGTTCCACTCCAAGACAGTCCAAACCAGAGTCTTCTCACAGGCTATATCCAGACAGACCTGCGTGGCATGATCCCCCAGTCTGCAGTAGACACAGCAATGGCAAGCACCTTAGCCAACTTCTACAGTGATTTGCGAAAAGCTCTACGCAAGGCATAAGGCGTTCAACTCCTGTTGCCGTGGTTTGCTGACTCCTCTCCCCCCCCCCCCCAGCTCCATGACCTATAGAAGCCATGTTCCTGCCTGCCGTGGCCTGTGGAAACACTGGAGGTCTTGTAGGGGCCATAGGACAGTCTCAATTTCTATTAAAAGTAAATGGCTATATAAATAGGGCATTTACAATTTCTTAAAAGTCTTATTTGCACCTTGTTTGGTTGTGAAATGAAATTCCAAGATTTAGGTCCAGGCTAAGTGTAGTCTATTCACACGGGTCAAATAGAACCTTAGGAGGACGCTTTGGGTTGCTTGGAAATTACAGAGTGTGCAAACTCAGTGCTATTCATGTTCTTCTGGAGCTTTTTGAACATTTTGTAAAATTATAATGGCTCCTAATGTAAATGTGCATTTCTCTTGGTATTTGCCAGTAGCTTGGACAAAAGGAAGTTCTCCACAGTCTGTGAAGATGAGTCCACTGTCGGTTGACTTGTGCTATCTTAAGTATTAGGAAGACCACAGGGGACAAGAATGGCACAATTCAATAGAGTTTAACTTTGATATGTGAAAAACGTTCTTCTGCAAAGTCTGTAAAACGTATTTGTGTCCTTATGTGCATTTATTCTGGGAGTGACTGAAAATAGCCAGGTCTGCTCTGGTGACATCACACTGAGCAGTAGCTGTCATTGAAGGAACCAGCAAAAGATCAGTGCTAAAACGTCAGATTCAATGACTATTCTATACATACTTCAACATGAAGCTACAAACTGCATGCTAAAAGATTCAGTTTTGATGTAACTTCGGTCTGGATTCAGCCAAGTGCTTAGATGTCCTGGAATGACCAGGATGAACTGTGAATGAAGCTGTCTTAGGTGAACATTACTTCATGGCTATGACATTCCAAATCATTCTTTGGCTTTTGAATATCTACCTAGTTTATTTGTAAAGTGGACATCTGAGGTGACTTTGTGTTTGTGTGAACACGCAGTGCTCAGTGATGCATGCCATTTCCATGTATGTTGTTATTTCTGCTCCTCCCTGGCCTTATGTATTTCCATTTCCTTCTTTTGGTTGGTTGGTGGGTAGGTGGGAGAGAGGGGGTTGTGTTTCTGTTTTGGCAAATCTGGAGTAACGTGAGCTCTGGCAATAACTGCAGGCAGGCAAGCCACATGGGCCTTCCCAAGTCTGGTGGTTCACTGCATGAGAGAAGGGATCAAAGGCAGGAAGGTCAGCTCTTCAGTTTATATTAGTTTCTTTTTCTAAAAGTGTAAAGTCAGGTCTTTACATCCATTTGACAGTCAAAAAATCGAGGCTGGCTTTTCTCTTTTAAAATTTTTTCTTGCAACTGGTGATGGAGATACACACAGAACAAAGGCGCAGGGTCAGCGTTCTGGTGGGTGAGCTCATAGCTCTTGGCTTGAAATATGGCTTCCAGGACCTGCCAGACACAGTTCCTCCGCAGAGGGTTGCGGACTCAGTTTGTTCATTGCTAAGTTCCTTGCCTGGCTTTATTTTAACTACTGAACTGCTGGATTTCGTCTCTTCTCTTCAGCAATAGGGAAAGAAAATGGACTTGAGAGTGTCCAGTGAAGATTGTGAATTGTTAACTGTCCAGTGTATCTTCTGTGACTTGATCTGTTTTTATTAGTGTGGAGCAGGTCTCATGTACCCCACTAGTCTGTCCATGATGATAAAGTGACAGGAGCCTGGGAAAAGACTTTGTACCAACATTGGATGCTGTCAAGGCTCTCCTTGCCTGAGCCGAGGTCTCTACGGATCCCACACTTGCCCAGTCTCTCTTAGCTAGACCCCCAGTGAGTGATGAGATGATTCACTGCCGAGCAGGGACGCACTGCAAGCAAAACAACCCTCGTGGAAATGTTTTCATTGCCATTGTGAGTTTCACAGTAGGTTCCAAAGTTACATGTGAGCTGTCTGAAACCTATGTTCATTAATGTAGAGGTCACGTAATCTACAGTTTACCTGTGGCAAAAGTGTGAGTGTTCTTTACAAGAAAAAAAAACAAAAAACATTTGAAGAGTTGTGTAGCCATCACCACAGCTCAGTTTAGAACGTTTCTGTCACCCCAAAAGATCCTTTTTTTTTTTTTTTTTTTTTTCTGTATACACTGTGTATTGTCATCTAAGCAGCATGTACCCAAGTTGCCAGTATAGGGACGAGGATGAAAAGGATGACATCAGCACTTGCTAGGTTTTACTTCTGAGAGAAGAGGGGTGTGCGGGGTGGGGTGTGTGGGTGTGTGCGCGAGTGCGAATATAGATGTGCGTGCATGTGGGTGTGGACGTGCATGTGTGCAAATTTAAGCTCAGGAACATTTACAAGCTTTAAGTGTGTTATCTCGAGTATTGTAATATAAAAATGATGTGAAATGAGGATGGTATTGCATACATAGATCTGCTATTTTCTAGAGCAGTCTTATTGCAGAAAAATAATATAAGCCATATATGTAATTTCAAGTATCCTAGCAGAGGCTGGGAGATGTTAGTAGTGAAAGAGCGTTTTTTGCTCTTGCAGAAGCACCTGGGGGGTGGGGGGTGGGAGGGGGCAGGGCTGACAGCAGTCCATAACTCCAGTTCTGAAGGATCTTGTGCCCTCTGGCCTCTGCAGACACTGGCATGTACACAGTACACATACACACATCCAAAAAAAAAAACCACTCATTCATAGAAAGAGAAAACACACAGCTGAAACTCATTTTAGCAATGTTTTCTTTGACACTATATCCAAAGTATTTCAGTACACAGCTGATGTAAAAGGTACTGCGATAGCTCATGGTGTCTATTAACTCTTAGGAATAGGATGGGTATTCTGTGCTGGGACTTGCCACATGACAAGCACTCATTGTCCGCAGGAGGCCTGCGGCTGTTATCATGGCTCACACAAGCCTACAGTACCTTTCATTTGCTGTAAGATGAAGTGGACAATTCCTGAATTGCTCTCCTCAGCAGACTCTTTTATAGCCGAGCACTTTCAGTGCTGGCTGCACAAGGTGTCTGCTTTAGCAATGTACATAAATAAATTACTGATTTCCAGTAAATTTAAAAATTCTTGCCTCAGAATTATTTTCACTAAAAGTAACTTTTGATAGGACAGTGAAGGAGAAGAAAAAGTATAACCTCTCACGTTACCGTGCAGATGAGCATTTCCTGTAGCTTACAGCTTGCTGAGGAAATGCGTGTACTCTGGAAATACGTGCCCTAGTGTCATGTTTGGGAGACACTGATCTTTTAAGATGAAATGAGTTTCATGTAAGTGACATTTTGGTAGGAAATACTGGTTTTTATTTTAAGAAAAATCTTGCTTATTCTTCAATGATTAAAGCAATACTCAGCAAAAACAATAGTTGTAGTATTCTTAGATTTCTGTGCTAAAAACCACTGGAGTATTATCTTATAAATATCAGGATTTCTTCCTTGTTCCATGCACACAATAGGTGTATTTGAAACTGGGGGTTTTCAAGTATAAAACTATATCCTAGGATGTTTCCCCTTTATCTTCTTTTCTTTTCTACTTGAGGATCATTTGACTGATACTTAGTGAACTAAACTAATGTCTCAAGGTTAAGACTGTACCTGAGGTTCTGGAGAAGCAGAGACCGCGCGCCAGTCTTTCTCACTCATCTCTCTATTAGGTCTGAGAAATCCCCTTTGCTGTGGATGGCAGTTTTGTATGTTTATGAGAGCACAGTGGCCTCTTTAGGACCAGATGCTAAATTAAATGGCTGTTGTAGACTTCTGAACCAACAAAGAGAAGCTAACAGAACCAGAGAAGCAGATGGAAATCTGGATTTGATGAGGACTCCATTAAAAGTTACATGCACGATTGTCCAGGCCTTTCCACCCTTCCTTCTTTTCCTGTGGTACAGAGGCCTGGTGCATGCTGGGACTGAGCTACACTTCTGGCCCTGCAGTGAGCACATGGGACTTGTAAGAGTATAGGGTGGTAAGATCTGAGCATAGAAGAAACGTGAGCTCCTCCTGCAGCGCAGGACTGGAGTTACGGTTTTGTCAGTCACTTTAATTCCAGGGATTGTACAAGTACTGCTGTGTACTAAAATTCATCTATTGCAGTCCAACAAATGATGTGTTTGTTAAGATCATTTTTAGGAAATTTATTTTATGAATCTGTATATGGAATTAGAATAAAGGACTGCTGATATAAATGAGATGTATATTTTTAAATTACAGTGGAGTATATCTGAATAAAGATTTCTAGACACTCTTGTTACTGATCATTGACCTTGTTTGTGTAAGTTTCTTTAACCTTAAGTACTGACCAAATGCTTATATATTTAAATTTAGAGAATGTCATTTAACTACTTGAACTGTTTAAAAAAGTATAAATCTAGAAAATAAAGTTAACACATGCTAATCTGCTGATGTTTCCTATAATATTAGCAACAATACTGCTAAATCTTTATTTGCAATTTTTCATTGTAATAATAACACACTGGTAACTGATAAAAGGAAGAGGTTTATTTTGGCCAACATGTCTGGGGGTTCCAGTCCGGGATCCAGTAGCCTTGCCTCTGGTAGAAGCAGCATGCGCTGAAGAAAAGCAAACAAGCAAACCGGCATCCCGAATATGAAGAAGGGGAAGAAGACCAGATGCTCATGTCCCTTTCAGAGTGTCCCCTGGTGACCTGTGTACCTCACATTAGGTACCAACTCATAGAACTACTGGGACCAAGTTTCAAGTATATGTCTCTGTGGGGGCATTCAGCATCCAAATGATAGCAGCTCTGACACAGCTGGGGGAAATGTACAGCAACAACAGTTGTCAGGCACCTACCCACGTAACTGCGCTAAGCTGGCTAGGGGTAATAGATACTTTAATCTGAAATTGGAAGTCATTACTAGGACACCTGTAATCTAGGTTATAGAAAAGCAACTAGGGATGGTGTAGTAATGAAAGATATATGACTATGAAGTGGCATGCACACAGTCTCCTCACTGTAACACCTGGCTATTTTACCTGTCCCTGATGGCTTTGGGATGGGGGGTGGGGGATTCGGTCACTCTCGTACTTCATTTAGTATCTCTTGTCATGTATGGACAGTAAGCAGGCCACCTGGATCAGATGACAAATCTCCAGGCACTTTATCTTGATCTTTACTTCACAAGTGCTAGAAATAAGTTTGTTCATAATCCAGCCCATTTACGATATTTTGTTATTGTAGCTGGAATGGACTTAAATATCTGGATATAGGTAATCACTAATGGTTTTTCAACTAAAGAATCTAAGAACCAATGTTTTGCAGTTGTCTTGATCTTTCTCTAAAGACAAAACTGACCAGCCCCGAGGATTGCAGGTGCATTCAAGTTGAGAAGAAGGCAAAGACATGACACTCTCTGTCTATCTCTGTCTCTGTCCCCACTTTCTCCTATAATGAAAGCTCTAAGAAGTGGCTGAGAGCAAGAATAAGGATTCCCAGCTTCTTGGAGTGTGTGCCTGTGGTGCCTTTAGCTAACCAGCTATAACAATGCTCACAGGTTGAGCTTCAGGAGGTGTATGTGAGGTTTCTCTGATGCCCCCGCCCCTAACATAGTAATGAAAGTATTGTCGTGCTGGATTAAGAAACATTTTGGAACCCTTCCTAATGACAGATGCTACATAGCTATCATAATCCTAGTTCATGAGGTGAGGGAGTTTTCCCTCAGGTTAACCAGTAGCCGCTGTTATATGGCATTATTTATTGCATTATGGCCATACTCCTATTGCTGTGAGCAAAATGCCCACAATTTATACGTAGGCTTTGACCCAAAACTGTTAAAAAGAATACGCTCCAAATGCATCCAGGGAGAACGAACACATATCTATTCTTGTTCACGTGTGGTGGATGAGAAGCAAGAAGCCCACTGCTGCCCACGGTTCAGCCCAGTTCTCACCACTTAAATGTCAATCTCCTGGACACTGCATCAAATCATCTGAAAACTGGTAAGAAAATGCAGAAGCAGATGTGGGTGGATGGGGAACTGGAGGATTTTAAATAAAACTATAGAAGCAGGCGTACACAAATCAAGATGTTTGTTCATTAGGATTCTTTGCTGCCGTTTTATAACCCTATTTATGTTTTGCTTTGGTGAAATCTCAGTATAGGGCAGGTGACTTTATTAAGGGAAGTCAAGAGGTCGCAAAACCCACCGTGAAGTAAATACATGACCATCAAGTTGTCTTGTGGAACCTGTAAGTTGTCAAGTATTTCCCTCCATTTCCTAAACTGAGCTTCAACCTTAGGATATCTGTGTTTTCTCAGCAAAGGAGGGATCTTGGACAGAATGGTGGGAAACATAAAAAAAAAAAACATTAATATACTGATTTGTACAGAAAGCATTGCAAATATGTAAGTAAAACACGATACTAGAGAAAAAGACAATGGCGTTTGGGAAGTGTAGTTTCCTGTTTCTCCCTGTCTTCTCATCTTCGTTAGGAAAAGTCAGTTTCCAGACGAGTTGGCGCAGTGTCCAGTAGACTGACATTTCAGTGGTGAGAGCTGGGCTGACCAGTGGGCAACAGGAACTTAAGTTAGCAGTCAGCCTCATAGGTGTGACGCCTTCCTTTGATGGGTTTGCTGGGTGAAGTAACTACTAATGTCCCTTCCTAGCTTTGTTGATTTCACAATGTTTAGATAATCCCTGGGCATGCATGTATATAAAAACACTCAAGAAGTTCAGTGTTACCGGAGAGAATGGGAGAACAAAGAATTCAGCTGTGCATTTCACCTCTGAGGAAAATGTCCATGGTAGCCCTTGATACATGGTAACTGTTCATTCAAATCACAGACTACAATGCTCTGGTGGGCTCTTAGATGATTTATTGTCACATTGTACATGCAGATTCTTTTACAGATTGGCCAGTTGCGAGGTACTGGGTAGCTTCCTTTGGCATGTTCTGACAGTCTGGGTGAACTCAGTTGCGCTGGCCCTCACTAAAGTCAGTCTCTATAGTTAGTCTGGTAGCACTGGCTCTGCTCACAGCACACATCCTCCAAGTCCTTGGCCAACACCCCTACTCTCCCCAAATGAGCATACTTAATCCTTGAATTGGATTGTCCAATCTGCATCCAAGGAGAACTTCATGAGCTGCAAGCGTTGGAGATTTTTTTGGCAGTTGCAAGAGAGCCAGTGGCTGTCCTGTTCCGTTGACAGAAAATGCAAACTCGGGTCAGTCACCCACACTGAAGAACACAGTACCTCAACTGTTAGCAAATGGACATGTTTTTTGTTGTTGTTGTTGTTGAATGCTTTGCAAACATTTTATGTATTTACATTTATAGCCAAGCTGGGCTTAACACACTTACCTAAAAATATTATAATTCTATCTTTGTATTAAGGAATCAATAGCACCATTTTGACACATTTTGGAAATGAAATGTTCACAGCTCCCTCTTAGGACTTTGTGTTAGAAAGTGAAAAAGCCAACCCTAGTCTTAGCTGTGTAAATGAAGGTACTTATACTTTCTCCTCCAAGTCATACGAGCTCTTGCTTTGGGTTAACGAATTGTGGTCCAGACTCCTGGAAATCTGGGTTTCTTTCATATGGTGGCATTCTGTACTCCCCCATGTTGTTATTGAAGCTACTTATGTCCCATTTATCCAAAAGGCTTTCAACAGCCACCAGTGTACATTTCATATCTGACAAAGTGTCAACAAGAACGTCTCAGATAATGCCATCTTAGCCAGGAAACCTAGCAAGTGTTCCTTTCGTAGTGTCCACTAGCCTTTTCTGTGTTCCGACAGCATCTTTATTTCTTAGCATCTTTCCCCTTTAACTGAGATAGTCTTTGTCTCTACCTCTCCTCATTTCATTTATCCTGGAGTAATGTAGCCATCTACTACCCACAAACATCATGAGAAATAAGCAAAGATACGCAAGCCAGAGTAGTCACAGTGTAATCTAATTCTAATGGGTAATTTCAAAAAGGTGTCTTGAAGATGAATGGAAAAATAGTTCCTCTAATAAGAGGTATAGTAAATTCTTTAGATTTTATATAATTTATAGTTATAAATGTATAGATTATATACACTGGAGAGAAGACTGAAGAATTAAAAACCTGGCAGGACCAGCTTTAGGTTTGAAGATTAGCTGTGGAGTTGCAAACATGTCTTCGATATGTTGGATGATTTTTATCCTGTTAGCTATGTACCAGGAGGCTAGCCACGGGGGTAGTCGCAGGGGCAGGCACCCTGCCGAAGAGCTTCACCTGCATCTGTCCAGAGTAAGAAAGCAAGGAACTCAGATCAGATCTGAGACTGCTCCCCATTGGATAGCACTTCACTGGGCATCTCAGCCTTTCTCATCCTATGTTAATCTCCTCCTTGATTTGTGCATCTCCACCCTGGACTGGCCATTCCTTAACCATACATGTCCCTTTTCTCCACTTTAGGGACTGGTGCATCCTTCAAAATTAGCTGTGTTCCTATGAAGCTTGCCTTGTTGTACATTCTTGGCTTGAGATCATTTCCCCTTTCCCACCCTGGAGAGCTTACCATCTGTAGGTACTCAGCACCAGCTATGTGTGGTTACTTGCCTTTTCTTCCCAACTAAAAAGGCTCCCCCTGAAGGGCAGCACTGTGCTTAATTCATTCCTGACTCCTGTATTACAAGTAAGGGCTCATCAGTGAAAATTTACTACGGGAAGCAGAGTTCCTGGAATGGTCTATTTCTGGGAAGGGTTTTGCTGTTAGTAAATCGTGCCCTTAAAGATGGCTTTCCATGTAGGCCAGATATCCCCTAAACCATACTATTTAATATCTGAAGGGAAAATTAGATATTAATTTTCACCTACTCATTTTAAGGTTTGAAGTATATCAATAACTGCCCTCAAACTCTGAGCCACCCTAGAAGATTGGCAGACAAGAATGTGGACTCCTACTTTAAGTGACCTTTCCCTCTCTTGTTCCAGCAGTCTGTCTCCTACCCTTGTTAACCACCAGGGCTCACAGAGTGACTCTGTCATTTGTTCCCATATTCTGTAACATCCCAGTGGCTATAACATCTTACTGATTGCTGCAACTGTTTAAAGAAAAGAATGTGCCGGTTATTGTAGCTATTTCCAACAATAGGCCAAATAAAGGTCTCCTACTCAGTATATCATTTGTGACCTTTGTGATTACAAAGTTGACAGTCAAGCTGAAAGGAATGTCACAAATGTCTAAAGTTCCCTGGATAACTGGGTTTCTTGGTTCCCTTAAGGCAGGTATTTTGGAATGGTAATTTGTCAATGGAGAAATAGACTAGAGGGCTCTTCTTGGGTTTCTAATTTTGCTAGAAAACTATGTACTAAAGGCTCCTTTCACATGAGAGCTACAACACTCAGAGAAACATGGGTAAAGGAAAGTAACTTTTAAAAATAAAGGTGGCTGTATTCTCTGAAATGCTGGCAAGCAAGTCATTTTCATAGAACAGCACACCACTTCCTAAATGTTAGTGAGAATTGAATTGCTAGAAATCGTTTCATTGCATTTAGAGGTTTTGAGCCAAGGGGTGCTCATTGGAAGCTTGTTAAGCAATAGGGCATGACGTTTACACGAGGCAGTGTTAGTTATGGTTTTCTGTTTAATTCACATGTTTTCAAGTTTCTAAAACATGTTCAAACAATGAGGAATCTGAACGTCCACTTTTAACTCAAGTCACACAATTTCCTTCTTTAGAAATAATGTGACTTTGCATTTTCTGTTCTACATGGAAATTTTCATTTTTACCTCATATGCAATTGTTGTGAGACCATTTGCAACATGAAACAAAGCTCACCTAACTTCTCAGAAGCAAATGAGAGAACCTAACTAAAGCCAAAAAAAAAAACAAAAAGGCTACAGTGTGGAAAACGGATTCCTAAAGGTCATCACAGAGCATGACAGGCAAAGAAAATCTGAGTTCTCTTTTTCCTATAAAGGGCCAGACAGACATTTTAGGTGATGTTAGATTGTATGGTCTTCTGTTGAAAATATTCCGTGTTATTCTGGTAATTTGCAAATAGAAAAACAAAAACCAAAAACCAAAACCAAACAAAACCAAAACACGCCCCCCCCCAAAAAACAGCCAAATTTAAAAACAAAACAAAACAAAACATAAAATAAATCTGACCATTACAATAAACATTGTTTGAGTTAATTACAATAGTAATCTAAGTCCTTAATTAAGATTTGCTCTTTAAACTATAGTTTGCCTAAGTTCTGAAAATTGCTTTGTGGGGATTTAAATTTAGTTCTTTGGAGAACCCTATGGGAAAAGTTTTTACATGTATGTAGTTTTATATGCTCCAGTTAGCTTCAGGTGTCAGCTGGACATGTCCCAAAATGGTATGAGGGAGTCAGGATTAGAGACAGCCTTGATCAGACTTACCTTTGAGCTTTACTGTTTGGCATTTCCTTAATTACTAATTAATGTGAGGGCCTGGCCCACTGTGGGCAGTACCATCCATAGGCAGGGGCCCTGAGCCGTGTTAGAGCTAAGCAAGCCAGGAAACAGTGTTCCTTGTGCTTTCTGTGCCACATTCTGCCTCCAGGTGCCTACCCTGAGTTCCTGATGTAGCTTTCCCTCACGATAGACTGGAACCTCTAAGATAAAATAGACCTTTTCCTCTTCTACATTGTTTTCGGTCATGGTGTTTATCATATCAAAGTAACTAGAGAATATATGTATCTCAGTGACAAGATATAAAAATTATTGGAATACAACTGATACGATTATTAACTTAAAACATCACCCTAATAGCACATTTGTTTGTAACTTTCAGTCATTGGATTTATCTGTACTCAAGTCACTGTTCTCAGACACCAATCATGAGATGTTTACACTTTAAGGGGAAAAGCAGTGTCTGTTGGACATAGAATGACGAAAGTTCTGTGCCATTTCAACCAAAGAACTTAAAATCTAGAAAATCTCTTTGGGTTTATAGATGGTTATAAAATATTACTGAGACAAGAATGTCATGGCCAGAAGAGACATCAATCATGAATATGCTATTTAGTAATAAGTACAATTGTATATTAGTTACATAATATACAGTTAGTTAACCAGACATACAAAACAGGTCAGGTTAAAAGTAGGCATTATGCAATGATAATTTTCAAATTATGGTCTTATTTGTGTCATATACAAAATATATTGTTATCCATGTTTCAAAGACAGGACAAAGGAAGCACACATCTAGAAGATTTTTATCATCCATAACTATCAGAATTTGGAGATAGCGTCAATAAACAGTTTCAAAGAGGTGAAGCCTCTTTGAGTATTAATTATCTTTTTTTTTTTTTTTTATGAGACAGGGTTTCTTTGTGTAGCCCTGGCTGTCCTGGAACTCACTCTATAAACCAGGCTGGCCTCGAACTCAGAAATCTGCCTGCCTCTGCCTCCCAAGTGCTGGGATTAAAGGAGTGTGCCACCACTGCCTGGCAAGTATTATCTTGAAGTAACCTTTTAGGTGGAAAATGAGATTATTCAATTTGACTGAAGATTAAATATCCGTCATTATCAATACAATGAATCAAAGTAATTATTAAATTGGACATAAATATCTATATCTATGGGTCTTTCACATCAATCTTCACAATACAATGAAGATAATTATGAACAGTGTGATTTTTGCATTTTTAGAATTGCTCATCAGTGTGTCAACCTGAGGCAACAGAAACCTGTTCTTCTAGTTAGTGTAGAATGCTCCTGCCAGAAATTAAAGGACTTCACATTTCCAAAGTGAGGCTGATGTCTGGATGGATAAAACAAAACCCTGATTGGGACACGTGGGGTAAGCCAACACAAGGAAACGTGATTGACAGAATTCCCTTTTCCTATCATTGGTCAAGAACAATGGAGGATTTAGAGACATTCAGTCCTTCAGAGCATGGAGGGTCTGTACTTTGAGTCTAACTAGGTCAGATGCTGGGTATCTTTGAAGCTGATTCCTGCAATATTGCCAGGCAGTCTGGTTTTATGGCAAGGTTTTGACCTGGACTCCTGGGCCAGATGCCTGGGAACAGATAGCGTCAAGCCTTTCTGAATCCGTCACAGATCATTTATAAAAATTGATTTTAACCAATCATAAATTGTTTGCTACTGCCTTCCAAGGTAAGTGAAAAACGATTGGACTGAGTCTACATAATTTGATTTCAGGTGGTATTCCCAAAGAGGAATGACAGAAGCTTATCTTTGAATGCAAAGAAGAGATGTGAACTTCCAGATCATTGTAGCACTGGGTGTGTCACTAATATAATATAATATAATATAATAATCTCTCTCTTACCCTCCTCTCTCCTCTCTTCTCACTCTTCTATTCTACCTTCAATTTCAAGAAACTAGAGAGCCACCTTTTTATAAGAAAGTTAAATGTCTTAAAATTTTTAGGTAGACAACTTTGTATGTTTTCATCTTGTGGCTATAAATACCAACATAGAACTCTCTTTGCATATTAAAACAGACACTGCAGGCATTGATCTAACCTTCCGCAGTTTTCAACTGGAATTTGTTCAGATGTCAGTCATGATGCTGATTGGTAATGTATCAGTGGAAAACATTAAGGAAATTGGAGTATGACCTAACGGACAGTAATTACAAAGCTATTACATATCTCATTACATAAGTAATGTCTGGAAACTTTGTGCTGTCTCAAATAAACCTCGACAGCCAGATGAGTGCTTCACAATCACACAGTGGCATCATAATCCTGCAATCGACTGTTCTTGCTAATTCACGCTGATGACCTCTTTTAAAATTATTTTTCATTTGGCTTCGTAAAAACAATTCCAAAGTAGAAGTGTGTTGTCTTTTCTGGTGTTGTTTTTCTTTTTTCCAATTTGAAATGCACCCAGCTGTTTCTGTGTAATAAAAATGGAACCATGAAATACAATGGCTCTTTCAAACTTCAACCTGTAGGCAGCTCACAATTAGCAACCTTGTGTTATACTGGAAATAGCCAATTAAAAAAAAAAGTACTGAACATTCTACATTACAAAATATCAAATGGCATGCAATCAAGGTCCCGTTAAAAGGCAAGCTGCTCCTTCTCTATAAATTTGCCAATAAAATGATTAGGCTATTATTCTAAAATCAGTATGTAAAAATTTCCAAAAGTCTTTTTTTAAAAAAAATCTGTCAGTGGCAGTGTTGGCCAGTTCCTTCTGTGAGGGTTCACAAATGCCAGACAGGATGGCATTTCCATTTTGTGGGTATCTGGCATATCGCCACCTTTATAACATATCCACCATGCAACTGTATTTTCCAGGAGGCTTCTGGAAAGATTGCCTGCAACATGAGGATGATGTCCAGCTGAGTTCAGTCTCTAGAGACTGGACTCTGTGGTATAGGCTGCTCGGTGGTGACATGCGGTGGGCCCACAGTAATTTCTGCTAATAAGTGGGAATTCTGTTGGCTCTCTGGCAGTACTCAGGAAACTGGGGTGCAGTCAGGTTTCCAGAGCCAAATGGGGATAAGCTGGACTCTGATCAGTACATACTCTTTGACTAATTAAACTATTAATTTAGAAACAGTATAAAATAGATTCAAATTATCTTATTAATTTTAATTTTGATGGAATAATATGTGTATACCGGATTAAAATATAGTATTAATTCCATATTTTCTTTTTAGAATGCAGCTAATAGAAAATTTAAAGATGCATGCATGGCTATGGGAGTGGTGGCATATGCTTATAACCCCAGATCTGGGGAAAGCTGAGGCAGGAAGATCACTGTGTGAGTTTGAGGTCAGTCTGGACTACAAAGTGAATTCAAGGCCGGCCTGCATGTCATAATAAAATCTTGTCTGATAATTGTTTTTACATGTATACCTTATTAAACTTTTTAATATAAACACTTATTTCAGAGGATAACTTTGTAACCATTCCAGTCTAATCTCTCTCTTACTTATGCACTGTTGTGGCAAGAGGGCTAACCGTCTGAGAAACCACTGTAAGCACAGGTGGACTTTCTAGATAGGGGGAAAAAATGCAGACTGTCCTCTATGGTGAAAGAACCCCGTTAAGCTATGTGCCTGGTCTTGAAATAAAAACCAATAATGGATGTAACTTTTTTGGCTTTGGCTTTTTGGTGATGCAGGGTCTCTCTTTGTAGCCCTGGATGTCTCGGGACTCCCTCCATAGAGCAGACTGTCCTTGGGACTCAGAGATCCACCTGCCTCTGCCTCCCACCACCTTGTACTGCAAATTTTATTTGCTGAAATTTAAAATTTTGTTCTGCTTTGTGACTGTATTACTGTGGTGGTTTGAATATGCTTGTCCCATGGGAAGTGGCACTATTAGGGGGGTGTGGCCTTATTGGAGGAGGTGTAGCCTTGTTAGGGGAAGGTAGTCAATGTGGAGGCAGGGCTTTGATGTCTCATATATATGCTTAAATCTGGTCAGTGTGATCCAGAGTCTCCTGTTGCTACCTTTGGATTAAGATGTAGAACTCTCAGCCCCTTCTCCAGCACTATATTGGCCTAGATGCTGCCCTGCTTCCTGCCATGATTATAATGGACTGAACCTCTGAAACTGTAAGCCACCCCCCAGATAAGTGTTTACCATGATGAGAGTTGCTTTGGTCATGGTCTCTCTTCACAAGAGTAAAATCCTAACAAAGACAATTAACAATTAAGAGTAATATTGGAATGTGTTCTTTCAAATTAAGACTGTCTTCCTTCAGTTTAAGTAATCTTTGAAATAGATAATATAATTTTAACAAGCAATATAAATGTTGATTGTTCTTTTAAGAGGATAAAATAATTATTCTTAGATGTAATCTCTCAATGATTTGGGTGAAAGGACTTAGTCCTTTGTAAGCATTAGCAGGACTTAATCTTTAGTATACCAGTTACAAATGAAACCTGCTCTTGATGTTTAGCTAGTGAAATGTATAGGTTATAAAAGAGAGAGAGAGAATTGTGCTAGAACTCAAGTACCATCAAGAAGGGATGAGATACAATCATTTAAGCTACTGATTCGGAGATTTGAGAGGCCTTGGCATTTATAATGCTCTTCCTATAGCCTACGGGATCATTCGAGGCATTCAACCTATGCTGGGCTGGGTTTGAGCAATGATATGTTCTGATATTTAACTGCCACCTTCTAACAAGACCTCCAAGTCTCCACTCTTTCCAAATATGGGACACTCACCATACATATGGTAAGTTTCATGAGGAAAATCACACCAGGGAATTGCTCTTCCTAAATGGAAATCATAACAAAGCGTTCTTAAAGGTTAAAACTAGGGAGCCCTTTATGACCCTCAGAATGAGAGTTCCAAGAGGGAAGAATTAAAGCAGCAGGAGGAGCATAAACACTGTGAATGAAAGTCAACAGGGAAAGAGTCACCCCTGTCAGATAGTGCCCTCCCAGTAAGCTGCCTGTCAGGACCCAGTCACAAAATGCTCAAAGCGCTGCAGTGTCCCCAGAGCTATCAGAGGTTTGTGCTTGACATGCTCAAGTGCTGATACAGCCTGGAGAAACCCCAGATCTAATGTCAGTTCCCAGTGTGACTGAGTGAGTGAGTCAGAACAAATTATTAGTTTGATGAAAAAAATTCTGTGCTATTCATTCTTCTTGCCCCCATTTTGGACTTTAAAAGTAATACTTTTTTTTTTTAAGTCAAGAAAATCCACACAAAATATTAAACAGCTATCTTGATAAAGTGCTCGTTTTCACTCAAACACAAAATTTGAGGTATTGGATTTAGTATATTTTGGTGAAACCACCCCCCCCCCCCGCGCAATTATTCTAAGAAGAAAATCATGCTAACTAAGGTCTAATGCTGTGCCTTCTCCGAGGTCTACTTCAAGATGTGTTTTTTATTTTATTTTTGGTTTTGCTTATTTTTAAGGCAAAAAAAAGTTCACGCTATGCTAAATTTCTTGGCGTATAGTCAACATATTTCAACATTATAAAATGTGTAAACCCTTCCACTGGAAAAGCTCCTAACTTTCATAGTGAATTTTAAACTTATGAACAGTATGTATACATAGGTGGAGGGGAATATCCTTGTGTTAATATTTCCTTGCTCTAACAATCTCAGTACTAAGTAATCTAACCATTGAATATCTTGTTATAAGATTCAGACATTTTGGCATCGATTTGTACAATGGACTTTTCCAAAACTTGAAACTTGCTACTTTCAGAGTGTATTCATAAAAAGTTCTGATATGAAAAATATCACATAAGCTCACAAATGCAAAATTTTGTGAGAAATGAAAAGGAGTTAATCTTGGTACATCTAAAGCTTAATTCTATCTCATTTCAGTTAAATTTCTTGTTTCCTAGGGTTTATTCTCTGCACGCGGGGGGGGGGTAATTTTATTTAAAAGGCAGGCAAAGGAAAGCAGTGGCACAGTTTAAAAAATAATTTCCCAAGAACTGAAAACTGGCAGAATTTTATGATTGACATTTTGGGTATTCTTATATAGTATACTAAAGAAAAATAAGACAGTCTCTGCATACCCTTAAGGGGGCTGTGGACTCAGAGCCTTGTAAGAATGCTTCAACTTCTCAACACTGTATATGGATGGTTTTGCATGTTCTACGGGTATCTTTTATGACCATCTTCAGCCTACTTTTATAATGGCCTGCTGGGCCCTGCCCACTGCAAGTATTTGCAAAGTCATGGGAGTGTGTCCTTTAACTCCAGCTGGTTTTAGCTGAGTTCAAAGGAATTGCCCTCTTTGAAGACTTCTAGTGGGTGTAGGATGCCTCAGCTTTCAAAGTCCATTTGCCATTTCACTTCAATATGTGCCACCAAAGGCTGAGAATGTTTAAGTGTTGCGTTGTTGGCTAGAAATTTCAAATATAACTCATCGGTATTAGGTATCCATTACATGCCATAGAAAACGTCATTATTTCATAAAGCAAACACATGCACTGACATTAGGGTTACCAACTGGTATATATGTTGTTTTTGTTTTTTTAACCTCAAAACAGAATCACTATAGTGCATATCATGCTTCCCCACCTTGCTGAGGGACAGAGTGCATAAAATGCTGGGGTTGGCCCTGACCTAAAGGAAGCCAGCTTAGTACTCTGGCTGAATCGCATCCTGCTGTGGAACCCCAAGTCCCGCGTCAGGGGCTTCCTCCTCAGTGATGGGGTCCATTTCTTCCTCCACACTCTTCAGCTTCTCCTCTGAACCCCTCTTCATTTCTGGGTCATCTGTATCCGGCTCATCCTCTGGAGCCTGAGGTACCATTCTGGAGGCCTCCTCCTCTTTTACACTTGCATCTTTCTCCACCTCCTCGAACTGCAGCTTCCTCATTTCATCCATCTCATCGGCTGGAGCCTCGGCCGCCACTTGGTCCTCCTCTTGCATTTTCTTTCCCAGAAGATCTGTGCTGTCCTTGGCATCTTGGGTTGAAGGCTGATCCGAGCTGGCCTTGTGGTTCTCCTGGATGCTGGTGTGGCTACTGCTGGCACTTCCCAGCCGAGAGGAGGCCACCACAGCCTTCACTGCTGCCTGATTAGAGAGAGAAAAGTACTAAATGGTGTTCCCAAGGGAAAATCGCCAATTGTAGTATAATTTCTACTTTGTTTTGTAGGTTATGGTTGAGTCTTTTGAAGTAAATTATTGCAAGATTGGTTGTCAGATAAAAATGTATTTGGAGACAAAACAGTGAAACCTCCTTAATTCCAAATTAGAATTATTTAATCATATGAATAATGAGGGAGGGGTAAAGAGTAAAATGTGTTAGTCCTGGAGAGTCTAAAGTTTTGTATTCTCTTTTCTTTATATATAAAAGGATGTTTCATGGAATACTAGATATGCAATGTTAGTTGGTATCATGGAAACTAAAGAGTTTAGTGCTCAAACTAACTTCAGAAATAGTTAAGCCAATGCTATTTAACACAGGTCATTTCAAAATTTAACCATGGATCATTTATGCATTTCATTTCTGTCAGCCTGAGATGTACCTAGTCACGATTTTAACTTATAGTCTATAAAATAGATGTATTTTGGTGGATATCTTCTGGGTTATTTCTTTTGGCAATTATCTATACTATGGATTAGTTCTAAAAATTGTTTCCCAATTATTACAGGTTAAAAACTCTCTCAACATCTGCCTTTATCTCAGTCAGCTGTTGGTAGAGCCTCTCAGAGGACAACCATGCTAGGCTCCTGTCTGCAAGCACAACATGGCCTCAGTAACAGTGTCAGGATTCGGTGTGCATGCAAGTTGGGCCAATCACTGGGTGGCCTTTCTTTCAGTCCCTGCTCCATTTTTGTTCTTGCATTTCCTTTAGATAGGAACAATTCTGTGTTAAAAATTTTGAAGATGTGCGGCTGGCCCCTGCCTCAACTCAGGGCCCTGTCCTGTCTATCTACTGAAGGTGGTCTCTTCTGGTTCCATCTCCCCACTGTTGGGCATTTCAGCTAAAGTCATCCCCATTGAGTCCCGATGGCCTCTCTCAGCCCAGGTTTCTGGAGGTTGCCTTGCCCTCTAACCCCATTGCTGCATAGTTCTATTCACTCTCTTGGCCCTCTGAGCATCCTTCCCGTCTCTCCCCATACTTGATCCTCACCTTCCTTTTCCACTCCCTCTATCTCCCATAATTATTTTGTTCCCCTTCTAAGTGGGTTTCAGGTATCAACACTTGGGCCTTCCTTCTTGTTAAGCTTCTACAGTCTGTGAGTTGTATCATGGGTATTCTGAACTTCTTAGCTAATATTCATTTATCAGTGAGTAGAGACCCTGCATGTCCTTTTGGATCTGGGTTACCTCACGTAGGATGATATGATTTTGGATTGAGGTTGGGGACCAATATGGAAGAGTTAGAGGAAGGACTGAAGGAGATAAAGGAGATTGCAACCCCATAGGAAGATCAGCAGTATCAACTAACCCAGAACCCTCAGAGCTCCCAGAGACTAAGCCAAAAAACAAGGAGCATACATGGGCTGGTTCATGGCCCCAGCTGCACGTGTAGCAGAGGCCTGCCTTGTATGCCCTCAGTGGGAAAGGATGTGCTCAATCCTGTGGAAGCTTGATGCCCCAGGGAAGAGGGATGCTGGTGGGGGTGAGGTGAGGGTGGATGGGTGGGGGAGCACTCTTTCAGAGGCAGGGGAGGGGAAGGGAGTGAAGAACTCAGGGAGTGGGGACTGGGAAGGGGAACAACTTTTGGAATGTAAATAAAATACTTTACTAAAAATAAATAAATAAATGAACTCTCTGAATACCAGTTTCTTGCTTAGTGCCTTCATCAGATAAGAAGGAGCAATGATGTATCTGCTGAGGTCTGGTGAGATGACTCAGTAGGTTAAGTAATGCCCTTGCCACCAAGCCTAATAACCTGAGTTCAATCTTTGGGACTTGAGGTGGCACCTGAGTTCAATCTTTGGGTTAAGGTGGAAGGTGAGAACTGGTTCCGTCAAGTTGTCCTCTGACCTGCACATGCATGCTATGACACACAGAGAAAGTTTTATACAAGCATGCACGTGCGCACGCGTGCGCGCACACACACACACAGACATATACAGAGTAATTTAAACATATTCTAATTTTTATACCAGCTCTGAACTTATTCCTTCAAGTGTTTCCCTTGTTAAGAGAGAGAGAGAAAGAGAGACAGACAGACAGACAGACAGACAGACAGACAGAACAAAACAACAAAAACACCTAAGTGGTTTTATGGGAGTACCTACAAACTCTAAACACAAGAATTTTCCTGGTGTCACAGAAAATGAGTAATACAATACTAAAGGAACACAAGACACCTTAAACACACACACACACACACACACACACACACACACACACACACACACACATCCCAAAACAAAAACACGTTCTTTACCTTAAGCTTGCGCCGAGCGTTGAATTCTTGAAGTTTCTTCTGAGCAGTGTCCATGTGGACAAAGTTGGCCGCTTTACCTGTGACCCATGGGTGTTGGAGGGCTTGAAATGTAGTCAGCCGTTTCTTGGGATCCAAAACAATGAGCTTTTTGACCTGCAATCATAAAGAAATACAGAGTTATAGAAATTGGATTTTTCACGTTGTGAAAGTCTGGCTACTCTGTTGTCACTAGCAGCAAGTCCGTACACTCTCAGGAGTGGGTCCAACCTCAGGAAGGCAGCAGCTAAGCAAGTTGCAGAAGACAGGGGCGCACAGCACCCCTGGCCCCAATCTCACAGATTCCTGTCTTTGGAGTTCAAACAATTAGGTCCTGGCTCATGTACTGACCAAGTGACTTCTGAGCTGAACCCGCATCTGAATAATTCTAGGCCACACGCACTGTGAGCTCACTTAGAATGCAGAACTCCAATGACATCATTCCCTCAGCGGGGACTAAATGACAAAGGGGTTGGTGTTCAAACCCTTACTGAGCACTCTTTTATGACACCGTTGAAATCTACAGTCCATTTTTTAAAATACTCATTGAAAGTACTTGAAGGGATAAGTTCAGAGCCAGAATAAAAGCCACTTTAGGACAGAGTTAAGGAAGTCATTGCTTGAGGAGTGTGACCTGCAGGGCATGACTAAATTCATCTAATGGCATTCCATTCTGGAAGATTTGTTCTTGTTCGTGAAGATGGACAGATAATGAATTGCCAGGAAGATCAACAAATGAAATAATTCCCAGCCTTGGGCTCCAAAGCAGTGGTCTGGTTTGAGGGAGGCACTCCCTGGACTCAAGGACCCACGTGTCCTGGTTAGGCCTGTAGCTACTTTTATGACACATAGACACTGATGGACTGGGAATGATTCGTTTCAATTCACAAGTGAAGAACAAAAGTTGGTTCGGAGACTTAGCCACCAAGGTCAAACACTTCGGTGTTAGTGGAGCTTGAAAATTCAAACTCAGGTCTCCATTCTCTGTCCTAGACTGTGAGGATTCCAGAGTCTCTCTAGACTTTGGTCTTGTAAAATAAGATTTCCCCCCCCCCCAAATCATTTAAAACCCAAGGTCTTTTCTAGCTCTAAAAACCCAGAAAAGAAGGGAAAACTGGTGGTCAAAATCGAACAGCAAGTTAAATAAGGAGCAAAGGTGTCTGAGTCTTGGTCTCCTGCAGCTTTCTCTGCACAATGCTTGCTAGACAGTGCACATCTGAAGTGCAAGTGCTGGTTAGCAGAGGGCAGGGATCCCTGGATTCTCTAGGGCACATATTTTAGAAGGGCAGAAAAGGAAGCAGGGAGGCCGGCCACAGAGGAGGCTGGGGCTGGGGCCAAGGTAGGAGAGTGTTGGGAGCAACCCTGTTTGAATGTTAACTGCCTTGTCAGCCATAACTGCTTGCTTACAAAGTCTTGGCCTCTGTGGGAAAGTACTCCCAGCTGAGTATAAACAGACATAGATCCTGAAGTCAACGGAGAACAAATGCTATAAATCTTGTGGATAGATGCCTAATAACCCATTCTGTTCTGATCTTCCTGCTGAACTGTGTACCCAGTCAATATCCTGTTTCTGGGAACGGGTGCATTACCCAGAGACAAAGTGACCCCCCCCGCACCCCCTTCCTGCTCCTATGAGTATATAACCTTTATGGAAAAAATAAAAATTTGTCAGCTTGAACAGAACCTCTTGTCTTGCTGTCCATTCTTTGTGTTTCTTTGACCCCCACTCTCTTCCAGGTGCCCCTCAAGTCCCTCTTTGACTGTCCCATGGGCCGGGACAGGAGAGGGTAGGGGCTGCTCTGAGACGGGTAGAGGAAGAGGAACGAAGGTCAGGAGGCAGGTGACATGTCCACATGTCACACAGATATGGGCTGCCTCCCTTCCTACCCATATGAGGAAAACCATGGATCCTAAAGAAGCTTTCCTGTGAAACCATATTGAGAGAAAAGGGAGAAATATTTGGAGAGATGAGTCCTGAGAAAGGGGCTCTAGAAACTCGGGTCAGCTCTAATAGTGTCTTCCTGCTGGGAGTCTTGGTGAGCATTAGCAAACTTAGCAAACTTATGACTAGAAAACTCCTAAAGTCTTCTTTTTTATTAGATATTTTCTTCGTTTACATTTCAAATGCCATCCCCAACCCCCCCTATACCCTCCCCACCCCGCCCTGCTCCCCAACCCACCCACTCCCGCTTCCTGGCCCTGGCCTTCCCCTGTACTGGGGCATATGATCTTTGCAAGACCAAGGGCTTCTCCCATTGATGGCCGACTAGGCCATCTTCTGCTACATATGCAGCTAGAGACACAGCTCTGAGGGGGTACTGGTTAGTTCATATTCTTATTCCTCCTATCGGGTTGCAGACCCCTTTAGCTCCTTGGGTACTTTCTCTGGCTCCTTCATTAGGGGCCCTGTGTTCCATACAATAGATGACTGTGAGCACCTACTTCTGTATTTGCCAGGCACTGGCATAGCCTCACAAGAGATATAGCTATATCAGGGTCCTGTCAGCAAAATCTTTCTGGCAAATGCAATAGTGTCTGCGTTTGGTGGTTGTATATGGGATGGATCCCTGGGTAGGGCAGTCT
>NC_034604.1:28326669-28363555 GCF_900095145.1 Mus pahari | reverse complement strand
ACCATAGGTGGGTGGATTCATTTCTGGATCTTCAATTCTATTCCATTGATCTACTTGTCTGTAGCTGTACCAGTACCATGCAGTTACATAAAGCCTTTTTTATGATTCAAAATCAACTCCATTATTTTGGCACATTGTTTTTTTCTCCAGAGGAATGATGGTTGCTGTTTCAATTATACACGAGCATCCTTCTACTAGAAGAGGGAAAGCTCTCTAGAAGGGATTGCTGGAATATTAATGAGCTTCATTGTGGTCCTGAATGTGCAGCAGTGTAAAGTGAACCCTAAAACATTCTATTAATAGAGTGGATATTATTTATAATTCCAGTGTTGCATAATAGGGCTCATGCTACTGCCAGAAGATTTTAATACATTTTAAAAGTTTCATGGATTCATTCATATTTATTTGAAATACATCTACACTTAGGTGAATATCCCACCTTAAAGCAGAATTCGGTGGGTGTGAATGGTGTTATTTGAAAGGCTCTATGTTTATCAGGTAGCAAAAATTCCTTAACTAATGCTACTCTGATGATCTAGCTAGTGAGGGCTGAAAGCATGTCTGGTTTCTGTTCTGCATAAGGAAGATGCATTAACGTGCTTTTTAATTTAAAATATCTTAAAGTTATAAAGAAATAACAATGTGAAAAGTGGTCTACTTTAAAAATATCCCTTACTATTTCTTAGCTAAATATTGTTTCTCTCATTTTTGCTTTGGTCACACTTACCAAGTCCTTGGCATTTAAAGACACTTCATCCCACCAGGGGGAGATAAAGTAATATTCACAATTCAGAATTCTCCTGAACATGAACTGATCACCTCGCTCATCATAGAATGGTTCAAATCCACAAAGTCTGGAGAAAAAAAAAACAGAACCAAATACTTTTAAATGATCAAGCATGTTTAATCACATTTCTGCAAAAAATTCAAGTCTCTCTATATTCCCTATAGGTAAATCTATTTGTACAGGTGTGTGATTGTTTGGTTATAATTTATGACAGACAGCATAAAAACATCTCCAGAGAGTACGAATAGTAGAATTTCTTATAAAAACTACAAGTACAATAGCAGTAAAAAAGGCACAAAAACACAATTAGAATGGCTAATATTATAGATATTGTGGTTATGATTTTCCAGCAGTTATTTTTCTTGATAGTTAAAAACCATTAAACAGATTGGTTAGGGTTCCAAGTTAATATAAAATGGAACTCCAAAAAAATTAGTAGGTACTTTGATATATTATTCGAGTTTGGATTTCGGACTGAATCAGAATAGAGATAACACTATTAATTCAGTCGCCGCAGGCAGCCGACAGAAGAGCAGGACTCACTTCATCCTTGTAAATGGCCCTTATTTCCAAGATGTCTGGCCACATTCACCTAACTGTCTCCTACAGGGTCATCTCCCGATGGGAGAAGAAGCAGAGTGTGCAAAAAGGAACAGAGACTCAGGGAAAGTGAACGTCAGCTCTGGGGTTACCCAGCTGCCACTGGCTAGAAACAAGTGACCGTTCTGGGTCACCACAGGGGTGGGGTGGGGCGGGCAGCCCTGACAATCAGCAGTCTTTCCAGGCATATATTTACACGTTCCCTTTGAAAATCAAGTGGGAAAGAAAAAAAAAAAAAAGGAAAGTTAAAAGATAGTGTCTTGGATTTAAGCCAGCCAGGTTGCTACAGAGAATTATCAAATGCTTCCTGAAATGGCAGCTTCTAGGAAGGAGCCATTACTCCTTTGTGCTCATGAAATGTTTCCATGGGAGAATCCTGGCCTGTTCCAAACATCCTTGAGCCATCTGGGAGAGGGTGAAACTTTGAAATGGAAAAACCCGGAATCAGTGCACTCTTCCTGCACAAGTCTGCAGGAAGGCTGACCCGTCCGCACAGGAAGGGGTCGGTAGGAGGGGAAAGCACAGAGGGGTGAACAGGGCCCTCCTATCCCCTCTAACCCTAGGGAAGTGAAACCTGCTGCTGGTTAGTCATGGAGGAAGTAGCTAGCTTTCCAGACTTGGTTCAGGAAGGTCCTACATTCCTCATTCTGCAACCCAAAGACAATGACAACTTAAAAGTCACAGTTGTCCAATGGCCTTCCACCACAGCCAGGCCGAGCACTCTTCTTTGATGATGGGCAAACAGTTGATCACATGGAAAAGATGCAGCAGAGAGTGGGAATCACACACACACACACACACACACACACACACACACACACACACACACGGTGTAAAGCTCCTTTGGTAGTACTGCAGTGGTAGTTTAGGAAATTGCTGGGATTACCCAGTGCCTGGGGTGCAAAGGTACAGGTTAGCGCCAAGCCTTTGGGATTAACTGCAGTGTTGAAAGCTGAAGGAGACAGTTTGATGACTTAGGGTGTCGATCTGATCACTACAGTCATGAGATGCCAAACGCTACAGCTCTCCAAGGCAAAAGGTCCAGAATTCCTGGGAGAAAAGGCCTTTGTTTCCAAACTAAAGTCATCTTCAGAAAGAGTGTGGCCTTGGCACAAAACAGGTGGCGGTAAGCAGATGTTTTAAGGACTGAAATGTTAAGGCAGCTGTTGTCTCACAATAAAGGGTGAAAGGAAACAGGTTTTCACGTCAGTAAATTAAGGGAGGGGAAGATGGCTCAGTTGGCTTGCCATACAAGCACAAGGACCTGAGATTGGTGGTGGCCAAAGCCCAAATTTTTAAAAAGCTAGGTAGGGTGGCATGTACTTGTGATCTCAATGTTGGGAAGGCTGAGACAGTGGAGCCTTGGGGTTTCCTTGCTGACCAGTTTAGCCTACATGGTTTCAGTCACAGAAACCCCACCTCCCCCAAAATAACTCAAGTTGTCTTCTGTACTCCACATGTATGCACACACAAGCACACATACACATGCACCCACACAAACACAGGTGCACACATATAAAATAATAGTATTTGACTGGTGAACTTATAAAAAAATTTATAAAAAGCCCAGTGTTTATTGTATAGAAGTGGGAAAGGAATAGGTACCTCATTTGGGCCATCATGCTGAGGTCTAACTGTCGTTCATAACATAGCTTTCCCAGGAAGCATCAGTGGACTAGATCCTAATGCTACCCTTCCCACCATTACTTCTATGCTCTCTTCCTTCCCCTTTGGTTCTGAGCCAACCCATGCTATTAGTCAAATGTCTTGATGTCATAGCCTCACATCACCAGTCCCCAACTAAGTGCACATGAAGGCTTAATAGAGAAGATACCCAAGTCAAGATGGCCAACAGATGTGCCTACTGTGCATTAGCTCTTGGGTGCATTGATACCAAGTTGGGTTTTCTACAGCAATCTTTATGCATGCTCTTCTGTTACCTGCAATTCTGTCAGCACGTTGGCACAAATCTCCTGAAATTCCTTATTTGTTTGTACTAGACAGCAGCTCAGTAATGGAGTTGGAATAGCAGCACGTGACTAACTAGCTCATTTTATTCACAGTACTCAGCCCAAGGCCCTTGAAATCTTAACATACAGGAAAAATAAATCAATTTGTATATGTGCTTGAAATATTCTGGTAAGAAACGTGTGAGTGTGAGATTTCTTATGAAACAAATGACAGGTGTCCTATGGGTTAACAGTCTGTTTAACAGATGCCAATAAGTGGAGAGTATGACAGGTGACTTAGATTTCACACTTATAATCATCGAATATGTCGCATTCAATGTGAGTATGTTACATAGGAAAATCGGATAAAGAAAAGCCCTGGATACATTCTGCCCTCAAGAAAACAGATAACATACGAAGGAATCCCCATTTTTGTGAGTATGCTCTTCTCGCCATGGTTAACGCAAAAAGAGACATCACAAAAAAGTCAAAGGGCAACATTGGTTCTCATGAGAATTAATATCAGAGGCTGTTTGCAGAAAGGTTGCTTTTCGTCACTTACAGGATATAGGTGATTATTCCTACAGACCACATGTCCACCTCAGGTCCATAGGCACAGCCTCGGAGAATCTCAGGTGCTGTAAAGAAGGAAAACAAGGTTAACTCGGAGGACCGTGCCCTGCCCTGGTCACTCACATGTTAATTGTAACCAATGGGAAGAAACAAATTCCCAAGGAAACTTCAGAACTTTCATCCCTGATCTCCCCCATAACTACAGTAAGATCAACAAATTCTCATATCTGTTTCTGTAGGCGAGACCATAGTCTCTGTCGTGGTGTATGAGAGTAAAGCTATGCATTAATATCAAATCAGATACAGAATAATCAAATTCTCCAATAAAATGTATAGAAGTGTATCCTTGCTACAAAAACAAAACAAAACAACAATGATAACAAAAAATCTTACTTCAAAGGGCACTTTATATATACACAGACAAGGAAGAAATGAAAGTTTACACAGTAGGGGGACATCAGGCAAACTTATGCCTTCTAGAGATGGAGAACTACTCGAAGCAGTCTGTGCATGTGTGGAGGTAGGGCAAGGACCCGAGCAGAGGATGGGACGGATATGCCAAACTCCAGCACAAGAAGGCTGCATAGGAGCAGGAAAGGGCTTCGACACACATCTTGGCCTTGCTGGCCATGCATCTGGTATCTGTCCTAAGGAGAGGCTGTCCCCGGTGTTCCTGAGGTCGTGATCTGAGAAAGGAAGCCTTTCCTATGCACAGCGAGGCTTATTCTCTTAGCTTTCTCTCCTGTTGGAATAGGAGGGCCTTCTCAGCCTTGCCATGGTCCTGGAGTGACCGATACACTGATACACGGATATACTGGTACATTCTCAGTACCTGAGAGCAGTGAAAACCGGAAGCTGACTGGGTAGGTGGTTTGCAGAGAGTACCAAGGATGCATCGCTTACCTAACTCACAAATAAGCACTGAGAATCAGTGCACCACCATCTGCAGAGAGATGGGCTTTGGGGTTGATTAGCCCCAAGCATAGACTTCAGTGTTGTCCATGCTGCTGGGCGCCTTAAGGAATGAGTTGATTGACGTATGCTGAGGGACCTTGTGGTATGTCTCAGGACCAGAACACTACACTCCTCTGGATGTGGCCTCTCGAACCAGTGAATTGGACCTACTGTCTTCCCGGCAAGGACACCAGTAGACCATCAACATGAGCTCTGGAAGGAGCCTGTTTGCAATGGGCTACTGGTAAGATTCCACTGGTGGCTTTCAGTGTCACCCCACACTCCAACCAGAACCGTGAAAGGTGGCATGTGCCAATAGGCAAAGCAGCCACTCAGCAAGATGGACCCCTCAAGGAACTCTATCAGGATCCCCAAAAGTTTTCTTGTCTACACTTGAATTATTTCTAGGGGGAAATGTCCTTTTAAGATTTGATAAAGTTAGGAAGAATGCCTGCCCAGTGTTAATGTCTTTCCCTGAAGGGTACACTTTCGTTTTGGGGGGTAATCTGCACCTCACAGAATGAGTCTTTACAACTCCCCCTGGTGAGTGCTTTTGCCAAAAGAACGCAGATCTGGCTCTCCTGGAGTACTGTTGTCACCTGCCTCCTAAGGTCAGTCCAGCATGGAGCAGGAGGCATGGGGTGTTTGGTTTGCAATAGTGAGTGGTATCAGGCCTTGCTCTCTGAGGCCCAGACCTCAGAGAACCTGAGGGAGAACCCCGTCAGTGCTGGCAGAAGCATGAGACTTGGTGGTTTCGTTTGTTTGTCTATTTAAGCTTTCAGATCTAAGTGGATGGGGCTAGCTGATTGCCAAGTATCTTGGAGTTTTAGCCTGTGATTTGGTGAGTGATTAGTGACTGATGCTCAGTAAGAAGAGACAGCAGCCCAGCAGGAAGGATGCTCCACAGAGCCTGCTCCATCTCATTTCCAAGCCCTGCTACTGGTGCACTGCTGAAGGTTCCTGTCAAGGGCCACCTGTTCTTTCCTGTGTGTGCCCTCCCTCCCTCCCTCCCTCCCTCCCTCCCTCCCTCCCTCCCTCCCTCCCTCCCTCCCTCCCTCCTTCCCTCTCCCTCTTAATCTCCCCTCTTGTCACCCAGCCAAGAACCCTGCTGCTTGTTATCTGCTAAAAAGGAAGTCCCCCTTGTAAATCTCTCTAGAGCAGCTGAAAATTTTGCCCAGCACAGCAACATCTGCTCTCCTTCACTTCACTTACAAACACACCCTCTAGTCGCAAAATATTTCTCTGCAATGCATTATCCTTCACTGAGTCAAGTTTGGGGGGTGGGGTCAGAGGTTAACTGAGACAAAGGGAAAATAAGACATTCCTGTCTTCTATAATAAATTTTCCTTAAAATACTTTTTGTAAAGGAACTTACTCTATCTTGAGTCCAATATAAAATTGAGGTTAAAAAAAAGTCCACACCAATTTCCATTTTAAATCAATTAACTATTTTAAATAATAGAAAATTGAAATCAATTAACCATCTCAAATAGTTATTAAATATTTTTAATTACTAGTTAGCATGATGTTGGCTTTCTTTGGAATCAGCTGATATCACTTATAACCAACCTATCTGAACACTGTTAAGAGCTGAAAGCCTTGTCCAAAGGCTTTTCCAGACTAATTTCAGTTCTGACACAGCAGTCCTTCAAGCCTCCCCGGCATCAGGTGGCCTCACAACTAACTCCAGAAATCTATCGCTTCCTTACAGTAAGGAACAATGGAGAAGCAGACAGCTAATTTCTATTTGGTAAAGATATCAAACCAGATGTGGCAACACACACCAGTAACTCCCGCATTAGGAAGTGGTAGGCAGGTGGACCAGAAATTCAAGGTCCCCTTAAATACACTGGAGTTTGAGGACAGCATGGACCACAGGAGCCGAGCTATATCTGAAACAACCCACAAGTCACCAGGATGGCTGTCAGCATGCCTTCTAATGCAGTGAGCCCTTATCTAACCTCAGATGAGCATTTAAGTCAGCACCCATGAAACCCTTCACAGAGCTCCCTGCACACCTATCAGCCCACTATCACAAGAGCTGGGTTTTGGTAAATGTTCCATAAATTTCCTGAATGTCAGACATGGCCTTTAAAAAAAATCAATTTGGACTGAATATAAAAACTACACGAAAGTTCAAACTGTAAGATGTTTCTTCGCTACCTGCTAGATCACCGCGTTCATTTTGTTCAGTTAGATGATAGATAGCATCACTGAAACATCTAGAGACTGAATGGCCACCTAGAAATTTTGATGAATTCAGGCAGAAGCACTATAAGCAGTTCCGGAAATGGCAGGTGGCTTCTTCCTGAGACCACGGGTGCCAGACTGTTCCCCCTTTTCTGAGGCCCTAGGAGAAAGCTACTGACACTTTTCAGTCCTTGACCACATCTTTAGCACTGATTCCAGTAGGTTCCATGCCCCTTTCTTTCTTACTGGATGAAAGCCACAGAGCAGATGGGGTGTGAGACTTCTCAAGCCACTATTAACTCTGTTGAACGCAACAGACCCGAAGTAAACGAACTAGGACGAAAACAATGCATTTCTCCGTCCATTCATTAAATAAGTCATCAACATGGAAGACACTGTTGGGGGTACAGGAGCTACTACAGGAAGCGAGTCTCAACCACATTATAAATCATGGCTGGTCAGAGGTGTAAACATTGATCTAAAGGCAAACCATAAGAAGACATGAAAAATGGTCACTGTGGTCCCTGGAGGAAGATGACTTAGATACGAGATAGCCAGGTCATACGGGTCATAGAGGGAGCAAATGTCAAAGTGAGACGTGCTCTACCTAGAGAAATTAACTAGGCAAATAGGGAGAGGACTGTCCAGGAGGAAGGGCAAAGAGAGCTTCAAGTGGAAGAGGCAACTGCTTGGTAGTCACAGTCCCATGGCAGGAGACAGGAACTGGCACAGGACCGCAGTGGGGGTGAGGTAGGCCAAGCTCCTGCAAGGCCATCAGATCTAGTGATTTTTCTTTGTATTTAAATCTCTCATCTGCTTTCTCATTAGCAAATCAAAACACAAGGTGGTTTAGGGCAATGACTCTGTACATCTTAAAGCCTGAATCTGACTTTCCAGACTCTTGTACACAAGGACATAGCACCACATCTGGCTTTTCATATCGGTTCCGGGGATCAAACTGAAGCACCCGCCACCACACCTGACTTTGTGCATGGATTCTGAGGATCAAACCCAGACGCTTCTGTTTGAATGGCAAAGATGCTCTGTCTGAGCTCTTTCCCATGTTCTTGCTCTGTCTCTAGGGCAGCCTCCGCATCTCTAGACTTTACTTCTAGGGGCTAGAACCTGGAAAAGGGCTGAGGAAAGAGGAGGGAAGACATATGCAGAAATCTCAAAAACTCCTTTCTTCTTCCTCACTCTGGGAAACCAGAGAGAGATGTATTCAAAGCAGCTCAGTGCCTATAGCTGGACAGACTCCAAATTGGCAAATTGAGTGTATATATATATATATATATATATATTTGTGTGTGTGTGTGTGTGTGTGTGTGTGCGTGTCATCTGTGCCTTATGTAGTCCTTCATTTTGCTCTCTATGATAAGAAAAAATCATCACACCTGTGTGAGACAGTGTAGTTTTAAGACTAGAACAGTATTCTGAAGGCTGGCCTGGTGGAGGTGTAGGCTGGACTGGAATGCATTTGAGACTAGGGTGGGGTCAAGGAGGTGCCTCCGGTTAGGACGGGTGGTGTCCGCTATCAGTTCTACACAAGCTACATTGTGAGGTAGTGAAGCTCCGAGAGGAGAGGGTATCTCGAACCTCTGTCCCTTCTTTCCTCTCTCTGGTGCATAAAGAACACAGAAGGGCATTTTCAACACCAGGGACATGTCCTGCATTGGAAAGCATACTTCCTGTTCTCCAGAGCAATTTATTACCTGACCCGTTGGAAACCCGAACTCCAGCTCCTGCCTGGAATATTTCATTTAAGCCGTTCACGAAGCCTTCCTTGACACGTGGGCTGCATGTTTTTTATTTTGTAGAAATTGTGTAGCTGACTGAAGAAATTTATATTTTTAGTTTTTAATAATATTCTAAAGAGAAAATCGGTGTTCTGAGAACAGCTAGTGCTTTCAACAGCAGCAGCAGTAGCAACAACAACAACAACCCCCTCATACAGCTTAGTGACTTTTCTAAGAATCTATTGAGTTCTTCAGTCTTGAGGAAATCAGTTTTCTACAAATCTGAATCATAGTAGGTTTCCTGATGGCTTCAAAGCTATTGAGGCTGCATGCACGAGTGTGTGTGCATGCTTGAAAAGCTGTTTTTCCATTTTCATGGGATAAGATGAAATACCATCAGCAAACCCAGCCCATGTCAACAAGACTATTATATAAGAATCTCTTTTGTATGTACAAATACAAATGGAAATAATAGGCTTCGAACTCAGGCTTTCAAGTACATCAAGTATGGTCCACACTGTTTATCTCTAAGGGATCCATAAAATTTCTCACTAGTGCTTTTCAATAACTCTTTTGAAACTTTTACTTTTTTTATGCATATACTTTCTGTATTAACATCCCCAAATGGAATGTTTTTGTGGGTGTTTGGGGCCCAAACAGTGCAATTTAAACTAGTTTTCTACCCACCTGCCTTCAATCACGTCTTCTTTTTGACCTCTTTTCCCTCCACCATTCCTCCCTCACATATGTAATAATAGAGCTGAATCTGTGAAGAACTGTGAGTTCTCTGGTACAGTCGGTTCTGTTATTCAAGTAATATCTTCAAGTTACATAGAAGTGGAAATAAAAAAAAAAATCCCTGCTGTGGAGATTGCCTTCACGTCAAGACTGTCTCTGAACTCACAAAGCATGAGGCATACTGGGATGCTGCTGAGATTCTCCTCAGACACAATGTTCTCGGCCATCTAGAGCCTAAACATACTTGGTTAACATTGGTCCAAGTACTTCATTGTTAGACCCTCAATTTAGTGTACACAGACAGAATACATAGATGGTTTCCATGACACAGTATGAGACATATTTCTTGGGTGACACCTGAATTAACAGAGTCCATTTTCCCCCTTCCCTGCTTAGATAGCCTTAGATTACGAGAGATGAGTCCGTCAGACACCTCCAAGGCCAGAGAAGCAGACTCTTTGGTTTCTAATAGGCATAGCTGTTAGAATACTATCTTGTATATTGAGTCAAAAATCTGAGTCTTGCAAGACCCATTTCCAATCCCCAATTCTCTTCTCTGGGGTCTAGTCTTCTGTTTGAAGTTCTATACATAAAAATATTCACATTTATTCTATCTGGTGCTAAAAGTGGCATAGGCAGAGGATCAGTTTGGGCTTTCTCGTTTTATGTCTTGGGGGATACCCAACTAGTACATAGATAAGCATTGGAAAAGCCAGAAAAAGCTAAATATGAAGTTCATCCTTCTAAAGTGAGAAAATATTTGGCTGTTCTCTCAGAATGCCAGGGGTGGGGGTCAGGGGAGGATGTAGTTTCCAACCAACCTGGCAACCATTTGCCACCAGCTTGAGCCAGGCTCCAGCAATATTCCCCAGAATGTTTGCCCCAGAATCTCCCTCCCCACAAAACCTTGATCATTGCTTCTAGGCCACAAAACTCATCTGCGTGAGTGACACACTTGTTCTTTACAACAGCTTAGTGCTTTCTATGTTATCTTAGGGACAGACCAAATCCTGACTCCCACAGACACTATATCTCAGTCTTTCTTCCTCAAATGTTGTTGATTTTTTTTGTTTTTGTTTTTGTTTTTGTTTTGAGCATTGTTTCTAAGTCAACAGAACTTGTCTTTATGGGTAAAGTCATATATACTTTGTAAAACACTTCAAAGGAAACATGCCTTAAGCTTTGTTGGACTGATGTGACTGAGTCAATTGCAATTATAAAACTTTTTTCCAAAATTGTGCTGCATGTTTTTAAAATCAATGAACTGATGTCAGATTCTTGAAGGTTTGGCCTAGCACTGGAACCTAAGTTGGGCTGAAATGATTTTCGTTCCTGTCTCTTTGTGGAGCATCTCTCTGCTTTCCAAAAAGTCTAAAGACTCCCCCACATAACAAACAGTCTACGGTCTTATGACTTTAAGTGCTATGCATATCCTCACAACACATGGGACTCCATCATTCCTGATCTTCACGCCCACGTCCTCTTCTCTCAGGCACCACACAGCCATCTCCAGATTCCTAAGCTCCAAATGGCCATCTCACTCAGGACAACTGTTAATGGCATTCATCCAGTGTTAAGTCTTTCCCCCTCACCACTCTCCAACCAGCCAACCTCCTTGTTGACCTGAAAGAGCTATGCTTTAGAGCTCTGGGTGAGCATTACTCGATTTGTTCCAGTTTCACTCTAGGTAGTTATTTTTCGTGAATGAATATACTGCCTTTAAAGAAACGACACTATCTGTTTCTATTTTAGATTATCAAACTTATTTCCTTATGTACAATGTCCCTATATCTGCCGTATTATGAGTATTTACTTTAAAGAAATGTAAACAATTGATTAGCTTTCTCTGCTGATAGGTACAGGACTCTCATTGGTTAGCTTCTCCACTGGGATGTTCTTTCCCCTGATCTCCAATGTTAGCTCTCTCTTACGCTTTTCAAGTATTTATTCATGTTCTCAACTCTTACAAGAATCCTTCCTTGATTATTCATTTAAAATTACAACCCATGGTACCCTTTTGGTATCCACAAAAATGGTCACTATTTTCTTTTTAAGTTACACATTTATTTTACTGCCTGTCTTCTGCTAAAATACACTGTTCTTAGGGAAGAATCCTTCTGCCATCTTATTTTGCAATTTACTGTTATATTATCTAGTGCTCATAGCCCCGGGTGCATCACGTAGTTCAAGAAACATTTAGGAAAGGAACATTGAGTGACTACACAGCTTACATTCCCCAAAATATGCCTTATAATTAGTGTCATATCAAGACAATATAAGACCCAAAGAGACTCATTTTACCCCAGATTTCAAGCTTCCGAGTAGGCTTAACCTGTAGAGTCGTGTCTTCCCCAAGGTCAGAAGAAGGGGTGTTCCTGGCAGTTACTTCCACTCTTACATGTGCCCAGCCTTACATATTGCCAATACCATTTTTCATTACCAGTTCATCTGATAAAGATAGTCTGGGACACATCCCACCTCGGGGAGAAGGAGGGCTACGGTCACAGGGGAGGTGTATTTGTGTACCCTCTCCAATCTGCTTATAGCATCCTTGGTCTTCCATTCTATCCCCCTCCCACTGATCATGTAACTCTAACATGACCCATCAGCCAGGGCAGTAGAAAGCAATAGGCGGCACAAATGAGAGTTTACTGTGTACTTAACTCATTTTGATTTTTAAAGATTCCATTGTAAAATAGAAGTCATCTCTATGTGTTTGATTAATACTTGGGTAAGATTGTTCCTTACTTGGTGACATGGCCAGTGTCACTCATATCCTTCAATTTCAGTGTAGATAGTTATTTTCCATGAATGAAATATTAGTGAGTATTTACATTAAAGAAATGTAGACAATTGGTTAGCTTCCTTTGGTGATAGCTGCAGACGAGACTCTCTCCTGCTGCACTGTAGATGATTTACAAATTGTATTGAGCATTGGCAGAGTGAACTTTCTAGGTTATTTTTCAAGAAGCTATATAAAATTGTCAAAGAAGTTTTTAAAAAATTAAAAAGTAGCAATACGGCCATTTCATGGAGTTATCATGGTATGCATGGACCAGAACTGAAGACAGAGAGTGTGCTGTTAAAACTATTAAGTGACTATTTTTTAAATTGTAACTTTTTTCAGTGCTGGGAATCAAACCCAGTGTTTTACCTATGCTAGGAAAGTTATGTGACACCAAGCTATATCCTTAGCTCCGAGGAAAGGCGTCTACAAAGCCACATTGAAGCATCAGGCTTCCCTGGATTATTCAGAAAAGCTCTCTAAGAGATGCTTCTTCTTTAGAAGCTATTAGTTTTAGATCATCAAGTGTGATATTGTGTGTGTGTGTGTGTGTGTTACAATGTACAGTGAAAAGTAGATCACTCTGTTTTTTAACGTGTTAAAATATTAAACTACAATTTAACCATTTTTTTTTTCCTTCAGGCTGTAAAAAATATCAGAAACCTATACTCCTAAGAGTTATTCAAATGGGCATGAATTCCTTGGAACAGCCTTCTCTTCCAGGGCCCAGCGTTCTCTTTTCAAAGCTCACTGCCTTCTGTAAGCAAAGACCAGTGTATGCTAGAACACAACAGTGTTGGTAGAACAGTTATTAAGCCTGCTTTTGTGAGCTAACCTACATCCTAGTCTGCTGGCATCCCGTTTTATGCGCAGTCACAGCCAACTTTACAGCAAAAGCTTTCTACATAACACCATGTTTACCTAGTTAAAAAACAAAAACAAACAAACAAACAAACAAAGAAAAAACCATGGCAGTAAAATCACTATTTGGAAATCTAACCTGGGTCTTCGAAAGGTTTTACAATATTTCTCTACCATTTACTTTTGTAGTTTAACTTTTAAAAGTCTAGTCTGCATTCCCAGAACTGACTATTCATATTCAGAAAACTTGAAACTCTAGATAATTATCACAAAGCAAAAAATCCAAAAATCAATGCTTGTTAAAGAGAAAAAGTAAATCAAACGAAAGAACTCTTCCAGAAATGATGTTCTTTCAAAGGCCTCAGATCAAATTCCTCAAATAATAGGAAAATTTACTTAAGTCAGATAGAAAAATTGTAAGATCTGATTAAAGAGGTTAATATTTTTGTACTAACAGTTAAGTGATGATGCTACACCCACTTCAGTAGTGACCGGCCTGACAGGCCAAAAAGCCTGGGCACAGTCCGGAGGCAAAAAGTTCACAGAAACTTAGTCTCCTGGAACCGTGGCTTCCTGTATAACGAATGCTCCAATGTCCTTGCTTTAGTTGGTAAATGGATCTTTGTGCTTTCCCTTAATATTGCTTTATTATAAGTGATTCTAAGGATTGAATTTTTGACATATAGCTAAGTTAGATTCTTCACCAGTCCTAGGCAGTCAGTCCTTGAGCCAACCCTGGGCATGGATAGATAGCTAAGTCACTGCCCTACACAGGAATTTACCATTATCTACGAAGAAGGAAGGTTGTGGTCTAGGGAGGAACCAGAGTAGATACACTATAGATAGCTGAGTTACACCTATACACAGGAATTTACAATGGCCTGGGGGAAGGTGGACTATACAATAGACTAGAACTAGAACTATGGCAAGGGCACGAAGCCCTTGTCCCTGACTTCTAAGATTAAGCTGACCTTAGGTGGGGCTGCTTTTGATCCCAGTTGTTAACATTGAATTTTATCCCAGCTAGTTCCTGCCAGTCCTTCATGTCTGTTGTGTAAGAATCCAGTAACCTCATTGTACCTTGCCAGTGTGTCACCTAACTTCCCTATTTTCTTCTGTATAAAAAGTTTGATGCTCGATTTGACAAATTACATTCAGATCCATACTCCCTTGTGTCACGTCTGTTTGTCACCCCTCCTTCTTGCTGACTCTTCGCCCACCTGCAACCAGAAACCTGTTCCTTGCAGATAGGAGACCCAAAAGAGGTTAGTCTGCAGCATGGTGATTAAAAAGGTTAATTCCAGCCGGGCGTGGTGGCACACGCCTTTAATCCTAGCACTTGGGAGGCAGAGGCAGGNNGATTTCTGAGTTCAAGGCCAGCCTGGTCTACAGAGTGAGTTCCAGGACAGCCAGGGCTACACAGAGAAACCTTGTCTCGAAAAACCAAAAGAAGAAGGAAAAAAAAAAGGTTAATTTCGTTTTTCAGTGCTGGGTATTGAACCATAGCCTTGCACGAGCTAGACAGACATTAATGTAGACGGGAAGCAAGCTGGTGTGTCCTGCCCCGAGTGTCAGATTAGTGCTCAGTCTTCCTCGTTTGGGGATTTTTTTTTTTTTTCCAGAGCAAGAAGCAGAAGGTAAGGAACTCTCGTTTATACGACGTCCACGCATTCATTACGCCTCTCACATGCCATTAGTTGAAGACGTGCATTTAGCCACCTACATTTAGAAGTACTGACCTTTTTCTGATAACACATTCACTTGTGGTAATGCAGAAAAGTGACTGAATGTAGTGTGTCAGGATGTAGTGTGCATTTCTAATGTCAAGACAGCCATAGTCTGAGTGTATGGTATAATTAACAGTCTTCTCTATATGGCAGCTCCCAGAATATTATTTACAGGAATAGGTGCCTCTGGAGTTGCCAATAGCTTTACATATAGTAGCAGCTCATTCATTAGTTGGTCATAATTAGCTCCATTTTGGTTTAAATAGAAGCACAACACACATTAGCCAGTACCCAAGCCTGCAAATGGGAAAACATTGCTATGCTCATGGGATAAGCATGTGGGAAGGTTTTATGTATTAATATTTCATCTGAATTATGCCAATAGGGCTGTCTCAGAAAATAATGAGAGCCTGGCAAATGTTGAAAGAAAATAAATTCTTAACAGCTTCTGGGCTCTGAAAATAGAATTTGAATAAGGACAGAAGTGCAAATATAAAATATGAATATACATGGTTTAATTAACTAAGCTTATGAATAAATTAGGTGATTGGTATCAGACAGAAATACCCTTTTACTTAGTCCACTGCCACATTGGTCTCTTCCATACTTTTGATCCCCTTTTTTGTGATTAGCATGGCAGTTAATATCACATAAATTATATTGTAACATGTTTATCAAGCACTAAGATTTCATATAACATATATTGAGACCTGTGCCTTTTTTTCTCCACTGAAGAGAAATTGAGAAGGTGCTAAAAACTTAATAGGCCACTTCAGAATGCTAGTCATTGGTTTCCTTTGCCTGGGGCATAAATCAATATTTTCCAGCCTGGAATTTTGTTTTTAACATGTACATTTCTTAGAAAACTAATGACTATTTACTTAAGCAGGATGTATCTTTAATTTTTCTTTGGTAATTTTCTTACAAAACAAATCCTCTCTTATTAACAGTGTTGGGCAAAGGTTCCAAGAACAAGACCAAGTGGGTAGCTTTTCCTATTTTTATTTCCTGAGATATGACAGATGGTGTAACATAAACACTTGTTCTCTCAAAGGATGTAATTTGGAAAGCCTTCCATTAAAATTGGAACCATGCACCAGAGAATAACTGACCTTGGATGTAACCACCCTCACATCACACAACCAGAATAGCTCATCCTTCTCCTCTCCTCCCAACTGCATGGTTGCTAGGCACCTCTCTCAGCTAACATAAAGTCTCTGGATTATCAATATTAGATATTTTTGTACAATTTTTATATTTTCGACATCATTAGTGGGTCCCATTGGGGGTATGCATGATTTCTCATTCATACTAACAAGTGCTGAGCTTCTACCATCATCTAGCCCTTAAGCCTCAGGAAGCAATAACCCTCTTCCTTGGTCATCTCAGAGAAAGATGGTGGGTAATTTGGAATCACCATAGCTTCTAGACCATACACACACAGAGAGAGAGAGAGGATGGGAGAGAGAGAGAGAGAGAGAGAGAGAGAGAGAGAGAGAGAGAGAGAGAGAGAGGATGGGAGAGAGAGACAGACAGACAGAGACAGAGAGACAGAGAGAGACAGAGAGAGGATGAGAGAGAGACAGACAGACAGACAGACAGACAGAGACAGAGAGAGACAGACAGAGACAGAGAGAGACAGACAGACAGAGACACAGAGAGAGAGAGACAGACAGAGAGAGAGAGAGAGAGAGAGAGAGAGAGAGAGAGAGAGAGATGTACCATAAACGAGCCAATCTTAAACTCTTCAAACAGCTTTGCTTTGTGCTTTGATTTTTTTCCCTCGGAAATACTGGCAAAGGCCAATGCATGATCCTGCCCTCACTAATGTCTTTCACACCCCGAGCATCTGCTTTCTTTCCTATGTCATCTTATGGCACATCTTATAATGGTGTGCCATATTCATGCTCTCTAGAACCTGCGAGCACCTTCCTTTCCCAAGCTCCTCCTCAGCGTTGTCTGGCAGCTGCACTGGGTCATTAGGCCATAAATTGTTACTTTCATTCAAAGTCATGTTCTCTACTGCACAATAAGGATTCTCTCCAGTCTTCCACTTTGGCTTCATCCTTGACGCATTCTATAAATGGGCAATTTCCCTTCTATCTACTTATTCATGGAAGAACACAGCCTAAATTGATGACAGATTTTATCTGTGGTCAAGGGGAATGATGGAAATTGAGAGAAATCCTGGAAGTATGGTTTAGATGATTTCTGATTGGCCTCACTTTAAAAAGCAGATGTTTGTAAGTATTAGTTTTGTAATTGAATTGTTTTCTCGGTTTGAAGTCCTGCAGGTCACTTTTGGTTTAGGTTATCTACTTCCTGTGCCCTGGTCACAATGGTCTCTGGTTTTTTTCTTAGTTTCTGTGCTGCCATATAAAGTTGGATATTGCCTTCTCCACTCTAAAGCAATATTCCAGGGCACTTCCTTCAGGTCAAGAAATTATCTAAGTAAATATACATTTATATACAATTTGAACCTTGCCTTTTAAGTATGAACATATTGACCTTGTTCAAAAATATTGCAAACCTGCCCAGCCTTTATGATAGTAATTCCATATTTCTTTCCAGCAATTCAGAATCTACAAAGCACCATTTTCCCCTCTGAGCTCCCAAAATAGTCTCCTGAGGTAAGCAGCTATCTTCGCTACTTTCATCTCTTTCCATTACAGCAAATGACTCCTTTCCTGGTGAGCTGCTATTGTGGCAGAAAGAGAGGATCAATCACTCTTGGCCTCTCAGCTCCCTCCTTCCCCATTACACATACTCTAGGACAACATGCATGTGTGTAATAATAATAATAATAATAACAACAACAACAATAGAAATCAGGTTACCATTGTAAGTTTATCTACTAATGAGCCCATTTATGTCAAGGACAATAGAGTAAATAGTGTTTTCGCAATGATATCTGAACTGATTTAAGAGTAGGTCAACTATTTTCTCCAAGGAGAAACTATTTATAGTTTTGTGATTAAAAGGCAGGAGGCAGTATTGACAATAGCTTTCTGACTTCACTGCTTTCTAAATCTTTTCCCTTCACATTCACTTGTTATATGTCAAGGTATTTATAAAACACAGCCTTGGTTTCAAAATATTATCCTGATTCCAAGCCTTTGTTGAGTCACCATTCCTAATACTTCTACATTCCTTAGCAATACAGATTCTTTTAAAGCACTTTTATTTTTAATTATCTGTTTATGTGTGTACATTGTGTGTGTGTGTGTGTGTGTGTAGGTGTTCATGTGAGAACATATATAATCATTTATAATAGATGCACCCTACCAGTCTAAATCCATCTGTATCTATGTCCCAAGGACTCCATGGCCCAGCTGTCCTGAGTGTCAAAGTAACAGACAGCTCTGGACTGGCCAGGCACTACCAGCCCTCTAGGAATCTGTTCTTCCTGTGCCCACTGAAAGTGCACATGGCCACCTCTCTACAGAACTTCCATTCCCCTTCATTATAGAGCGGAAATGTCTCTCTAATGTACCACGAACCGAAGTTAGTATCTGCCTCTGCTGAATCCCTGAGCCCTTGACTCAGATAAATATAGAAATTGCCACAGGGAACCTTGATTAACTTCTTTGGTAGCCCATGAAATTCTGAAGCACACAACATACTGTGTTTATGCCTGTGGCTTCAGAGGTTAACACATAGTCTCTTTACACAGTTAATACCCAGTGTTCCTTTTATCGATGAATGAATCAGTCCTTCTTACAATGACTGTTTTGTGTGCCGAAAGAATGAACCATTCTCTTGGATCTTCTTATGTCCCTGAGAGGATGTAGCTTGTATGCAGTTGTTCAACTCTTGTGGAATTGTTTTGACCAACTCATCTCCTGGCCAACTATCACACTGTTCATCATTTTCTTTCTTATGGGCAATCTTCATGATCTTTTCTCATTTTTCTCTTAATTGTCCAGGCAATTATCCAGTAATTACTGATGATAAACAGATGATCATATTTGGTACAACTAAATTCAGTCCCCCACAGTCTTGGACACGTGAAGGTATGAAGGAGATACAGGAGGATAAATAGGGACTTATGAATTATTGTAGGCAGAAATAGAATGTATGATACAAGTAGGAGGAAAGGATCCAAGAGGCATTGTCAGAAAATAGTTCTAAGGGAAACAAACCCCGTAAGAATAAACCCACAAGCAGCCTCCAGCAAATTGCACAGTGCAACTGTCTCATGCTCTTATCCCAACATACGTACCTTGCTCCATTAGCCTGTGGCAGAGGGAATGAGTCACTTAATCCAAACTCATTCTTTTTGAAAAATAAAGACTTATTTATTTTTATGTTTATAAGTACTGTATCTGCATATTTGTATGTATTTGATGCCAGAAGAGAGCATCAAATAGGTGAGCCACCATGTAGTTGCTGGGAATTGAACTCATGACCTCTGGAAGAGCAGCCAGTGCCCTTAACCACTGACTGAGTCATCTCTCCAGCCCCCAAACTCATCCTTAATGCTAAGGCCTAAATGCCTGTGTTGACCCAGGTATTAATATAATGATATCTTTATTTCCCCCAAGGTGACAGATTTAGGAAGTGGGGTTTTTGCTGTGGGATCAGTCCATCACAGAGAAGCCTACATGAATAGACTTAGCACCTGTAGAAGAGGCTCGAGAGAAACACCGAGTCTGTTGCCCTGGGAAGACAAACCATCTGGCACTATCCAACAGTAAGCAGGACCCTTGCCAGGAAACTAATCAGCCAATTTCCTGATCTCAGATGGTTAAGCTTTCAGAATGGGGAGAAATAAGTATCTGTTGCTCGTAAGGAGCCCTGTCTAAAATATTTTGTTACAGCATCCAAAATGAATGATGTCACTTAGCAACAGGACCCCCAATTAACTCGGGAAAGCAATATGTCTAGTTATCAGGATCACTGCTGGAGTCCCTGAGAGTATAGAATCTGTGACTACATATGGTCAGTGTTATGCAAGCAGAAGTGATATGTAGGTTACATGTCTACCTGCCTATAAGAAGGAATACTGTTTTTTGTTTGTTTGTTTGTTTTCATCTTCTTCCTTCTTGTACAGAACACAGAAATGATGACTGATGTCCAGAAGCCAACTTGAACTGTGAGACAAGGACAGAGTCCCTGACACTGAGATCAGTGGCACCCACATGACCATAGCTATAGACGTTCTTAATATTGCTTAGATTTAGACTCTGGACATGAGAATATCCTTTACCTTACCTAAGACATAGCTACTTTTAGAAAGGTTTTATGCACACTTTATACATGCACACTGAATCTACATCACCCCTTCCCATATCCTTCTCCCTCCTCCACTTCCTGCTGTGTCTCATTCCCCCTTACAAATCCATAAGTCTTATTGATAACACGAATATTAAACCTATTGAGTTCAACTAGCACAGCTTATGCTTACACAGGCCCAGAAGTAACCACTTGGGATGTGACCATGAACAGGAGATCATCCCTTAAGGAAAATGATTCTCCTTCTCTCAGCAGCCACTGAACACATGAAGCCCTTCATCTAGGGGTGAGACCATGTGGAATTCCCCTGTACACTCCTGGCAGGACAACTGGCGTTGTCACAATGCCAGCCTTACTCGGAGAACCATATTGCTGAGATCTCATGCTCTGTTATGTTGTGAGGCCATTGTCCATCAGGAGCTGACTGGGCCCCTGGATGCTGCATCACAATTACATTAAGTTTTCTGAACTTACTATTAGCCAATATGCTTCCCAGCTTTAGAGGCCTTGTGGTTTAGAATAAGAATACTTGGCACAATGTAAACCTTTAATGGGAAGATAAGTATCTAATTCTGTGCTGCTATTTTATTTATGAAAAAAAATTGTAAGAAAAAATTTTTTTAATTTACCAGAAAACTACCTCACTAAAAACAAAATTACAAATGTGTATGAACATGGAGACAGAGAAGAGATACCCAGGCACTTAAAGTAAAATTATAAAATATGTATATTAACATGGAAACAGAGAAGGATATGTGGGTGCTATGTCTGACCATGTGTATTTTGACTTTTGCTTCCTACAGTGATGAGGTGATATATCTGAAGTTTTAGAGGGTGACACGGTGTGTGGTGGTGGCTTGCCTGGAATAACTGAGACAGGAGGTCCACCACAAGTTTGAGGCCAACATGGGCTGCAAAATGAGCCGGAAACCAACCTGATACACAGAGTAACACCTTCTCTCAAAACAGAAAGAAAGACAAACTAAAAACCGAACATGTCAACCAAGTCATCTCACAATAACAGAAATATCAAATTGACTTATCTGTGTTGATTTCTTTTCTTTTTCTTTTTCTTTTCTTTTCTTTTTTTTTTTTTTTTTTTTTTTTTTTTTTTTTTTTTTTTTTTTTTTTTTTTTTTTTTTTTTTTTTTTGGTTTTGGTTTTTTGAGACAGGGTTTCTCTGTGTAGCCCTAGCTGTCCTGGAACTCACTCTGTAGACCAGGCTGGCCTCGAACTCAGAAACCCACCTGTCTCTGCCTCCCGAGTGCTGGGATTAAAGGCCTGCGCCACCACTCTAAAGGAGACTTACATGACATTTTGGCTTTGAAATATCTGAGTTCTTATTCCTGAGCCTCTAACAATGAACCATGGGACTCAGGAAAAGATATTCAAACTTTTTGGTTCTTAAAAAAAATGAGAATGTTAAAAGGTTAATATTAATATTACTTCGAGAACTAAAATTCTGGGGATTTCCAGCATGCATTTGCTTAAAGAATACTGCACTTTCCCTATCTCCTCTCTGTAGTAAAGTGTTAAAAATCAGTCAATTATGTCTCCGTTTAGTTCTAAGGAAGAAGGTGGTCTATGAATACAGCTGCTATAGAAGAGGATGTCCAGTAACTACAGACACCTCCTGTGTTTCCATAATGGCTTTTACATATATCTATATGATATCTGCACAGCACACCGGGAGACAGTGGTTCTCAACCTTCCTAATGCTGCGACCCTTTAATAGAGTTCCCCATGTTGCGTTGACCCACAACCATAAAATTATTTTTGTTGCTGCTTCATAACTGTAAGTTTACTACTGTTATGAATCATAATGTAAATATTTTTGGAGATAGAGGATTAACATCTGTTCACTGAAGAGGTGAGTGAATGGTGTGCTGGGTAGAAACTGATGCTAGGAGCCTCATCTTTCATGTCGTGACACAAATTTCGTTCCCTTTAAATGTTTCGGTTGAGCCCTTCCATGTCTGTTGACCACCGACTTTAGGCGCATGGGACTAACGTTTGCAAGTTGTTTTATTCCTGGCTCGATTATTGCTATCCTAATTTAGTTATAAAAAGGACTGGATGGTGCATGCTAGCATGGATCAAACGCTTTTGTTCTGTCTGTGAATTGAGGGCTCTACACAGGGTGCCTTCAGCTCATCATGGGAGATGGGGCAAGGGGAGGGGAAGGCATTAGCACTGTCTACCTCAAGGATGGTCAGAAGACTCTTCTTGGGAAATCCAGCTGGGCAGTGCCCAGGTTAACCGAATTAATGAACGCCATATGTCTTCACATAGACATTTTCTTAGGTGGCTGGAAGACTCTGCTTGGGAAAGCCAGCTAGGCAGTGGCATGGGTAACCTAATTAACGAACGCCATATGTCTTCAGACAGACCTTTTCTTATCATTGTCTTTTTCAGTTCCAGTTCTCTACAGGACCTATTGTATCACGCTAAGGTCAGGGTCAGCTTCTCTCTTCCAGCCCTGGCAGGAGGAAGACAACATTCATCCTGACTGTTGGGATCCATAGCTGAATCTACATAACCACATTCTCTAGCTTTACTGTGCCCCTTCTATAAACTGTAAAACCGTCATGGGGAATGCAGACACAGACTGAGAAGCAGTGCTTTCCCCAGTTTTGCAGAAGACAGGAAATAAATCTATTTTTCCACTTTGTATATTTTATGCCATTTTTCTCTTGATATAGCTGAATGGTCAGACTATTTTGGCTGTGAGCTCTAGTAACAAGTGAGGCTGCCCTAATTTTATTACACTGTATGCTACATAAATGAATCATTCTCTCTCCTCACACACCCTCCTAAGGAAAAGCAAAGACCATTAGGGAGGGCCAGTGGCCTTAATTGTAACCACACAGCCTGCTGTGTGCTCCCTGCCTGTTCCCTTCAGAGTGACTTTCCACTCCTGCATGGCTCCCAGAGTGGCTGTGACCCAACAGGTATTCTGACACAGGTGTCCTACATTCCATATCACTGAGGCCCCAGGAAAGACAAAAGGTGACCCGAGTATCATTTATATATGACCCAGTCACTCCATGACCAAGGCCAAGCCATTTGATGGCCACCCTAAAACATGTATAAATAGAGACATTGGGAGTTAAAGCAAAATCAGGTCATTAGGTAAAAATAGATTTCATTAAAGGTAAAGTGTCAGTGTCAGAGCAAACGTACCGCAGTACCCTGGGGTTCCACACACTGTCTTCATGAGCACTTGATGTTCCACAATTTTTGAAAGTCCAAAATCAGCTAGAAGTACAAGAGAAGTTAGTGCACCAAGACTTTTCTCAGCTTGTATAAGTACCTTTGCTTTTCAAAAACAAAACAAATGTATCTGTTGACCTCTGACCCAGTGCTGGGGTGGATGTGGGTGAAAACAAGTCGCTTCAGAAGAAGCTAAAAAAATAAGTAGTAATTGAAGCGTTTCTTTAACTTGGAAAAAACCATTACCCACAAATACACTTACGAATAATTTATAATGCTTGAATTTTCTCTAAATCTCAAAAACATTAATATGTTTTTAATTTTTGTTACTAATTTTCTTAGTAATGCAACTGTGATGTTAAGAGTAAAAATTCCGGAGATTGACATGACAGTAATTCCAAAAGACAATATAGGCTTAGTGATATAAGTCAGTTAATTCACAGGTGAAATAAAAAAGGTTTTCATAGATGCCATGGAAGTAAACAGAAATATCAAAATCTTATTTTGATTGAAAATAAATAACATCAGATCCTAATGGTTGATAGATAATAATTCAAGGGGAGTCCGAATTATTTTTATTCATTCCTCTGCATATTACCTAAGTAAAATATTATCCAAGTTGCTACAGTGCTGACCTATGGTGGGATGACCCCTCTTCAAAATGCAGAAACTGCTCGAGGCCATTCTCAAGAGAGGCAGCCACAGACTGGATGCCATTTTAGACTTCAAAGATGCACCCTCATTTCTACAAAGCCCCTGACCACACCACCAAACCCAACAGGCAGCCTTTCAGAAAGAAAGGCTTTCCTGCACAAATTAGTATCCATCTATCCATCTAAAGAGATTTCCTTAAGGACCACATCTCTAAAAGTGATGTCAAAGGAAATGGAGACCCCATTCACCCACCCACCCACCCCTAGCTGCACACTGATCAGGAGTGATTATCAGAACAAGCTGGCTGCCCAGCAGGCTTCTCAGAATGTTTTTAGAGTCTTGCTCTCAGGACACACACTTGCAGCCTGAGCTCTTCCTTAGTAGGACAACTTAATTTGCAGAGGTGTTAACACTTGTAAATCCAGTGAACATATCAGCTTGCCTCTGAAGGAGATCTGAGAGGAGCTTAACACCCCTCAATGGCTTTTATACAGATTCTGAGAGGAGAACTCACCTCTCACAATGGGCTTTGGAAACGAAAATTTGTTTCATCAAGTATATGGGATATAAAATGCAATGTATTTTTCTCCTAAAGGGCTGCTTTCAATGGGTAGATAAGAATTGCCCAAAGGTCACTTTTTTTTCTGAATGCTTATATGGGTGGATTTCTAGAGACAATGAAATTTGAGAAAGTCTTGTATACATTTTGATATGTTGGTCTATACATGAGCATTTTAAGGTTTTATAAAGCAATGCATAATCAAAAATATTATTTGATTTAGATTTTTTCTAATTTATTTGGCCAACAACAAACCCTTTGTAAAACTATGTCTTCATAAATATACATAAAAGGGAGTTTTTAAACCCTTATTAGGCAATATCACCCTGGAAATAGGGTCTTTGAGTTTTCTCTGTTAACAGAAACATGGAATCTGGAGTCTACATTCACAAATTTTTAGCAAGTAGTTTGTATTAAAGTTCTTCATTATGTAAGATTGAGCTCTAAAGAACTGGGCAATTCAAAGTTAATAGCCAAACCACAAGTCACATTTTCACTATAAACTTATTTTAAAAACACAAGGCCCTCATCTTTACTAAGCACCGAGTCTAGGACTCATTGGGGTTTCCTGCAGTGGTGCAGGGGATTCCAGCACATAGCATCAGTTAACGGCCCAAGGGCATCAGCTAACCAACAATGCACTGTTACTCACAGATGCCAAGGTTTTGAGGGAAAAGGACAGAGGCAATCCTGAATAGAACAAAATTGAAAACTCCGTCTAGCAAATGTTTTCTGCTCTGGAAAAAAAAAAAAAATGGGTCATGAAACATCAGAAAACTTTCTTACCAATTTTGAGTGGTGCATCTGGGGCTGGAGTTGCATAAAGAAGATTCTCTGGTTTGAGATCCCGATGGACAATCCCATTTTCATGCAGGTACTACACCGGGAAGACAATGAAATACCAGTTGTGTAATTTTATTTATGACTCTGATATCTATATCTGATATTTTAAGTTCTAACATAATGTTATAGCTCAACACATCAGGATTTTAAAAACCCATATTACAAAAAAAACTATGCTTAAAGCACACACATCAGGGGACAGCTTATGAGAGCTGGGGTACATATTAGTGTGGAGTGCTTTCCCAGCCCGTGAGAGGCTCCCAGTGAATTCAGAGACTGTCTCTCATCTCTCCTCGGCCTCTATTAAATTCATACCTAAGTTCTGTCCATTTTTAATTCCAAAATTTTTCCCAAATTGTCCTATTTCTTCATATCATTACCCTGATTTGTTCCATTCAAGCTCTTCTCCAGCAAAGCACAAAGAAACTCTCATTTATTAGAAACGAGATGATGTCTGAAAGGCGAGTTATTGATGCCACTGGCTAGGGAAATCTGGAGTGTCAGGTTAGAATGGTCAACAAGGGAAGGGGCAATGGAGGACACTCGGCCTCTAACTCCTACTCTGGTTGTGGCATGAGTCTTCCGGTTTAGCAGAGTGGAGGAACATGAGTGAGCATTCTCTTTCAAACACACATGTCATAACATGTTAGTAAGTGTCATCTAAGCATCATTTCTATGACACTGGTTTTTATCTACACTATTTCCTCCTAAATTAAAAAAACTAAAACCATTCACTTAGTTAAAATTTTACTGAAACATGTATTTCTTTCGACAGCAATCATTAAATGGGTTGTTATCACTTTAGATAACTATCACACAAGGAAGTAATGGCCAGTAGGTAGGTCTGGTTTTAAATATGCAAATCTTATGTTGAGAGAATACAAGCCTATAAAAAAAAAATGAAGCAGCATACATGTAGCCTACAAATGAATAGTGCACAAAACTCATTTGTATATAGGATTAGAGCAAGTGCCTGGTGTGAGGCATCTTCCCTCAGGATGCTGAGAATGTTTAAAAAGGAGGAGTGTCGATTCATGTTCTCATTTTCACTGTATGATGCCAGGTTTCGGGGAAGAGGAGATTGCAGGCTAGAGACTAGAGAAATGTTTGGGTAATTAGATGTTATATTAAAAAGTAATAGATAGTGTGGGACAAGGCACAAAAATGATCTACAGTTCCAAAGAAATAAGAAATAAGCAAATTTAAATTGTATATTATATATATTGTATGTGTATATATATATATACACATACAATATATATATTATATATATATATATACACACATACAATATATATCCAGAGTGGGCATCAAGGAAATGTCTGTCCAGTCTGGGCATCTGACAGGCTGACCAGGCGGGGCTGGGATGAAGGCAGAAAGCACTCCAGTCTCAGGGGACAGGCGGCTTCCACTCAAAGATGGAGAAGGAATGGTATTCAAGATGATGGCATCTTACACGATAGCTCACGCTTTGAACACTGCAAAGTAAGAGTGAGGCGGGGAGTGGCCCCGTAAGTAAAGAGTGTGCTACACAAGTGTGCGACACAAGTGTGAGGAACTGACTTAGGGTCCTCAGATGTCACATAAAGCTTGGCACAGTAGTGCATCTGAGCCATTGCTCCTCTGGCAAGACAGGAGGTAGAGAGAGGAGAATTCTGGGAAGCTGGATCAGCTAGTCTGGCGCAGACAAAATGATCAAGAGACCTCTCAAACAAAGCTACGATGGAGCTGAGATTGTCCTTTGACCTCCAAATACATTCCATGGCATGAGTGTGTGTGAGTATGTGCGAGCCCACCCACCCACCAATACCCAAACTGCCACACACAGAGATAGAACCAGAGACACAGAGAGGGAAGGAGGTACAGAGGGAGGGAGAGAGAAAAAGAAGGAGTTGATATTGGGATGCATTAAAGGAAAAATAACAGTATTTGGCTACAAATGAAAGGTGAATCAAATATGAAAAGAAGAAGAAATTTAGACATTTCCCTTCAGAAGCCTTTAAATTCACAGATGCACAAACAATTCCCAGCCTAAGTAGGCATTAAAGTGGAACGTGGAATTTAAAAAGGAACAGATAGATCCCCTAAATATACCTTATCATGTATCTCTTTAAAATGTAGCCATCAAAAGCTCATGTTCCTCTCTAAAGATTCTAAGATAATACGGCTACTCTGCCTTCAGGGGGTGTCTAGACGTGTAATTAAACTCTCTCCATGGTCCTAACAAAAACTGTGTCATTGTGTAATGAGAGCCACTACATGGCAATTTGGTTTAATTACAGCTCTGCTGTGTTCGATGGGCTGTGTGTGGTTAATTGATAACGTCTCAGGAGTTGGTAGGAGGAAGTTTGAGTCTCTTTAAAAAATCTAACAGGACACAGAGGAACTAGTCATTAAAGAGAGAAAACAGTGTTCTCGCTACAGCTTTCCTATTGGGAATGAAAATTAAACTGCATGGATTTGTTCTTTTCTGTTCTTCAGAAAATCTAGGATTGATATACATGAATTTAAGTAAGAGTCAGCATGAACTCTTGAAGTCTGCTTGAACACCTGCTCTCTCTCTCTCTCTCTCTCTCTCTCTCTCTCTCTCTCTCTCTCTCTTTCCCCTCCCCCTCCCTCCCTCCCTCCCTCCCTCTCAACTTTAAAACTGTCCACAGAGGTGAAGCGTTTTCCGTGGCCTGACCAACATCACCTGACCAGGACGTGTTGCATGCCATGGTCCCCCCTCACCCCAAATCTGGGATCGCTGTCATTTGCTTCAGAGTCACCCTTCATGCTCCTGGCTTCTCGTTAGCCTTGAGCAATTGCACACAGAGATATTAATGTCACCTGCTTATTATTTTCATTTACATTGTCACTGCTTGGTAATTACCTTCAGGGTCTCTATTGGCACTGCTATGCCATTTAGTCTCCACCACCACCCCACCCTTTTAAGGCCTTATGCCTATACTTCTAAATCACAGGGTGACTCAAACAAGGCCTGAGCTGAAAACACAAATAATGAACTTCAAGCTGAAATCTCGCACCTACAAACCAAAGACGAATTTCCCCAGAATAAAACTTAAAAGTTCTTTAAAGTGAACCCCTAATTTGTGTCTTGATGTCTTTCCGAGACAACTGCTAATATACACAAGCCACAATGTGATTATTTCCACGTCATGATATATATGTAGTTCCCAGAAAATGTAAAGATTCTGGAAGTTGGGCTGAGAGGGGCAGGTGGGTAAAGCTTGTGTGGTACAAGTGTGGGGACTGTCACGTGTGCCCTTAGAAGCTTAACCTATCACCCCTCTGCTCCTGTATAAACACATACATAGACATATACATGCATGTATATATGAATAATACACACATACACACAGATGTACACATGCATCATATATGCATGTTGTGGATTTGGTTTAATGCTTACATTATGGGTTCCCAAATTACATGAGAATCCCACATGTGAGATGCTGAGGGTTCCTACCTCCAGCTGGTTCTAATTGGTACATAAAGTTGCCAGCAACCAATGGCCGAGCAGAGAGGCAGAGGCAGGACTTCAGAATTCCCAGGCAAGGAGACCAGGGACTAAGCAGAATCATCATGCCAGGGAAGGAATAAGATGCAGGCTTGTGAGCCACAGAAGACACAGTAGCAGTTATGTAAGAACCCGGCAAGAGCAGCCCCAGGGCCTCCTCATTGGGTCTGGGGTAGCAAAGATGGAATATAGATTTTAGTAAATTCAGGAGTACTGGAGGGGAGGCATTAGCAATATGGAAGTTTGTGAGTGGCCCAGCCACTGCACTGTTTAAGGCATATTAAAATAGAAGGCGGGCTGGTGAGATGGCTCAGTGGGTAAGAGCACCCGACTGCTCTTCCAAAGGTCCTGAGTTCAAATCGCAGTGACCACATGGTGGTTCATAACCATCCGTAACGAGATCTGACTCCCTCTTCTGGAGTGTCTGAAGACAGCTACAGTGTACTTACATATAATAAATAAATAAATAAAGCTTAAAAAAGAATTAAAAAAAAATAGAAGGCTGTGTGTGTGTGTGTGTTTGTGTGTGTGTGTGTGTGTGTTTGTGTGTTTCATCAAGAACCCAGAGCACTGATTGGGGTGCAGTATCAAGGAACTTGCACAGCTGCTGCTGGGGAGATTAGAGGAGATTAATCAACTACAACACACGCACACATCACTCTCTCTCTCTCTCTCTCTCTCTCTCTCTCTCTCACACACACACACACACACACACACACACGTGCACGCGCACACACACAGACAAAGACATGCATACACACGTTTACATACACATGTCTTACATGTACATATTGCCCCTCATCGTTCACCCCACGCCCACTCCCAGAGTTTGCCACTCCTCCATCAAGATGTTAAGTCTACTTTTTTCCTCTTTGAGTTTGGTGGAATTTTAAGTTGCTTGGAACTAATGGAGTACAGAGAATGTTTTAGTGACTTCCAAGGTTAGATCATAAAAAGTCTATGTGATATCTATATTGTGTGGGACCCTTTTTGGATCTCCGAACTGCAATGTTAAAAGCTGGATGTCCCTAAACTCTCCAGGACATGTGACAGATGTGCTGCAAAACAGGTAACATGGATCAGTCAAGTTTAGGTAACATGGATCAGTCAAGTTTAGATAACATGGATCAGTCAAGTTTAGGTTTTCTATTTGACAAACCCACCCAGGTCTCATGTAACAGACAGATCATGCCAGAAATGCGAGCGGAGTTGGTCTAGGTGATTGATTCATCTTTCCAGACATCAGGCTTCCAAACATGTAGCCTCAGCCAAAACCACAGACACTGCAGAACTAACACGCCCACTGTGTCATGTCTCAAGGTCTGAATCAGAAAATACACATGCATTACAAGATGATTGTTTCAAAATGATAGTCTGAGGGCTGGAGAGAAAGCTGAGCATTTAAGAGCACTTGCTATTCTTGCAATGGTCTGGAGTTCGGTTTCCAGCACCCACAGCAGGTCATGACCACCTGTAACGCCAGTTCCAGGGGGTTTCATACCTCTCTGGGCACTTGCACGCATATTCATGAGTGTGTGCTCTTTCACAGACATAAATAAATGGCAATAAAAATGTCTATTTAATTGTTTTTATTTGTATGAGTGCTTTGTGTGTTCACGTCAGTGTACCACATGAGTGTCTGATGCCTATGGAGGCTAGAAGATGGTATCAGAATGCCCTGAAACTATTAACTGTCATGTGGGTGCTTGGAATTGAAGCCAGGGCTTCTGTGCCCTTATGGTTGAGACATCTCTCCAGTCTAAATAACAACAACAACAACAACAACAACAACTTTTAAACTTTATGCACAGGAATGTGTGTGTGTGTGTGCACATCATACGTACATGCACAGATATATACACACAAAACAATACACACATATATATGCACACATGTGTCATACACACATGCACACAGGAATGTCTGTTGGTATAGCAACAGTATCTAACTGTACAGCCCATATAGTCAGCACCTCTGACAACCTTCTGCACTCCACAGAATGAACAATTCCTTCTGCCTTCCACAGCATTCCCCTCACGTTCCTAGTTCAACATTTTAATGCTCTTACTAGTCAATTGTCTATCTGCCAATAAAAGATTCCCCGAGAACTAATTTTTTTACTGACATTCTTACTCACAGACTGTAGAAAAAAACATGGGGATGGGACAGGTTTTTGATAATCATCTGCAAAATTAATGTGTGAATGGCCCAAGGATCAGAATTACAGGCTGAGTGAGGCTCATTAGCAGACACCAGTGAACAGACACAAATGTCATGGAATGGCTGGTTTATCACAGTTAGGGCTCTAGCATATTTAGGTTTCATAAATGTTTATTAAATAAACAACATGATGGTAATCTGAGCTGGCACAGACATGCCATCTGTTCTGGTGGGGACAGATATCATACACCGTAGCACTTTGTTACCTTGTGCGTCCCTGTGTTCAAAGACCTCAGGAACTCAACGCACCCTGCTCTCTCTTAGGAACTAGCAACATCAGCTTTTGGTCCACAGACTGGCATGTAAAACGTGACACAAACTGATTAATTCTATGCTTTATGAGCACAATCAAATGTTTAGTATTTTCAGGCTCAGTGAGGAACGTCACCAGGTTGCCTATGCGTTATACAGTCATTATTTCCCTGGCATTTCCCAAGCAACTTAAATCTGAATTCAGGATGTCAACCTTTTTTTCTTTCCCCTTAGTTCACTGATGATGTCCCTCTCCCATCTTCTGCTACGCCACTTCTGATAAATAATTTTCCAAAATTCCTTATCTTTCTCTACTATGTCACCTTCATATTTTTGTGCTTTATTTCTGATGTTAAAAAAAACAAACAAACTATGAGGTGTCTTTTTTCTTCATTTCCCTCATGCTGACATTAAAAATATTTTATTGTGTTTATGTGGGGGGAGGCGTGAACACGTTACAGCATGCATGGTATTATCAGAACATAACTCCCAGAGAAGTTGGTTCTTCTACCAAGTGGTCCCAGAGACCGGACCTCTTGAGCAAACACACCTCATTTGCCTGCCCATACTGAAACTTGTTACGGTTCTTAAACTTCCTAGCTTTTGGAAAGTTGTATAAAACATGTCTTTAAATCCTAGCTCCCATCATTCCTCACAGATTCTAACTTGTAGCTGAGATTGTTCCATAGACTTTGTTCAAATATCAGATGAACATTAAGTTCATTTTGACTTTTCTTTGTGTTTCATCCAGAAGAGTGTTTTTAAAGTTATTTCTTAATTTTGAGATTATAATACTATTACATCATTTTCCCCCTCCCTTTTGTCCCTTCAAACCCTCTCATATACTCTCTTTCAAACTTGTGCCTTCTCTTTCTCACTAATTGTCATTATATGCATATAGGTATACGATGTCTATTTTGGTAGAAATAAATATCATATATACATATCACTTCACATATATAAATATGTATATACATACATATATGAATATGAATCTATATTCCTAAATCTAACCTGCTGAGTCTGTATAATGTTATTTGCCTGTATTTTTCAGTCTGGCCATGTGGTATTGGATGTTATTTGCCTGTATTTTTCAGTCTGGATGCCTGGTATTGGATAACTAATTGGTGTGCTCTTTCTCCAGCTCCCAGAATCCCACAGTATCCTGGCGTTGTCTGTGAAGCGCTGGGGCTTTGTGGCCTTGTCCCCACCCACGTTAGCTGCCTCTTGCCCTTGTTCAGCTCGTGGTTAAGCAGTCAAGTTAATAAGTGGCGTGGCTTCTGATATTAATAAGAGACACAATCTCACAGCAAACTCCCCAATCTGAGGCTCTTAACGATTTTTCCATGTCCTTTTTTGAAACGTTCTCTAAGCCTTAGGTGAATGGATGATACTGGAGATCTGCCCATTGGGACCCAGCTCCATTTCGATTGGTTGTGGTTTTCTATAGCCATCTCCATCTGTTGCAGAGCACAGTTCCTCTGATGAGGGGTATGTACTACACTAATTTGTGAGTATAAGGACAAATATTTAGCTAGGGATTATTCTGGCTTAATAAAGTGGTGGCTGCAATACTTTAATGTTATGTCTACTTTGTTTGTGACATATCAAATCTGTTGATAATTCTATCAACAAGTATATTTTTTATTTTGGATTTAAGAATTATACTAAATCTTTTGTCTTCTGATGTATTATTTCAGAATTCTTAGTATATAATCTATACACCTATTAAATATTCTCAGCTTTTCCTCTACCTTCTCAGATATGTAGAATATAGTTGCAAATAGCCATTTTAATGTTCCCACAAAATGTTTCTGCATCTGTGCCCAGGGTCTGTTGATTGGTTTTACTTCCTGCTTCCTTACACGCCCTGTAAATTTATCATCATCATCATCATCATCATCATCATCATCATCATCATCATCTATTATGAAGTTTATCTGATTGGTTACAAGCACAGATGTAAATATCTTGTGATACTTTAAAACTCTGTTCTGGATACAGCCTTGAACCTTTTGAGATCTGAAGTCTGTTGTTAAGCTTTGTTATATCTGTGCACTGGGAACACAGTCTTCCTTTCCAAATATGAGCTTCTATTCTGTGGCTCCTTCTCTGGCCTTAAACAGTTTTCTCAGGGTTGCGGGCTGATCAGTACTCAGCTGAAATACTGAGGGTGGGAAGCACCTGCAGCTTTACAGGGACCTAGCTTGCTCCTCCCAGTCCGTATGCCAGTCTCTGTGGGCACCAAGACACCTGCTTATGTTTTCTCATGGGAGAAAGGCTGCGGGGCTCCTCCGGGCTCCTCCACTGTTGCAGCCTCCAGATGGTTCAGTCAATCCCAGTGTTGTTTGTCCTCCCTACACAGGAGCTGCTGTCTTGGGCTGATTGATATCTAATATCCAAGAACCATGCTTCCTATATTTGTTGTCTGAATTTTTGTTTGTTTCACAGAAAAGGATACATTCTTCTTTATTTCATCTTCCTCAGATGCTGTCAATAGTAGTAAGTAATACTGCCTACAACTGGAATTATCTTACATGGTTGAGATTTCTTTCAAAACATTATCACGGATACACCAATGGATGCAGTTGTTACTTTAAAAGGACAACGGTTGGGGTGGTCAGACCTTTGGCTGAGAGGCTGAGTTGACCAGAGCCAGGTTGATTCCGTGTCAGGCTGCAAACCGGCAATTTAGGAGACTAGGCCTGAGTTTCTGTTTCCTAGAACTGGAAAAGTGCAAAACAATTCAATCCCAAGGAAAACCGTGCCAAGAGCTGCCCTGCCACCTGGCCTGAGCCAAGCCTGAGCCAAAAACAGTTCATCAACAACAGTTTTGGAAAGTCTCCAAAATTCCCCAGAACCTTGACCAATCCCAAAGACGCCTATACCCTGGAAACAGAGTCAACCAATCAGGATAAAAGTTACCTATGTCCTTGAAATCCCCCTAAGGAGCTTTAAGTGAGCTCACTCAGCATCTCCGTATTGGTAAACGGTAGACCTCTGTGTGTTGAAATTCTGTGAAATAAAACGCTCTTTGCTTTTGCATACTATCTAAGTCTGGGGTCTTCCTTTAGCGACTCATGGACTCTACTAAGTCCTTTACATTTGTGGACCTCTGGTAGCTTTGAGAATAGAGCCAGACGGGAAACGATTCCATGGTTGTAGTGATATGGAAAGTAAAAATCATCTTAAGAAAGGACGATAATGATTCTTGGCTTTGAGAAAGTTACCTTGACCAATCTATTAAACAGATGTATCGGTATTTTAAGCATGACAATAGGTTGGATTTTATCCCAAGTACAAAATATGTACCCATTTTTATGTTTTACTATGTATATATTGCTTATATAATTATACTAATTATCAAATGAAACAAAATGAACTCTTCAAAGCATTCTGAATAGATTAAACATGCAGCAAATATATAAACATATCACTAAAACGACCTTTGAAAGGGATTGAGGTGCGGAGTTAGGAGTGAAGGCTCCTGGTTTCCAGATTCTAGTAGCAATCTAATATTTCACACAGCAGTAAAAGCGGTGTTCTATGATTCTGTGAGTTTAGATAATAATAATACACCATATGTTCAAGAAGACAGAGAAAGGGAGATTTAGTCATAAATGTTTAGAAGATAAACATCTTACCTGATTTTTATGTGTGCAAATAAAAAAAACTACCTTGTATATTATTAATATGAATAATTCATATGTTTTTATATCTCGGTTGAAAATTACACTGCTCTAGTGTGATGCTTCTGAGATTTGCAAAATAAACTTTGACTCATATGGTTGTTCAGAAATGGTTCCTATTCTGTGATGGACCAAAGCCTCTAGTTTCCTGTAGAGACAAGTGATCCAAAGATCTGTCAGGTTCCGTGGCCTTACACTTAAAGACTATAAGGCAATTCTGTCAAAACTCTGAAGGCTTCAACACAATGAATTTGAAGTTCCTTTTAGGTTTCAAGAATCCTTGTCCCATATGAAATTTAAAAACATTAAATGTCTCTATTAACTAGGGCATTAATTTCCATTAAAAAAAGATTTAGCTTAGAGTAATTTCAGGTAACCAAAGTGCCTTATGGCTAGGACTTTAAAAACCTTCTTTGAAGGATTACTCTAAGAATTACAGAGTCGTTTTAAATATTGGGAGATTATTTGGAGATGAAATCCCAAAACCAATTGCTTGTAAAACAGGTTAATACAAATGAAGTGTTTTTTTAATAACTTTAATCTTTCACTGTGTGATAAGTCATGTTCTAAGAGATTTATCAAGTTTATTAATCCTTGTAAGTTTATTTTCACTAGTTAGAGTATAAAAATCACGACATTGTAATGTTTTATTACACCATTCTTGGGATCTGCAGGGATCTAACTGGCCCTGGAGATCCTAATATAAATCAGGGAACTCTGATGGCTGACATTATAGTCTAAGTGTAAAATACTGAGTTTAAGAGATCTAATAAACAAAGATGTCTCCAACTTGTAAGCCTAACTGGCCCAGGGACAAATAACTTCCTGGAGTGCTGGAGGCTGTTGTTGATGTAATGTATCAAGCCTAGTATTTCTGCTTCTGTATACAAGCTTGGTTACCCCAACAGCACAGGGTGTGCCTGATCACATGTAGGTGGGAGATAGATCCCAGCAGGAAGTACATCGGGATGCTTGCCTCAGATGGACAAAGGTGGGAGGTAGCCTTGTGGGGTTTGTATGTATAAGCCTTTGACTAATTCATGGCCAGAGAATCTGGGGATAGGAATCTGGGGTATGGACCTGGATAGTGCTCATTGCCCTGGCCAGTATTTAATAAAGTTCGCATCATTTGGCTTAAAATTGTGTCAGTGGCCGTATCCGCACACAGTGAGAACTAAGAAAGGAGAAGGAAGGGGAGAGAAGGTTGTACTGATGGATACATCACATGTTACTCTCAAGCTTTTCACGGGGCTATTAATATTGATTCTCAATAATCAATAAATTGCCTTCAAGGGTTTGATATTCAGGGTTAATATAAATCTCTTAATAGGAATACTATATTTTTGGATGGAACTATAGAGTACCAGGCAAAGAAGAAAGCAGACATTGGATATGCATCCACGGAGAAGGATATATGATGTAAAATAATGGATCTCAGGGAGGATCTGACTGTTCCTCATGAATCCTGCCTCTTCCCCATTAGGGAAATGCAAAGAAGCGCTCTCCCAGGCCCTCTGCTCTGCCATGCAGGAGGGATCTTTTTTTTTTTTCCTTACTATTGTTATTTTCAGGCTGCACTTGGCTTTTTTCTTTACCAGAACTGTGATCTCTACAGATACCACCCCCATGGGTCCCCTTTGTTGGGCTCTGTGTATTATATATCTTATTTATAAGAAGTATATCGGAACCGGAAGGGGAGCCATCTTTGCTCCAGTGCACTGCCGGGGAGAGCGGACTGCTGAGAAGGGACCCGGGTCTGGTCCCAGTCGTCCGGCGCCTGTCCCGCCCAAGGAGGGGTGTTC
>NC_034604.1:28306462-28326658 GCF_900095145.1 Mus pahari | reverse complement strand
AAAAAAAAAAAAAGAAGTATATCTACAACATAACATTTGATAATCATCAATAAATGTTTTCTTCCCTTTCTGTTAATTAGTCACAAAACTCAGCAGCTGTACGATGGCAGTTTGCTACCTGGCTGATGGTAAGAACTTGATCAGGAGAAAAAAAAGATCAGGATTATCATCCTAAAGTTACAAATGTAAGATAAATTAAACAGTCTTGAGATTTTTGTTGAATAGGAATCTGGGAACTGGAATGCTGTACATAGATATTTGTCTTAAATATATTTTATGCACCAGGAGCTATTAAATGACAAATCTCGTATTCTTTAAAAGGTAATGTAATTAAAATTATTTTCGCAGTGAAGTTACTAGAAAACTCATTTGTAAAGGATAACTATATTATTATTATCCATTCTTAAAGCCTTTTAATAAACGTATAGACTTTTTTAAAACAAAAATTAGCATATGAATATTTACACTATGTAAGTTTAATTCTCTTAGGGGCACACACAGGTTGCAGTATCACTTCATAACACTGCTTCAGTGAAATCTCAAAAACAGTCTACTAAAACCTTGTGTCTACCATTGAGATCAACATAAAATCAGAAAGAAGAAAGGCTAACTAGATCTTTTAAAAGAAAAAGTGGAGTGTCATATAGAAAATCATTCATCAGAGATTCATATATACTTCATGTATGAATGTAAAATATATGAGTAATTTCAGAGATTAAAAGACAGCTTCACGAATGTAATCCTTAAGGACTTAATGAAGATGGTACAGTAAAAGTTCATAAAGAGATAATACAGCAGAGATGTATCTCAATACATTGCTCATCATGTGAAATGTAAATGGGAATTAAGTTTATTATATGCGGAGTTGCTGAATTAGATGATGTATTCTTCATTAGTAAGTGATTATACTGTATTGGCTTCACTTGCCATAAATAATCCACACTAATTTTTCCACCATTCCTGGTATGTAAAAGAAGCTGAATAAGTGCGTGAAGAATCCCTTGAATTCTGACAAGCACTGTACACTCTGTCTCTATTGTAGCTAGGCAGTGTTGGAGAAGGAAGAGCTGGTACACGCTTACAGTTTGAAAGCACAGGATATTGCTGAGTGGGAGTCAGGCCACTCATCCTTTGGCTCTGAAGCTTCCTGTACCAGGTAAAAGCAGCCTGAGGACCCAGTCAGCATCCGCTGCATTGCATTTTATGAGCTTGAAGAGCTGGTAAAATGAGCAACAAATTTATGATAAAAACCAGCAATCAGATGAAAGCTATGTGCATTTAGGTATCTATCAGTACTGATACCAGCCTGAGTTAGGATCACATTTCTGGCTTTGTGTGAGAAGACTGTATAAAGCAACAGAAAACAGTCCTTGTTTTGTGTTAAATGAGACTCATGTTAATTGCTCGCAGAAACAAAATTTTTAATCAAAATTAAAACTATGTTTTTCTTTTGAATTTAATGACATATGACTAGCTGAAGGCACTTACACACGGTGAGAGAGATGTAAGTTTGCTGAAAGACATGCCGCTGGGTTTAAAACCAAACCTTAAACTCTCTCAAAGAACAACACAATGTATTTTGCAAAAAGAAAAAAAAATGGAAATGAAATCTTTGCTTTACTGGGACAATGGATGCCAGTTGGCTAAGGTTAAAAAACAAGAGATTAACATTATTGAAACGAAATCCTCTGGAAAGTATTTCCTCATGTTCAACACACAAAAGCTAAACAGGCGGTATAAATGGTATAAAGGGGGCAAAGGCCACCAAATACCAAAGTTAAATCAAGACTAGACAAGAGTAAACAGACATATAATCTCTAGTGAATTAGAAGCAGTCATTAAAAGTCTCCCAACCAAAAAGCCCAGGACCAGATTGTTTTAGGGCAGACTTTCAAAGAAGAGTTAATACTACTCAAAATATTCCACAACATAGAAACAGAAGGAATACTGCAAAATTCATTTTACAAGGTCATAGTACCCTGCTACTCAAAGCATGTAAAGACGAGGGAGGGAGGGAGGGAGGGAGGGAGGGAGGGAGAGAAAAGACCAATTTCTCTTATGAACATGGTGCCAATGGTTAGTAAAATAGCTGTAAACTGAATCTAAGAATACATCAGAAAGATCACCCATGGTGATCAAGTAGGATTCATCTAGAGATGCAGGGATAGTTCAACATATGGCTAAGAAATTTTTAAAGGAGTGTTCAACATCCTTAATCATCAGGAAAATACAAATCAAAATCAATTTGAGATCTTAAACCTGTTAAAACGGCTACAAGAGACAGCCCTTACTGGTGAGGATGTGGAGTAAGGGAACACTCATTCATTGCTGTATGAGGGCAAACTTGTATAGCCACTGTGGAAATGAGTATGGAAATTTCTCAGGAAGATGGAATTCAATCTATCTCAAGATCCAGTTATACCACTCTTGGGCATATACCCAAAGGATGCTTCATCTTACAACAGAGACACTTGCTTAAGCGTGTTATCTGCTTCTCTACAACAGCCAGAAATAGGAAGCAACTTAAATATCCCTCAGCAGAAGTACGAATAAAGAAATGTAGTACATCTGCACAATGGAGTATTACTCAGATGTTAAAAAAAAAATACTATGAAATCCAGCTATACCGGTAAATGAAAAGGTCATTCATTCTGCGTGAGGTATCCCAGACCCAGGAAGACAAGTATGGCATGTGATCAGAGTAAAACACTAGGGGATTCAGACAGAACTTTTTAGGGAAGAGAAACAGAACTGAGAGCTATGGATGAATGAGGGGCTGGCACAGGAAGATCAAGTAGGGAAGGGCTAGGGAGAAAGGGATGAGGGAGGAAACACAGGAGAGCCGAAATTAAGTGCCATTTGAGGGAGACTATAGAAACCTGATACAGTAGAAGCTTCATAAATATACACATATATGAAGGTGATCTAAATGAAATCACCACATGAGAGAGGACACAGATTTCCCAACTTGCCATCTGTCACCAAATGAAGCTTGGTGACAAACTATCATCCCAGTACCAGGATGGGGTTACATTTAACTGACCTTATTGGACAATGGCATCCCATGGGCATTCCCAAACCCAGGCTGTTGCCAAGATTATAGGTTGCTCGCCACAAATTGACAGCAAGGTTCTATTGGTGAAGACAACTCTTCAACTCATTGAACATGAAGAACTGGAGCTGGTGCCTTCATAGAGCTTTCACTATGGATCACTGGTACAGGAAGGAACTCTGTAGGCTGCCAAATGAGAAACACAAACACCAAGCAGCCACAAAACCTTCGGGCTACGATGGTGCCCTGCCTGCAAGATATGCTGCAGTATTAATGGCATAAAACTTGGTATAGCAACCAGTCACTGGTTTGACTTAAGGTCCACTCTATGAGATGGAGCCCATACCTGACACTGATAGGGTAACCAAGAACCGGGGAACTAGATGGCCCAGAGACCTAGAGTAAAACTAGTTAACTGTTTTTTTAAAGTAGTGATAGCATGGCTCTTCTATACTTAGATCAGTGTCTTGTTCAGCTATCATCAGATTAGCTTCCTCCTGCAGCAGATGTGTATGCTCCAACACGGAGACACACAGCCAGGCGTTACGCAGAGTGAGTGTCTTGGAATGCACAGTCCTAAATGAGATTACTCCATCAAACCCCTCCCCTCAGAGCTCAGAGAACCCTGCAGAAGAGAAGGAGGGAAGAGTGTAAGGAGAGCATGGTGGACACCAAGAAAACAAGACCCTCCAAATCAACATGAACACATCCATATAAACTCATAGAGACAGAAGCAGCATACACCGGACTGCGTGGGTCTGCACCTGGTCCTTGGTCCTGGTCCTTGGCTTCCAGGCTAGGTTTTTATGGGATTCCTGAGTGTGCAGATGAGTGTGTCTTGGGTCCTGGTGTCTTCTCTTGGGCTCTTCTCCTTGTGTTGGTTTCTCTTGTCCAACTTCTATGTGATAGCTTTTGTTTTATCTTCTTATATTTTATTTTGCTATACTGCATTGCTATCTCTTAGAATCCTGTTCTTTTCTAATGAGAGACAGAAGGGCAATGAACCCAGATTGGAGGGCAAGTGGGAGGAACTGGGAGGAACAGAGGAAAAGGAAGCCATAACTGGAATATATCATGTGAGAAAAGAATCTCTTTTCAATAAAAGGCAAAAAATAAAATGTTGAAAATTTTAAGGCCTGTAGAGAATTTGTCGGACTATGTTTTCTATTGTAGTATCATGTTGCCAAGTGACGGAGTTGTAATGATTTATCTTGGTTGACAACTTAACACATATGGGAAAGGGAGTCTCCCCCGGGGAACTGCCTCTATCGCTATGTCTATGGAGCCATTTTCTGGATTATTAATTAAGGTAGTAGGGTTCACCCTACTATCAGGAGAACCAACCTTAAACAGGTGTGTCTAGGACACATCAAAGAAGTCTTGTGAATATGAGCCTGGGGCTGAGCCAGTAAACGGTGTTTCGCCCCAGGATATGTACCAGCTCCTGTCTGGAGATCCTGCCCTGGCTTTCCTCAGTGACGGACTGAAAGAACCTGTAAGCTGAAATAAACCCTTCCCCCCTCCAGCCGGATTTTGTTGGTGTTTTATGTTATCACAGCAATAAGAAACTAGGACAACAGTGTCCAAAATTTACACAGCCCCAAACAACAGAAGTTATAATGAATGTAATCATCAATGTAATATTCCATTACATTGTTTGGGAAATTACTAAATACATGTTAAAGAATCCATTTTGATTCTCCTGGGATTCCAAGGAGAGAAGACCACAGAGGTGGGACTTGATAAGCTTTCAGCATCATTCTTCTTATTATCCTGACAATGATGAGTGGAAATGTTCAGCGAGGAGGACATCCCCCACACCAGAAGCTGCTTTTAGATCACCAATTTTCTTTTTTCTTTTATTTAACAGTAATTTTGTTTACTTATGTTCAAATGTTATTCCTTTTCATGGTTTCCCCTCCTCAAACCCTTTATCACATCCCCCTCTCCCCTGCTACTATGATGGTGCTCCCATACCCACCTGCCTACCCACTCCAGCCCACAGCTCTAGAATTCCCCTATGCTAGGGTATCAAGCAATCCCTTACACGACCAAGGGCCTCCCCTACCATTGATGCCAGATATGCAGCAGGAGCCATGGGTCCTTCCAGATGTACTCTTTGGTTGGTGGTTTCATCTTTGGGAGCTCTGGGGGTTCTGGTTGGTTATTATTGTTCTTCCTATGGGGTTGCAAACCCCTTCAGCTCCTTTAGTCCTTCCCCTAAAACCTTCATTGGGGTCCCTGTGCTCAGTCCAATGGTTGATCACCAGTTTTCTAATACTGAGATTCAAAAGGGATGTAGATTGTCTCTCTGCCCCCAAATCTGTTAAAATAATCAGATGAAGTGACCTAGGCTCTGCCTGAGCCACTAATGGATTTTATTATACATTTATAAATCAAAATAGTCAAATGGTAACAGAAATGTTTCCTTTTTTATTTTGCTAGTTGTGATTTCTCGATTCTCAGTAATTCTTATTTATGGGTAGAACAGGATCATAATATTTTAATATTATGTACCTTGCATTAATTAAAATGCATTATTAAGTCTGAGCAGAGAGAGAGGGAGAGAGACGGGGAGGGAGAGGGAAAGGGAGAGGGAGAGAGGGAGTTATCTCCTGCAGGAACAGACTGATTTATATCAAACAATCTACATTTCCTGTTCTATTCCCACATTGCTTAATTAATCTCTCAGAATTGTTTCATTGACACTAAGTAGACCCAAGTAGGCCTGATAGTCACAGAAACAAAGGACAATTGTCAGAAGGAAGCTGAAGCTTAATCGCCTTCAACCTCATTATCCCTTCCAGCCTCATTGCACCCTGATTTAGCAGTGTGTGGGTGTGCATTTGATATTCAGTGGAACTCAATTTGGGGAAATTAGTGGGACCAGAATCTTTTTATCTGGAGTATGCCCTTTGTGCTATAACTGAAAGATGGAAAATTATACCATACAATCATTATTAAGATCCACTCAGAAGTTTATTCAAGGAGTTCAGTATGTTCAAGTTAACAAGACAAAAGTAACAAGTGGCGTCAACACTAGGAACGACTGTCCTCTGTGAGATACCAAGAGGGAGGAAGATCCACTGGTGGTTTTTTTTTACTGCCTTTTATAAAATTATATTTCTGTTTATAATCACAGAGACAGCAAAAGCAATTTCCAACATCATCTACAGACTCGACTAAGGCAGAGAAACATAAATAGCTTATCATTTGGGCCTCCTTGTATGAATGGAAAATTTCCCCCAAACTTAACAAGCAGGCTTAATCCCTCCCCCCCCACCCCTGTCCCCCAAATCCCACTGGGCAGAAACAGATCAGATGCGCCGAATCATGCTAAAAGGGAAGGTGGGGAAAGAAGCTCTCGTAATTTCCATCTTTCTAAAGATGCCTATGTTCCTCTCTCAACAATGAATACAACATCAGGGTGAGAGATGGATTCCACACCTCAAATGTCATAAGGTAAATTATATAACCCTTACAGAATGTATAACTATGACTCAGCACAGTACTTAGAACTGAAGGCAAATAGTGATTTACTTTAGTATTGATTCTTTTGTTTTAATTTCATTAACTTCTAGAATCATTCCTTACACTTTGAAGACGATGAACATGAAAAAACTGAATAACAGCATGGATTTTGAGAATTTTTCAATAATTTCCTGTAAAATTAATCATACTACGATCTCTCAACTTTAAACACATCTTTCTCTAGTCCAATTTATGATGCTGGAATCCGACATTGAAGGCACCGTTTTCCATCTCCTGCTTTCCCTTGGTTTTGCCATGGGTTGGACGTGAGGCTGGAAGCTGGAGAAGCTGAAGGGACTTCTCCCTGTTTGCTTTCTGAGTCAGTTTTCCCAACCACATCTCTCTAAATCCCAGCTCTTGATCACCTTACTATGGCATGTCACTCTGGTGGCACCAGTTGCTCTCTTCCACCATTTTCCCAGTTCTCTGAGATCATGTCAGTTTACCCAGCACATGTTGGCTGGTCAGTCATTTTCAGAGATCTGAGTTCCAGCCTCATAGGAAATTTCTCTGGGCTCACAGGCACCAACACCAGCCAAATAATGAGCTCCTAGGGACACAGTTCATTTGATGCTCTAGGTTTTAATCATTGCAACTATTTCTTGTTTGCCCAGTGATAAGGGTGTCTGCTTTCTGATATCACTGTTGCTACAATTCCTTCATCTGGAGATGCAGTTTGCCATTTCAGTTCTTCAGTATCTTGTCATCTACTCTTCACCAACTGATTCTCTAAATAAACTAAATCTATTCCTTTCTAGAAAGAGATTATTTTTTGCCCCAGGAACTTGTATTTAATCTTTACAATGTTCATTTTGTGTGTGTGTGTGTGTGTGTGTGTGTGTGTGTGTGTGTGTGTGTGAGAGAGAGAGAGAGAGAGAGAGAGAGAGAGAGAGAGAGAGAGAGAGAGAGAGAGAGAGAATGCATACGTGATTGTGGTGCTTTCATGGTGTGAACATGGGTGTATTCCGGCACACCTATATATGGTATGTGGAGGGGCCTGAGGTCGACATCAGGTGTGTTCCTCTATTGCTCCCCATCTTAGTGTTTGAGGCAGAGTGCCAAAAGCAACTAGGGGAGGAAAAAATTTATTTCATCATATACTTCCAATCAACAGTTCATTGCTTGAGGAAAGTCAGGGCAGGACCCTAGAGGCGGGAGTTGAGGTAGATACCACAGAGGAATGCTGCTTGCTCCTTTGCCTTCCTTTGCTCAGTTCCATTTCTTACATAGTCCAGATTCACTTGCCTAAGGCTGGTAGGGCCCACAGTGTGCTAGGCCTAACCACATCCATTAGGGATTAAGAAAATGACTCCCAGACATGGTTGATGGTCTAGCCAATGGAGACAATGCCTCACATGTGGTCTTCTTCCCAGCTGTAGGAGGTTTACAATGGACCCTAACTAGCATAAGGTCCCTCTCTGGAACTTCAATTCAGTGACTAGCCAGAAGCCCCCTGCCCCAGCTAAGGCTCCCGACTCGGGTCCTCACACACACACAGAGTCTCTTCTTTCCATCCCCGACTACCTATTATTTTGATGCTTCAATACTCTATTTTTTGTACCATTGTGAAGGTTTTAATGCTTTTCTTTACAATTCTTGGTCACCATTATCCCACAATTCTTATCAAAAAGCTCTGTGATAACAGATACAACAGTTTCTTAACCGTTTTCTCAGAGTTTTAAAAAATAATTTAGTGTGCCGGGCATGGTGGCACACGCCTTTAATCCCAGCACTCGGGAGGCAGAGGCAGGAGGATTTCTGAGTTTGAGGCCAGCCTGGTCTACAAAGTGAGTTCCAGGACAGCCAGGGTTATACAGAGAAACCCAGTTTCTAATAATAATAATAATAACAATAATAATAATAATAATAATAATAATAATAATAAAGTGCTCTACTCCACACATACAAGTTTCTCCAGGCTCTAAAGTCTTGCCTTTAAAATTGAGATGTATCCCAGAGGGCTGTGGTTAGAAAGAAGAGAAAGGATATGGTACTTGTGGAGGTAAGCAGGGTATGGTGACATTTTGGAAACAGAGGCTCAGCAGCACATGGTGGCTATAGGAAAGGGACTGGCAACGGTGGCACTAGTGAGGGACATGGGACGAAAGAACACTCCCTTGTTGTCCTTGTCATTTGAGGTTGGCTAGGGCAAGAAAACTGCTCCAGAATGTTGAGAGCAACCCAGACCATTTCACCAGTAACTATGGTGATTTATTTCAAGGAGAAATAACACTCAAGAAGACTTAAATATCTGTCTTAAACATGAACACTAAAGTAAATTTCAAATTTACTTACAGACTCTTATAACTGCTATGGGGGGGGGAGCAGAAGTGGCAACGGAAGAGTCATAGAAACAGTAACATATACAGAGAAAGAAGCTGGAGGCTGTGACATATGTTACATAAGTGGAATAATTATATTATAATAATTACCTGTAAGAGTTCCCCCAAGCTTCTCAGACTGTTTTCTGCTTCTGTGCTCCCAGCAGCCAGCCTGTGTGGTCTGCAGGAACGCGAGATGATAGAGGGTGACCTCTGCCCCATGCCCCTCACTACTGCCACCATTGCAGCTCCTTTCCTGAAGCCACCTTGTGCTTGCGGAGCCTGCTTCCCAAATGTCACCGTGCTCTGCTCCCTTCCATCCATGAGTGCCGCATCCTTTCTCTCTTTCAAGCCAGTTCTCTGGCATTTCTCAATTTTAAAGACATGACTTCAGATTACCAAGAGTCTCAAAGGTTCCATTTTCATAGCTATCTATAGCTCTGTAGTTGACAATAAGCTATTTCGAAGATGCCAATCATTTCTCTCAAGTCTAAATTTGCTTTGCTTTCTACCTGTGAAACATTTGGGGAAAGGGTTTTAATTTTCTTTAGGTTAACCCTTAGTTTCAGAGATCTTTGGATAGATTGTTTCAAGGATGTTTGCCCTGAATATAGTAGTGTAGAATCTAAACCAGAATTCTATGAATGGGTAAAAATACTTTTGTAAACACAGAATTAACAGTATCCAGCTTAACTTTTCAGCCTAGAATAGAGGTCTTGGGCTTTTGTTTCACTACTTCAAGTGAGGCTTATCTGGAGCATCCCTAACTAGACCCACTGTTTCCTTAATCACTGTAATAACAATATGTGGGAAATTCTGATGCTAAGAACATCCATTCTCAATCATCGAGTGACACTGGGGGTTTCTTAAGCCAGCTACCTGTTGACATTGCTAAATGGAAGCACACTTACTGGGATTAACCCAAAGAACACTAGCCATATAAACAGATGAGGCAACTTTAAAGAAGAACACACTACATAGAAAATGAATGAAATGACACTGGCGATCAGGGGAAGGATTTCCTTCATGGAGACAATGGGATGTTGCTTTGTTTCCCATGAAACGAGTAGGCCAGGTATCTCATTACACACTGAGAGAAAATCAGTGGAAACCGGGCTCCCACTTTTGTGGAATTAGGTGATAGACATTAAGCACAGACAAAGTAACGTACAATTTCAGGCACCTGTAGGTTCACATAACACAAGGTATTGAACCAATGTACAATTTCAGGTACCTGTAGGTTCATGACTACAATAACACATGGTATTGAACTGAGGCAGCTTGGAAAGGATGTGGGAGGCACAGATGCAGCACAATGGAAGGTCACTCTAAAGACAGGACCTTTTAGTGGGAGCCAGGAAGCGGAACGTAAACCATGATCAAATGTGACATAACAGAGAAAACAATTTCGAGATGGAAATTAGCTTAGTTCTTCCTAGGACCAGAAAAGGAGGCCAATGGGAGCAAACACAAGGGGAGTGGCGGTCAAGTACCCTGAAAGTGGGGTGCGGGGGGAACCCTAAACAGGGAAGATACTCTGGGACACTGCAGGAACATTTGATTTCCTTTTTCTGTCTTTTTTTCCCCTGAGTCATTGTGCTAGTCCAGGCTGGCCTAGAGCTCACTGTGTAGGACATACTCACTCAAACCCATTATGTTCTTGCTTCTGCCTAGGAGGTGTTAGAACTGCAGGCTTCCTCCACCACACCCAGAGAGTTCTCAGTGCCAGTGTGGTGTAATCATAGGAATTATTAAACTGGTGCATTACTGACATCGTAACTCCAGGTGAGGAGAGAGAATGTAATGCCAGTGTGTTACCCAGTTAGCTTCTGCAGTGGTTTTAGAAGTAAATGATAACCCAAACCAGGGATTAGTAATGATGAGAACAAACGGTCAAGTTCATGTTGTTGCCTGGCAACATTGAGACCGGAGAGATTCAGCGGGATGACTGGGAAATCACAAGTCCAGGACAAAGACTAGGATTTTAAGAGACAGATGTTGAAGGCCACGTCACCAAGCTGACACAAGTCCCATGGCCACTGCCAGAGTCCTGGGTTAGTGTTAGAGAAGAAGGGACTTCTGCATGTGCCTGCTCAAGACAGCCTGAATACAATGGGAAGAGATGTGTCAGTGAGTGTGGAAAGTGACACACTTGCTTACAGGATGTTGGTCCTTCCAAGGCACACAGGGATCAAAATAAGATTATACTTAAAATGAGATCACGCTTATTAAAAAGAAAAAAAATAAACAGGGATGTTGGCACACATCTGTGTTTATTTTTCTGTGTATGAGTGTTTTGTCTTCACATAGGCAAGTCACCATGTGTTTGCACTGTTTCACAGGGGCCAGAAGAGGGCATCTGATCCCCTACAACTGGGGTTACAGACGGTTTTAAAGGACTCTGTGGATGCTGGAAACTGAACTGGGGCTCTCTGTGAGAGCAGCCAAGTGTCCATTACTGAGCTTTCTCTCCAATGCTGAAATCACTGTCTTCTAACAGCATACAACAGATTATCATCCAAGACTGCTCCTGCGATGTAACATTCCACGAGGGACAGAGACAGTAACAGAGATGCAGCTCTTAGTGTGTAAGCCTCCCGTGCAAAAGAACAGCTGACCCACTCCCCAGAATACTCCGCATCCCAGAACATGCCACACCCCTGAACACGCCACACCACTGAACATGCCACACACCACCGTAACTCCACACGTCTGCACCCTCCAGTTTTTGCCCCATCCAGAGCCCATTGGACTAGGAAAGGTTGTCTGATTCAAGCTGAACCAAATGCAGCTTCTGCCTTAAAGCCTGCGCTGGAGATCAAGCGGTGTCTAAGTAGCTAAGTAGAGGAAGGCTCAGGCAGCACGGGGTTTTTTTTGTTTGTTTGTTTTGGTTTTTTTTTTTTGGCATGACCCCAGTCAATTCTGAGACTGAAGGCAAATTTTTATTTTCTAACTCACTTTTTAATACCATTTTAATTACATGCAAGTATTTTGGGCAAGCAATACAACAAGGAACAAAGCAGCAGTATGATAAGGAACTACTAACAAAGCAGCAAGCAAAGTCCTGTGGTTACTCCTATGATAGTTGTTAAAAAGGGCTTATCATAATGACCAAAATACTTGAGCCCACTTCCTCGTCCAAGTCCCCAAATCATGCCTGAGGCCTAGCTCCACCCTGAGACTAAAATTACTGCCTTATCCTACTTCCCTATTACAGCCTAAAGTTAGATTCTTGCCTTATCTGGCCCTAATGTCAGATTCTTGCCTGAGCTTATTTCCTCGTCCTAGGCCATTGTCAGACTCCTGTCTGAGGCCCACTTCTTTGTCTTTAGCCAATGTCAGACTCCTGCCAAGTGGTACCCCCAAAAGCTTTCCACATCTCCCCCCCTTTTAATTTAATGAACAAGGCTGAGGTTGTTCTGACAAGAATGCCTTCCTTACCCATCCTCAAGCCATGCGCAGCTTGTTTGTATTATATGAACAAACATGGCCTTTTAGTGTTTGTTATAAACAAACATGGCCTGTTGGCACATGCCTCTGTCTTAGGTTGGCAAGGCCCTTATGCAGAATCTTACCTGCCCTTGGCTTGCCAGCCTGATAATTTGATAACTCTGGGGGTTCATTCTTAGTTTCAAGCCATGTACTTGGGCCGCTAACATGTTGATGCTGTTAAAGGCAAGATTTAACACGATGGGCAGGAATAAGAGCATTCCTAGGACAAGGAGGGCTAGCATGATCAAGCCATATATGCTATTCTTGAAGCTTGACCAGGATGGAAATACTGACTTCAGGCCATGAATAATCAATCCTATCAGCTACGTCAGCAGCATCGAAGTTTAGTGGAGCAGCATTCTTTAAATTCATAATCTCTTTGTGCAAGGCTAAAACATCCAGAGTGGTGTTGGAATTATGCCAAATACCCTGCAAGTGTCTTTGAACCCTTTCCCAACTATAGTGACTATTGTTGTAAACCTTAGAAGTAACACAAATCCACTGGTATCTGGCATGACAATCAAGATGGCTTCCTACTCTCAAGCATGGAACTTCCTATCTAATAATTTGAATAGTATCATAAAGAGAGTCAATCCTTTGTTCCAAATGCCTATCTAAATCCTCCTGAATACTCAGGACATTAGTAACATTTTTTTGCTAAATGATTAACAAAAGTAGCTGTCTAAACTTCCTGTGTCAGGCAGCTTTTTATGGTGGCATGTTAACATAGGAAGATGTTGACCACTTCACTTTCTGAGCACAAAAAAAAAAAAAAAAAATGGTGACTGTCGTAAAAGAGGAAGCATGTGAGAACCAAGTTCAGTGTAGCTCCAGCTGCTTGCCCGAGTTTCTTCACACCCCTCTGTAAACATCCAGGAAACCCAGCTCCCTGCTAGGCATATTCTGTTACTTTTGCTAAGATGGAGAGTAACTGTCACTAGAGAAGCATGAGAAAAGGAGTTCCGCCAAGGGAACTATGCACACTCCCCCGGATTACCAGAATACCTTGATTTAAAACCTTTTGTAGATATAATATGTAAAGCAAACAAAAATGTACTAAATGTTCACAAACTGAACATAACGATCAGCTTTTATTTGTCCAGATTTACAACATTTAGTAAAAAATCAATTTAATGCTCTGCTCTGTTGCTCTTTTGAACGCCGCTCCAATTTGTACGCTTTCTCAGCCTTCCCTACTATCATGTTAGGGTGAAATGTTACGCCTGATTTAGAAGAGGAAATTAAGGCTTAAGGGAATTAAGGATATGTCTAAGATCATGTACAACGAAGCCAAACTCAGCTCTGAGACCCAAAGTGCCTTTAACTGCTGGATGATCTGAGCAAGGTCTCCCAGCAACTCTGAAAGATTAAAAATAAGTCTTTAATATACACTTACTATACTATTGCCATTATTTAACTCAGGCCTCCTCAGGCAAAAGTAGTAATTACAAAAGACAATTCTGGGTATACACTTAAGAGCAAGAATAAGAGGCAAATAGAAGCATGTGTTAGAAACACAAGCCAGAAAACCGTCTCGGTGATGAGTGAGATTGGGTTTGGGGACAGCTGGAGGGAAATTCAACTCAAGGTGAGAAGGGAGAGGAGAGGAGAGAACGGAAGCGTTGGAAATTAGTCCTAGTTTGCAAGCCTAAGAAACAAGGGTAAAAGTAAGCTAGAATGTGTCTGCTTTTGTGTACAGTGAGAGTATGCACGGGATGTTCAGAATTCAAGTAGCCAGGACATGTGTTGCACACAGAGTAAAATTTTGTTACATCCTTCCCAGTGTTTTCCTTTTCTCTATTCTCTCTTTCTCTGTCTGTCTGTCTGTCTGTCTGTCTGTCTGTCTGTCTGTCTGTCTGTCTGTCTGTCTCTCTCTCTCTCTCTCTCTCTCTCTCTCTGTTTTTCTCTATATCTGTCCCTGTCTCTCTGTCTCTCTCTCTCTGTCTCTCTTTCTGTGTGTGTCCCCACCTCTCTTTGTGTGATATGTATATCCACGCATGTATTAGGATATGCCCATGTGAGTGTGTGGGGGGCAATGGGGAATGTAAATTGTCTTCTATTGCTCACCTCCTTATTGTTTATTTTTACAATCATATTTGTTCTCTTAGTTTAGTGTGTGCGTGAGTGTGTGTGTGTGTGTGTCTGTGTGTGTGTGTGTATGTCATAATGTATGTGTGCAGACTAGGAAATAACTTACAGCACTTGGTTCTTTCCTTCTACCATGTAGGTACTGGAGACACAACTCAAACCCTAGGAATTTGTAGCAAATGCTTTTAACCAGAGTCATATGGCATCTTTGATCTTATTTTTTTTTTTTGAGACAGAGTCTCTCAGTGAACCTGAAACTCGCTGTTGCTTCTAGGGTGACTGGCCAGGGAGTTACTGGGATCAGCATGTTTCAACCCTCACTGTGGGGCTGGAGGCAATGCCTTGGTTTTAACATACATACTGAGTATTTGAACTCTGTTCTTGGTTGCACAGCAAACATTCTTATCCACCGACCTGCTCTCCAGCCCACACAGTTTTTCCTGTGTGTGAAATGAGCGGAATGTGTGTTTGTTTCTTTGAGTGATTTCTTAAGATAACAAACTGAAAAATAGTATATTTGATTATAGAAGATTGTATAGATTTTTTAGTTGTTGTTTTTGTTTGAGACAGGGTTTCTCTCTGTAGCCCTGGCTGTCCGGGAACTCTCTATGTAGACCAGGCTGGCTTCAAATTCAAGAAATCTGCCTGCGTCTCCCTCAGTGCTAGAATCAAAGGTGTGTGATTTTTTTTTTAACTAATTCTGGTAAATACCCTCCTTTGGGACCTGTTCTGTGTGCTCAGAATATATATATATATATATATATATATATACCTTTACACTCAACAACGGATCATTAGGATGTTATAGCCAGTGACCAGAGCTGGAGAGATGGTCCAGCAGCTAAGAGGGCTTACTGCTCTTCCAGAGGATCTGAGTTCAGCTGATAGAACTCAGGTAGGGTAGCTCACAACTGTGGGGAATGAGGGGGGTGTAAGGGAAGAAGAGGGGAGGGAAGTGCCCACGTCCGGCCAGAGCTCCTGTGCTCTGGGCAGGCAGACAAGGGAGGGCGGCCAGATGCTTTCCACTTGGCCCTGGGTAGGCATCTGGCTGTGTGAAGCCACTGGACCCCACTCGATGGGGGATGTACAAGGGGCAGCCCCCGATACCAGGGGCCCCGGGGTGACACTCCCGGCCCCAGAGTTATGGGAAAGAGGGCAGAGGGAAAGAAGTTCCCACATAGGCAAGCGTCCTTAGTCCCAGTCTGTGGCTGGAGCACAGGAAGGCCTTCTGACTGGAGGTTAGACACAGCTCATTAGAAGAAGGCCTATCCCATTGTCCAAGCACAGCAGGCCTTGATGACCAGAGACAGTCTATGGTTTTAGAGCTTTATTATAGAAAGGTGGGGAGAAAGGAGAGAAGGTGGAAAGAGAGAGAGAGACTGGCCATGGCCAAGAGAAGGGAAGGGACAAAAAGAGAGAAAGAGGAAAGGGTAGAAACTAAGAAAGAGAAAGTAAGAGAGTGAGAGGGAGAGAGGGAGAGAGCGAGAGGGGGAGAGAGTGAGAAAGCAAGAGAGGGAGAGAGGGAGAGAGCGAGAGGGGGAGAGAGTGAGAGAGTGAGAGGGGGAGAGAGTGAGAGAGGGAGAGAGTGAGAGAGCTTGAGGGGGAGTGAGTGAGAGAGCGAGAGGGGGAGAGAGTGAGAGAGCAAGAGAGGGAGAGAGGGAGAGAGCGAGAGGGGGAGAGAGGGAGAGGGGGAGAGGGAGAGGGGGAGAGAGTGAGAGAGGAGAGTAAGAGAGAATGAGGAGAGAGCAAGGTGGGGCCAAGCAGCCCATCTTATGGTGGGCTGTTATCTTACTGTTGCTAGGTAACTGGGGAGGAGTGTAGCCTGAAGGCAAGAAGCTTAGGACATGGTGTATGTGACTACTAGCCACATGCTTCTCTTGTGGGGGCTGTGGGGAGGGTAACTTCAACAGGAGCCTGGTGTCCAAGAGACATGAGGGAAAGCCTACCATCCCATGTAAGTGAATTATCACTACCAGGTCCTGGGGTTCCACACCTCAGCTCAACTGGAGACTAGCCTCTGTGATTAGCCCACTGCCCCACACACAACCATCTATAACTTCAGCTCCAGGGACTCTGACACCATCTTCTGGGCTCAGGACACACACAGACATATGTATGTGTACATACATACAAACAGACATACATGTGTGTATACATACATACATATATGTACATATATATATATATATATATATGTATACACACACACACACACACACACACACACACACACACACACACACGGAGAAAACAGAAACCAGTGACTATATTGGAAGATTTTAGCTAACATAGTTGAACCTTCTTTCAACTAGGTAACAATTACCTGAAGTTCAAACCAAATTGTGAAATTACATATTCATAAATATATATTTGCTTCCACAATTAATTTATAAAGTTGTACACCAATACAAAATATCATCTCATATTCTTCCTCAAAAATAGCATTGTCAGGTTCATTCTTCATCAAGTGCATTGCTTTATTTTAAAAGGAAAGGCAGCAATCTTTATGCTTTAGGGCCCATATGTATCTTATTCAACCTTCTTCCATTTCCAATAAAACTGCATAAAACAATAAACCAACAGAGAAAAACACCGAAAACTGAGGAAAGAAATTCTAGAGAACAAATAAGAATAGTAGATCCTAATATGAACTGGTGACAGAATGTGAATAGCTGGACAGACATGGAGGGTGGCACATCCTCATGAGGTGAGTAGCTAGTTTGTTATGTGCATTAATGAAGCATATTTTCTTGCCACACCTCATCCACACACCTGCACTTGGCTTACACTGACGTCACACAGCTGCATGGCTTGAATGATGCCTGTAACAGGCAGAGATGACCAATAGATAAACCCTCATGCTTGTTCTGACTTACAGCAACAGCCTCCAGGATCTGCTTCACCGCATCAGCCGCGTCGCGCTCACTGTAGTATCCCTTCTCCACAATCCTAAAACAACATAAACACAAAATGCTCTCAGACATGTACTTGTAGTTGAGTGGGTACTAAAGGAAGTTAATCAAATCAATGTCAGAGAAGATACATCTGTACAATTGCAACAGTGTTTCCAACACCAGGGGAAAGATTCTAGAAACAGCCATTCTAAAATCTCAGCTTTGCTAAGAAAATGAAAAACATTCATTTTCTCTCAGCTTAACCTAGCCACTAGCCTTTCTCATTTTAACCTTAAATAGTAAATCATTTTAAACATAAGCCAAAGTAGATTTTGTACTATATAGCCAGATTACTAACTGATGGGTAATCTTTATCTTTGTCTAAAGCCTTACTTTCTTTCACGTTTTCTTATTTTAAAACAAGTAGCACATATTCAAATGATGATAAATCTTTTAAAAATCACAGCATAATCACAATATCATATTTGGAAAGAACAACAAACCTTTCTTCTTCCTTTTTTTAATTAGATATTTTCTTTATTTACATTTCAAATGTTATCTCCTTTCCTGATTTCTCCTCCAAAAACCCCCATCCCCTCCCCTACCCCTGCTCAGCAACCCACCCACACCTGCTTCCTGGCCCTGGCATTTCCCTACACTGGGTCACAGAGCCTTCACAGGACCAAGGGCCTCTCTTCCCATTGATGACCAACTAGGCTATCCTCTGCTACATATGTGGCTGGAACCATGGGTTCTTCCTTGTGTACTCTTTGGTTGATGGTTTAGTCCCTGGGAGCTCTGGGGGCACTAGTTCGTTCATATTGTTGTTCCTCCTATGGGGCTGCAAACCCCTTTAGCTCCTTGGGTCCTTTCTCTAGTTCCTCCAATGGGAACCCTGTGCTCAGTCCAATGGTTGGCTGAGTGCATCCACCTCTGTATTTGTAAGGCTCGGGCAGGGCCTCTCAGGAGACAGCTACATCAGGCTCCTGTCAGCAAGCACTTGTTGGCATTCTTTGGTGACTGTATATGGGATGGATCCCCAGCTGGGGAAATCCTCAGATGGCCTTTCCTTCAGTCTCTGCTCTGCACTTTGTCTCTATAACTCCTCCCATAGCATTTGTTGCATCTTCTAAGAAGGATTGAAGTAGCCACACTTTGGTCTTCCTTTTTCTTTAGCTTCAAGTGGTCTGTGAATTATATTCTGGGCTATTCCAAGCTTGTGAGTTATTATCCACTGATCAGTGAGTACATACCATGTGTGCTCCTTTGTGATTGGGTTACCCACACTCAGGAGGATATTTTCTAGTTCCATCCATTTATCTAAGACTTGCATAAATTCATTGTTTTTAATAGCTGAGTAGTACTCCATTGTGTAAATGTACCACATTTTCTGTATCCATTCCTCTGTTGAGGGACATCTGGGTTCTTTCTAGCTTCTGGCTATTATAAGTAAGGCTGCTATGAACATAGTGGAGCATGTATCCTTATTACATGTCGGAGCATCTTCTGGGTATACGCCCAGGAGTGGTATTGCTGGGTCCTCAGGTAGTATACCATGTCCAATTTTCTGAGGAACCGCCTAACTGATTTCCAGAGTGGTTGTACCAACTTGCAATCCCACCACAATGGAGGAGTGATCTTCCTTCACATCCTCACCACTATCTGCTGTCACCTGAGTTTTTGATCGAAGTCATTCTGAATGATGGGAGGTGGAATCTCAGGGTTATTTTGATTTGCATTTCCCTGATGATTAAGGATATTGACATTTCTTTAGGTGCTTCTCAGCCATTCAAATTTCCTCAGTTGAGAATTATGGGTGCCTTTGCATTTGGAGCATAGTTGTTCAAAATTGAAAGTTCTTCTTGGTAGATTTTTCCTTTGATGAGTGTAAAGTGCCCTTCCTTATCTTTCTTAATGACTTTTGGTTAAAAGTCTATTTTATCCAATATTAGATGACTACTCCCGCTTGTTTCTTAGGACCATTTGCTTGGAAAATTGTTTTCCAGGCCTTTATTCTGAGGTAGTATTTCCCGTATACAGCAAAATGCTGGGTCCTGTTTACATATCCAGTCTGTTAGTCTATGTCTTTTTATTGGGAAATTGAGTCCATTAATGTTAAGAGACATTAAGGAATAGTGATTGTTGCTCCCTGTTATTATTGATATTACTTTTATGTTTGCGTAGTTATCTTCTATTGGGTTTGTTGAAAAAAGATTTCTTTCTTACTTTTTCTGCAGAGTAGTTTCCCTCCTTGTGTTGGCATTTTCCATCTTTTATCCTTTGTAGGGCTGGATTTGTGGAAAGATACTGTACAAATTTGGTTTTGTCATGGAAAATCTTGATTTCTCTATCTATGGTAATTGAGTATTTTGCTGGGTATAGTAGTCAGGGTTGGCATTTTTGTTCTCTTAGGGTCTGTAAGAAATCTGCCCAGGATCTTCTAGCTTTCATAGTCTCTGGTGAGAAGTCTGGTGTAATACTGATAGGCCTGCCTTAGGGCTGAAATCAACCAAGTAGAAACAAAATGAACTATACAAAGAACCAACCAAACCAGGAGCTGGTTCTTTGAGAAAATCAACAAGATAGATAAACCCTTAGCCAGACTAACTAGGGGGCACAGGGAGAGTATCTTAGTTAACAAAATCAGAAGTGAAAAAGGAGACATAGCAACAGAACCTGAGGAAATCCAAAACATCATCAGNTCCTACTACAAAAGGCTATACTCAACAAAACTGGAAAACCTGGATGAAATGGACAACTTCCTAGACAGATACCAGTTACTGAAATTAAATTAGGACCAGATTAATGATCTAAACAG
>NC_034604.1:28296859-28304657 GCF_900095145.1 Mus pahari | reverse complement strand
TGGTGGTTCCTCAGAAAACTGGACATAGTTCTACCGGAAGATCCAGCAATACCTCTCTTGGGCATATACCCAGAAGATGTTTCAACTGGTAATAAGGACACATGCTCCACTATGTTCATAGCAGCCTTATTTATAATATAGCCAGAAGCTGGAAAGAACTCAGATGTCCCTCAACAGAGGAATAGATACAGAAAATGTGGTACATTTACACAATGGAGTACTACTCAGCTATTAAAAACCATGAATTTATGAAACTCTTAGGCAAATAGATGTATCTGGCGGATATCATACTGAGTGAGGTAACCCAGTCACAAAAGAACTCACTTGATATTCACTCACTGATAAGTGGATATTAGCCCAGAAACTTAGAATACCCAAGATACAATTTGCAAAACACAAGAAAATCAAGAAGAAGGAAGACCAACGCATGGATACTTCATTCCTCCTTGGAATAGCGAACAAAATATCCATGAAAGGAGTTACAGAGACAAATTTTGGTGCTGAGATGAAAGGATGGACCATCCAGAGACTGTCCCACCGGGGGATTCCTCCCATAATCAGCCACCAAATGCAGACACTATAGCATATGACAGCAAGATTTTGCTGAAAGGACCCTGATATCGGTTGTCTCTTGTGAGGCTATGCCAGTGCCTGGCAAATACAGAAGTGGATGCTCACAGTCACCTATTGGATGGAACACAGGGCTCCCAATGGAGGAACTACAGAAAGTACCCAAGGAGCTGAAGGGGTCTGCAACCCGATAGGTGGAACAAAAATATGAACTAACCAGTACCCCTCAGAGCTTGTGTCTCTAGCTGCATATATAGCAGAAGATGGCCTAGTCATCCATCAGTGGGAAGAGAGGCCCCTTGGTATCGTAAACTTTATGTGCCCTAGTACAGGGGAATACCAGGGCCAAGAAGTGGGAGTGGATGGGTAGGGGAGCAGGGTTGGGGGAGGGTATAGGGGAGTTTCGGGATAGCATTTGAAATGTAAATGAAGAAAATATCTAATACAAAATTAAAAAGAAAGAATGGCTAAGATCAAAAACTCAAGGGACAGCACATGCTGTCAAGGATGTGGAGCAAGGGGAACACTCCTCAATTGGTGTTGAGAAGGCAAACTTGGAGAAACACTCTGGAAATCAATTTGGTGGTTTCTCAGAAAATTGGGAATAGTTCTACCTTAGAACCCAGATATAGAGCTGCCGGGCATATACCCAAAAGGTATATGCCCGGCAGCTCTATATCTGCCATACTACAGAATATTTGCTCAATTATACTCACAGTAGCTTTATTTGTAATAGCCAGAAACTGGAAACAATCCAGGTATCCCTCAACAGAAGAATGGATAAAGAAAATGTGGTTCTTTTATACAATGGAATTCTACTCAGGTATTAAAGACAAGGACATCATGAATATTGCAGGCAATTGGATGAAACTAGAAAATTTCCTGAGTGAGAAAACCCCGATGCAAAAGGACATGCATCGTATGTACTCACTAATAAGTGGACATTAGTCATAAAATACAAGATAACCATCCTACATCCATAGACCCAAAGAAGCCAAATAACAACGAGGCCTTATGAATCCTACTCAGAGTGGTAAATAAAATAGACTTTGGAGGTAGGTGGAATGAGGGAACTGGGTGAGAGAGGGTAGGGAGAGGAGCAGAGGGATCAAGTGTAGGGAGAGCCAGGGAGCGAGAACAGAAGTCAGAGGCAGAGAGTTGGGGTGGAGGGAATTTCTAGGATGTGCCAGAGACCTGGGAAGCTGGGAGGAGTCTGTGGTGGTGACTCTAGCTGCGACTCCTAGCAATAGAGGATATGGAGCCTGACGTGGCCACCTCTTATAGACAGGCAGGATGGTCCCCACAAAACCTTCAACCCAAAATGTGTCCTGCCTACAAGATGGGCAGGGACAGAGATGGAGCAAAGAAGGAGGGAATGGCCAAGCAATGACTGGCCCAATTTGAGGCCCAGCTCATGGTCAGGAACCAACCCCTGACACTATTAAAGATACTCTGTTTGCCAGTAGACAGGAACCTAGTGTAACTGTTCTTTGAGAAGCACCACCCAGCAGCCAATGGAAAGAGATGCAGAGACCCACAGCCAAACATTAAATAGAGCTGGGGAGTCTTGTGAAAGAATTGGGGGAAGGATTGAGAGGATTAAAAAGGACAGGGACTCTACAGGAAGACTAACAGAGTCAACTAACCTGGGCCCTTGGATCTCTCAGAGTCTGAACCACCAACCAAAGAACATACATGGGCTGAACCTAGGCTCGCTCACATATGTAGCAGATGTGCAGCTTGGTCTTCATCTGGGGACCCGGACAAGTAGCAGGAAGGGACTGTCCCTGACTCTGTTGACTGCCTGTGGACCCAGTTACCCTAACTGAGCTGGCTTGCCTGGCCTCAGTAGGAGAGGATGTGCCTAATCCTGCAGTGACTTGATGCGCCAGAGTAGGGTGATACAGAGTGGAAGGGGAAGATGTTTGAGGGCAGATGGGAAGGAGGGGAGCTGTGCTCAGGCTGTAAAGTGAATGAATGAATGAATGAATGAATGAATGAATGAATGAAATTTACATTAGTCTGAGAAAAGAGAAAAGGGTTTTCCATGACAGAGAAGGCCGAGAATTTTCACTACCATATTACCACCTCTCCACTTTGTGCTTTATATAGAGTTTGCGATGTAACCATCACAAAGGTGACAGGTGGCTTCCCTATGCACTCTACCTGCAACCTCAGGTATTCTACAGTTACGTTTGAAGAAGAGAATTTTTACAAAAGTGATGGAGAATGACAACTGATAATTAACTTTCTTTGAAACCTTTTAATCTTACCCCAAGATGGTAAAATAATTTACTTCATGACCTTCAAAATTTTTTGATTTCCCTCATGCCTATTTATTCAGATTAGAGCTTTATCACAACTGTTTTATGGCACCATTCCAGGGTTAAGAGAACTGCCTTACACATCTAAACACCATTCTTTCTAGTTGTCTATCAAATACATACATAGTCCTTACAGGTCTCAGTACATTTGGAAACACAATACTCTACCAGTTAGAATTTCCTTATTGTACTTTGGTGTAAGTCTCAAGCTGTGACCTAAATGAAGTGTTTATGCATATTTATTTGAGTATAATATAGGGGTAAGTTCCTGGTATGAAATGAATATGTGTATGCTCTAAAACTTTGTATGTCAAAGCCTAATAGCCTATGGACCTGTCTAAGGAATCAGATGTTAGGAAGTGAAGTCTTTGGATGATAATTGGATCACAAGAGTGAGGCCCTCACAAATGAGATTAGAGCTCTTATAGAGGAAATGTTACCCTTTATACCACCTAGAAACAGCATGCAAGCATCTTCAGAAACTCAGAAATCAGCCCCTAACCAGAAGCTGATCACTGACATCTTAATATTGCACTTCCTAGACTCAGAATTTTAAGAAATGCATTTCTATTGAATATAAGCCACCTAGCCTAAGGAATTTCGTTTTAGCAATATTCATGAACTAGTGCAGTATCTGGGTTTCAGAACAAATACTTGTCAAGATATTCCAGAACTGTTTGGATGGAGGAGTGACATACTAGTAAAATAATTCATCTAACATTCGGACAGATGCATTTACTCATTTAATAAGCATTATGGAGTGATTATGGTGTGTAGAGTTCTCAGGAGTGAGTGAGACATGCTCTTTGCACAGATGGGCTCTTTCTTATATAAGTAGACAGAGCAATCAATGGTCTAACTAAATGCTGTATTGCAAGCAATGGGGGGGGGTGGTTGGTGCTAGCTAGAGAAGTCTGAGAAAGGTAGTAATCTAGGTTAGGACTCTTGTGGGAAGATAGATGTCTCAGATCAGACCTGAAAAGTGAATCTAAGTTTCCTAGATGTCAAAATGGGAGGGAATAGGGCTGAGAGTGATCAATAAAAATAGGAAACTTGTCTGCCCAGTAATAGCTCTGATGGAATTTTTATAAGTTGGACAGTAAGGTAAGATAATTATGTCACAGAAGATTCACATTTAGAGGTTACTACTGATTGTCTCCTGTAAGCATGTAGATGTATGAGCAAGCCTTGTCCCTTCCTCAGCCATCACTCCTCTACACACTATTCTTGACTCTTCTGTGTATATTTTCACATGGTGATGTCATCTACCAGGTGACCTCATCACTGTTGAGTAGATTTTGATGTCATGCTCATTGCACTTACAAATGGATTTACTATTAAAGGTTTTTTTCATTGTAAAAAAATGTAAACAAGGCTACAGAAGAAATAGAAAATGAGGATGGGTAGAAATATTCAACAATACACCTTCCTGTGTAACACAAGCCAGGTACTGTTTAGAAGTGAAGAGGAGTACGTTTGATGTGGTCCATGTGAGATTACAGATGGTATCAGAATTATCATAGATCTACATACTCATACATAATAAATATGATATGTTAAGTCAGAGCTCATATAATGAAGTGATTTATCAGTTCTCTAATGAGGAGCAGAAGCATCTCTTGAACAGGTACACACAGCAAAGATAACAAATTTCTGCTGCATCTTCTACCTCAACTCAACCTTATTCTACATGGTTTATCTTGGTCCCTATGACCCTTCCTCTGTTTCTTGCCTAGAATCCTCTAGCTAAAAGGAATTTTGTTCTCAGAAAATGTTTAATCTTTGTCACCGGGTTATGTTTCTGGGTTTCAGACATTTCATTATAAATATTTTATAAGTTGAGCTGACTGCCCAGAAAGCTTGAAACAGACTAGTTAAGGTCAATAGCACTGAACTCTTTATGACAAATACGGGTTAATAACAGGACTCTGATGTTAAATGAAGATATTAATGGCCAAGCAAAGGAAGATGAAGGTGATGTGCGGACAGAGCTGCTGTGGGACTTGAATCATTCACAGAGCTTGGCAGCAAGCACTGCTCCTAGGAGTCTATCAGTAATTATTCACAGCATCATGACTAATCGCCAAATGAATGGATGTCAGAAAAATGTCAGGCTGAGGCCATCTGGTCCCTCCCTTGGCAGGTGTCCTCATCGCCATGAGCAAATGCGCTGGACTGGAAGTGATACCCAGGCCAGCCACCTCAGCCCTAGCCCTGGAGAGCTGGTCATTGCTTCTTGAGAGAAACCCAGAAAACAGGAGGGTTCTAAGTTCAAGTCTACACCAGTTAGATGGGACTGCAAGACTGTAAATTTTTGAAACTTATTTTAAACAATATCAAAGTGATTCAAATTCAGCAACAGAGCTAGCTTGCTTCATACATTCCACTATATACGTTAGCTGACATCTTATTAAAAATGGCAGTGAAACTGAATATGACAGGGACGTCAAGGGTTTGTAGATCTATACAAAATATACGGATGAATTTGATTTTCAGAAATAATGAGAGTATTTAATCAGTGTGAGGGCAGTAGAGATTTTTAAAAAGGAAATAATTTTGCCCCCGTTTTTTGTCTTGATATTGAAGCACATTCACTTTCATGTTCTATAAAATATTTGAAAAGTGTTTAAGATGCTACCAGAATTTTAAGATCATTTTCAAAGGCCCAAGCCATATGACTGGTCTCCATGATACAACTCCATACCACTCCACTGTTAGCTAGGCTAGAAGGCTCAGAGCTAAAACAAAATGTCTCCCAGTATCTTCACGACAATCTGTCCCTAGACTACACTTCCTACAGGATGGGAGAGTGAAAAAGAGCACAGGGCATCTTCCCTAGGCTCTTTGCTGCAATATCCTCGGCCCCTAACAGCCTTCCCTCCTTAAGTACTGTGCTGTTTACTACGCTGCTTTGTGGCTCTGGTCCACACTGGCCACTTCTACATAGTTGATCTATTTTCCTTCTTATCTTCTTTCTTTTTAATTGTAGGATAAGAAAATACGGGCAGCAAGTATTTCTCTCTGAGGACCTGGTATAATGCACGACTCTGGTGCATCTGATCCTCTCAGAGTAATTGCCTCAAATTGAGTTGAGCGCATCTCCATGGCCGCAGTTAACAGAGGCACTGCAGATGAACACCGCAAATCCTGTTCCGAGGCCTCAGACTTCCTGGCACACAGATTAGCAGCCCTACTGCCCTGAGCACCAATACGGCTCTTTCTCAAATGCCTGGGCTATCAGGTAGCTGTAGGTTCATGGGAAAAAGACATCAAGCTGATGAAAATGTGCGCCGGAGGATCGAGTGTCATAAGATAAAAGCCACAAATAACGTGAGCTTCAGGAATCAAATCTCAGTGGATAACAGCACACCACCGTGCTGTGACATATAATAGTCGATTAAAGTGAATATTTCTGTGTCTCAGCATAAATGTGGTTCCCTTTACCGGCTTGATTTGCAGCCTTTGCACACTTCATTGATGGCGTCTTCATTTAGATGCTTTCTTCAAGATCCAGAGGGTGTTAAACTCATATATTCAAAAAGCAGTTTCAAAGCTACCACTAGCACCTGTGGTGTGGGAGCTCTAGGGAGGGGAGCAGGTTGGGGGTCCATGTGGACACTGACTGGGGAGTTGCCCTGCAGGAGAAAGAGAAGGGCAAACCAAAATGCAGGCTTGGGGGATGGGCCCAAGGGATTTCTGGTCCAATTTTTTTCATATTAGAGATGAAAAGTCTGACACAGAGGCTCTCTATAAATTGCTGGAGAGCACATTGCTCACTCGACCGTTCACTTGACAAATATCTCACCACTGTTTGCTTTCTGCCTCGCTCAGCATTTGAAATGGAGACTAAGAAACACACTCCCCGCCCCACCTCCTGCCAGTGCACTGTGTTTTGGGTATCACTCTGCCAGGGAAGGCCCTTGCCTCTACCCTCTACCTGATAATTTCTAGTTCCACATTTAAGATTCCTAGTTTTTCCTCAAATATTTTTATACTGTGGCGTTCTTTACTGGTGTCAGTATAATTTCATTTGGCAGGTGCTGAAAACATTAAACATATCTGTGTCCAAATCATTTTTCCTTTCTTTTTCCCAGACTTGGGTTGCTTGGGCATGGAGGCACTGTAGGAGCGTTACCATGAGGGAAATAAAGCAGGCAACGAAGCCAGCCAGCATGGTGGGGAGATGCGGGGTTGTAAAGTGGATATGTTGGACATATTTAGTTGAACCAAAAGTATCAAGTAGCTTTTGGGCTTCCCTGGTTAAAGTCTTCCTTCAAAATGAAGGGGACACGTTAATGGTCGTGTCCTTTGCTATGGAAAATGAGTTGTTAAGGCTACAGAGGGCAGAAGCAATAAATAAAAATGGGCAGAGGGGTGCTGGAGATATGGCTCAGAGGTTAAGAGCACTGGCTGTTCTTCCAGAGGTCCTGAGTTCGATTCCCAGCAACCACATGGTGGCTCATAACCATCTGTAATGAGATCTGATGCCCTCTTCTGTTCTGGGGGCATACATGCAGACAGAACACTGTATACATATAAATAAATAAACAAATAAACAAACAAACAAACAAATAAGTAAATAGGCAGAGGGATGTGTTTGAGAACTGCTAAAAAAAAAAAAGAAAGAAAGAGGAGGAAGGAGGAGAAATCGGTGCTGATTAGCTTCACGCTTAGCCAGTTCACAGAGGATGGGGGCTGAGGGAGACAAGACTTAGAACCTAGAATGCATAGAAACCTGATGAGTTCATCTGAGCCCTGAGCAGTGTCAATAGGAGCCCCAGTCAACATCCCCAGCCGAAAACACCGAAGTGGATGCTCACAGTCAGCTATTGGATGGAACACAGGGTCCCCAATGGAGGAGCTAGAGAAAGTACCCAAGGACCTGAAGGGGGCTGCAACCCTGT
>NC_034604.1:28286416-28296534 GCF_900095145.1 Mus pahari | reverse complement strand
CAAGAGAGGAATTTTTTATGATTCTTAGTGTCTACTACATTTTTATATAATGTAGCAAATATACATGTTTGTATTTTTAGAGCTGTTTTACAGCTATTAATATAAGNTCTATAAATTATAGTTCCTGCATATATAAATAAATAAAATAACCAATTTTAAAAAGTTTAAAAAAAAAATCCCCAGCCGACCATTAATTCGTTTCTCCTCTCCACTGATAACGTGGCGGCCAGGGTGACTAACCTAAAGGGAATGTAAGATGTTTAAGGGAAAGATGGAACCTGAGAGATGGAAAAAGAGAAAGGACTCTGGAAATAGATTAAGAAGAAAACACCCCGGAGCTGGAGAGATGGCTCAGCAGTTAAGAGCACTGGCTGCTTATCCAGAGGTTCTGTGTTCAATGACAACACAGTGGCTTGTCAGCATCTACAAGGAGTTCTGATCCCCTCTTCTCGCATGCAGGTGCACATGCAGACAGAGTACTCACATACATAAAATAAATAAATAAAACTTGAGAGAGAGAGAGAGAGAGAGAGAGAGACAGAGACAGAGACAGAGACAGAGACAGAGACAGAGACAGAGACAGAGAAAGAGAGAGAGCCCTAATTGAAGAAACAGAGATGAGCCCAAAGAAGTAAGCAATGTTAAGACCTTTTTGGAATATGGGAAAGAAAGTCACTGACCCAGGTCTACAAATAAACATTCTGTCTTAGTGGGCACTCAACCCTCCACAGACGCTCTGGCCTCAGTCCATTCACTTTCGTACATCACCATTTCTCTCTCCAAATGTTCTTCTCCATCAGACATTGCTAGGGGAAAAATACTACGGTTCCAACAACACTGGAAAAGCAGTCAATTAACTGTCCAATTGCTTATAATCCAAGCTGTCCCCTCTCCCTGCCCCCCTTCCCGCCCCCTCTCCCTGCCCAAGCAAGCCCCTGCCCTGTTGTATCAGGAAACATGCAGTTCTCCTGGAAATCCCACATAATGGAGACTATATGCTACAAAGTCTTCTGTGTTTGCTCTGCTCAGCAGAGATATCTGAGGTTCGTCTGTGTTGTAGAGAGTTTCTATTGACGGGATGGTATTTAGTTGTACATTTTGCTTGTTCAGTCAACAGCTGGTGACATCTGCCTTATGTCTTCTCTTGTAGCATGCCACGCTTTGTATGCAGGCATCCCTAGGATCTGCTGTACTGGCCTCAAGGAAGGACAAAGGGAAACCCGCTGCACTTGTTGCTACCCATGACCTTTCCTATGTCGGGAGAACAAAGCTTCCTTTCTCCCCCTAACCCAGGAGGCTCAGACTGTTTACCAGCAGCCATGAAAGGGCAAATCTCCGCTCTCTGAGTAAGGTAGAATCAAATCTGTCAGGGCAGAAATTCCTTTGGCTTACTCTTTCCCCAGGTTATCTACTCTTATGGGCCTTTGACTTCTGCATCCTTTGCCATTCTTTCTGCTTCTGAAGAAAGGTGCTTGTCTTACCCTAACAAGGTTCTTAGACGCCTGGTAACATCACCAGGGCTCTCTCTGGAATGTTCTTCTGAACACATGTCCCCTTTTCCAAGGATCTCACCTGCTTTGTGTAGGTTCCGTTCTATTAGAAAGTTAGCATGTTCCCAAGGCTTCATCTTAAAATACTAACCAAGTCCCCTGTACCTCCCAACTCTCTCACCTCCACCATTTCCTTTATATCCAATTCCCTACACAAAGCACACAAGATGTCTGCTCAGAATCAGAGTACACATTTGCCTCACATATAGTCGTAAAACCACATAATGAGATGTGCTTGAAATAGCCATATCTAAAACAAGTATATGCATATCAATTCTCTGACTAACCTAATGTTTTAGTAGGACAATTTGCTATTTAGCTATAATTGTCATCTTGATAGAATCCAGAATCTCCTGGGAGACAGACCTCTGGCCATATTTGTATGGGATTATAGCAATGGCATTAACTACTACCTTTGTTTGCATCCTGTCCCAACTGAGCTCCTGGGATATGGAACAGAGAGGACTGAGCAGCAGCACCCCTGCATGATTCTTTGCCTCAGGACTGCACACACAGTGTGACCAGCTGCTTCAGGCTCTTGATGCCTTGACTTCCTCTCATGACATATGCTACCTTTGACCTGAGAAGCAGAATAAGCCCTCTTCCCCCTTAAGTTGATTTTTGTACTCTGTCACAGGGACAGAAAAGGAGATGGAGACAAAAATAATGTCCTACAACTACTCTCGGGCTTTATTTTGAAGTAAGCATATCAACAATAGCTCATGCACAAGGAGCTTGACGTGATAGAAGAGTCATAGGCGTTGGAGGAGCCCAGGTTTGGATTGAGACTTCTTTGCTATTAGACTTCTAAGCTAGGAGTCTGAATGGAAGCTGAGGTGCTTCTCTGATCCCTAGTTATTTGGTCTCTAACATGTACATAGCAAGACCTGGGTAGGGCCTGTGTTGCTTGGAGTGAGACCATTCTAGAAAAGTGCCTTGTGCAGATGCTGGGATCCCAGTGTGTAGAAGACGTGGTTCTCACGGTGACTGGTCATCCTTAATAGAAATCAAAATATCCTAGAGCTTCACTTCAGAAGATTAACTTAATGACTAATTTTAGGACAACAATTTTTATTAGTCCAGACTTTTCCTGAATTTGGTTAATTCTGTTATCAACCATGACACCATCCCGAGGAAACAGGGTAACGAGTATTTCTGGAGGTTTTGGTAACAACAGTTTCCTGAAATTTCAGCTAGCTTCAACAGTATCAGTTAAAAACCCAAGGGGTGTTCAGGCAGATGGATACACTAGTCTTGATCATGTAATTGATAGCAACTCATAGGGTAAGTGCATAGTTCTGAAATAGTTAACCATTTCCTTGTTTATAGACTCTTTGTAACTCACTAAAAGAACAGTTTGAGTTTCAGAAAGTACAGAAACACAAATTTAGAGTCAGAGACATAAAATTCAAGCATGAGTTTCCAACATACTAATATTTTCTTTAGCTCATAGTCCTGGAAAAAGAAAAGACCCCACAAAGCCAGAAAAGTGAATGGGCTAGACACAGCTTTACAAGACCAGCCCATACAACTTGGATTCTCCACAGGTCAAATCAACAGCAGTTCATTCTCTTGGCTAGGATGTGAGACTGAACACCTAAAAGAAGAATGTAAGATATCACATGGAAACAGGTTCCCTCTGAAAGGCAGCTGGCTGCTAAACTCAAGACCATTTATGTTAGCAATTATAGAGAGATGGCTCAGCCACTAAAGGTTAGGCTCACAACCAAAAAATATATTTACTAACTCAGAATTTCCATATCTACCTAGCAAAGGAACTCCTTTCCATTCTGCTTTCTCCTGGAAGTTGCTTTTTTTTTAATAAGAGAAAAACACACTGGTAATGGTAAAAGAATTTTGAACCACATAGGAATGTCTGTGTTGAGCAATGGTGGTTAGGCATGCTCCTAGCAAGAAAACTAAACACACTAAATAAAATAAACCTAGCTAACTATTGCTGGCTATGAGAGGACACAGACCCCAAAGGAGAACCTTCTAGAACCTTCTACTGCCATTTTCCTAAACCAATATACTTGTACTCTAAATACTGATCCTAATACTTACCGGTCCTAACCACATACAGATACCCTCATCAAACAGGCTTCTTTTTGGAGCAGATGAAGACAATTACATAAATGCACAGATGGTCAAAATGGACAGACTAAGTGACCACAGGAGATACATGTACAGAAGAGAGGTGACAGGATTGTAAGAACCAGAGGAACAGGATGCTTGCTAAAAGATAGAGTCTTCTAGACATGACAGGGAGGCTGTAACTATGGAGCTTCAACAATATGGTTGCCTAAAACATGCTTGCATAATGATAACACCAGTCGATATGCCAATATGGTTGGGAAAAAATCTTACAAGATCTCGCCCACTGATGAGCGATGGAGAAATAGTTTTACCCAGAGATGAGCCCTTTGATCATCCAATCTCAAGCAGTCAGCCTTTAAACATATGTACATAGTAAAGGAAATTTGCCATGTGTGTGAGCCAATAACATGAGAGCACTCCATGAACTTAGTAAGGAGTGGGGGGGGGGGTATGTGTGTGTGTGCGCACACACGCAACGACAGAGAAAAGGACGCTATGGATTTCAGAGGGCGTCAGTGAGGCAGGGGAGACAGGGAGAGTAGTAAAAAGGAGGGCTGAAAACCATGCATATGGAGTACTCATGTATAAAATGCTAAAAGAATTAAAAATAAATTAAAAGCATTTAAAATTCTGTTTGAAGACAACAGAGATCCAAAAGGAAGTAAAAACTTCATCCAATGGAGGGATCCATAGCTCTAACTACATCTGTAGCAGAGGGTGGCCTTATCTGTCATCAGTGAAAGGGGAAGCCCTTGGTCCTGTGGAGGTTTGATGCCCCAGCAAAGGGAGATAGTAGAAGGGTGAGGTGAAAGTGGGTGGGTGGATTGAGGACCACCACCTTCATAGAGGTAAAGGAGGAAGGGGATAGGATGGGGGGTTTGTGGAGGGGGAAACAGGAAGGAGGACATTTGAAATGTAAATAAATAAGATAACCAATAAAAAAAGAGATTCTTTCTGAAGCCAAGGTCTCCTAAGGTTCCTTTACTCTTGCTCTGGTGCTGAAGAAAGAGGCTGCCAGGCTGAGGAGCCACCTGGAGCTGAGGGACAGAATTCAGCCTGTAAGAGGTGCCAAGGAGGAGGTGTCCTGCTAAAACCACCTGGTTGAATGTGTAGACCTTTAAAGGATCAATGGATCTTTACCAAAACCAGAAGGGCCTTCAGGGGGCTACCTTTTAACTAGCCTGGTGCCTCTTCACATTCACCTGTCTTGTTTTTATGTTAAAAGTCAAAGAAAAAAAAATCTGCTGATTTTGAAGTCAACCATCCAAAGATTTATGCTCTACAATCTCTATGTATGGTGTTTGGCACTGGCAAGCAGAACCTTACCAAAATAATAATAATAAGCCAGGAAAACAAAACTTACAGGGAATTTAGGTATTGGAGTTATTATCAAAATTGGGTGGAGAGAAGCAGGAGGCACCTTTAAGGCTAATTAGCAGCCCAAGGATGCTGATGGATTGGCTGGAGGTAAAATACAGCCATTTCTGGAGAGAGAGGGAATAAAAAGAAAGAAAACTGATCTGAAAGCTCCAGTTTTGCTTAGTTAGGCAGTTTACTGAGAGGGAAGGTAACGTTTTAGCAGCTGTGATAACACTGAGAGGAACCGAACTCTGGGGGCTTTCTTTTTCCCATAATACCAGAACTATGAAGACTTTTATATAAAATGTATGGACATGACTTTTCTAAGACAGAAAAGGCATTGATTTTTATTTCAAAATCCTAAATCATTTATCCTGTGTCATTTTTATTTAAATTCAACAAGAATACTGCTTCGTTTTTTCATAAACATCACAAACAGATCTTTTCTACTAAGATCTGAGCACCTTGACTCTAACGCACGAACGTGATTATCCCTCCCTTAGTTGCTCCCAGCCTGTTCAGTAGTTACTATTTGAGCCATCACTAGACCAGGAATAAATTCTCATCATTGTAATTCAACAAATTAGAACTTGATCTAAATGCACTAAAAGAAACAATATTGGGATTTTTTTTAAATCTCTCAAGGAAAAGAAAACTAATAGACTGAGTAATAATGCAAAATTTATTTCAACTTGATAAAATTTAAGAATAACTGTGACTTAAATAGCATAGTGGAGAGGCCTAGTCATGTCTACCAGGCCGAGAATGTGAAAAATATTCAGGGGGACAATCTATCATTTAAAGTCACTGAGCGCTTGTACCACGGTAAGCACTTTATTTGTTCTCTGACAGTCTTTTATGAAACATAAATACTTCATTCATTTCTACAAATTAAATTTATTAATTGCATTTCTGTTCTGTTTTTTTTTTCAAGAGCTAAAATAAAATTCATCTCACATTCTATCATAGAAGCTTTGTAAGAAAGGAAGAAGAGGCCCTTGATTACAATTAATTCAAGTGAAGAGAGGGGGTAGGCAGATCATTAAGTGCGGCTGGTAAGGGGCAGCTTCCACGTGGGACTCTTATCTGCAACTATTTATAATTAAAGAACGCGAGATTTCTATCTAATAGAGCATAATTAGCAGAGAAATATGCAAGATCTCCTTAGAGAGCTTTCGTGCCTCCAAAACCAGTAGGATCTTACCGTAAGTATATTACTGTACCTAGTCAAAGACTATAATCATAAAAAATATTCATTTACAGTGTTATTAAAGGAGCCATCATACATAAATACTAGTGATAACTCTGGAGAAATCTTGTCAAAGCACTTGGGAACAGGATGACTTTAGGATACGTAGCCCATCCTTCGAGTGGGTTTGGCGTACCAAAGTTGTTAGCAGCCCTCAACAGCTTCAAATGAGTTGCAAAGCTCAGGGAAGTTAAGTACATTCCTCTAGCTTAGCTTACCTTTGAGTGGCAGGGCCAGGGTTCAGAACTGAGAGACTATCAACAAGCAATTGCCACCAGAAGGTTACTCATGCATGCCCACATCCTTGTGCAGTGTTCTTAAAGAAGTCCGAATGTTACAGCTTTAACGTCTACTTGTTTGTCTTGGTTTAGCTGGGCTGCTCCAAAGGGATTAATCCAAAGGGATTAATGGTAACCCTATAATATACATAATATACAGCAGACATTTATTTTTCATAATTCTAGATATTGAGAAGTGCATGACCGGGACACCAGCAGGTTGTTTCTGAGGGGGTGATTTTATCAGGGATAGAGGCCTTTCACGGGTGCCTTCACAAGGCTACTAATTCTATCCATACAGGCTCCCTGATGGCCTGTCTCCCTCACAGAGGAGCCACCTCCATACCCTCATCTTGGGAGCTGAGGTTTCAATATGTGGATCTGAGAGCAACACGGTCATTCAAGACCACTGCAAGAGTCTGGAAGTCGTCTACTCTTTCAACAATCAAAGCCAATCCCCTTGAGATATCTATCTTTTTAAGAGCCAGTTCATTTTTACAGTCGCTCATTCATTCACGAAGGACTCTGGGAGCTTTTGACAAGATCCGGATACTCAGTCTTCTGATTTCCCCCTATCCGGTTAGTTATCTCCTTACCAAGACCCTTCCACCAGCTTCTCACCATTTCTACCATATAATACCTCGTAATTCTAGCCTTACTTTCATTCTCTGTTGCCCTGATGAACATACAGAGGATCCCCCACAGCCCGCCCGTCCACAATTCTGAGTAGGCAGGGAGGAGGGAGACACTATGGAAGCCTAAAGATGCCTTGACTCACAGTTCCTTCAGATTTGGGGGCATCCTCTCCTCTCCCCTTCTCAAACATCCTTGAGGGATAAGCTATGAGCAAACACCTCAAACGACAACAGCGGGCCAAAGCAAGACGCGGGCCAAAGCAAGACCTGCTCTACTCGGCAACATGAAACTTTAACATAGACGCCTATCCTGGAGAGAATAAGTTATAAATAATCATTTGAAGAATACTGACTTTTATGAGTTTTTGGATCATGACAGTGAACACAACTTTATTTTCTCACAAAAAATAATCTCATAAATACTACTATTTAGTTAAAATATGATTTTATAAAATTCTACTTTTTTTTTTTTTTTTTGGTTTTTCGAGACAGGGTTTCTCTGTGTAGTCCTGGCTGTCCTGGAACTCACTCTGTAGACCAGGCTGGCCTCGAACTCAGAAATCCTCCTGCCTCTGCCTCAAAATTCTACTTTTTTAACATAAATGTTTGTGAAGGTAAATTGACAATAGTGCTTTTCTTTTTTAATTACTTACTTATTTATCTTACCAATTACGATCCACCTCTCTTCAACATTCTTCTCAAGATATATTTTAAGGAAAACATATCAATTTACCTAATCCTTCTATTATGAAAAGTCTTAGGAAATTTTCCTCTCCGTGATTCTTCTGGTGACCCAGAACAGACATTTCTGTTGCTTTGCCCTCTTGGTTCGACTCACCTGTCAAACAGTTCTCCTCCCGTGACCAGCTCAAGGACCAGGCTGATTTCTGTGGGGGTTTCGAATATTTCCTTGAGTTTTATCTGGGGACGAGACGCACATTGAGAAAGAACATCAACAATGGCTCATCTCCATCTTCCTTGATGGACAAAGACGAGTCTGCCTGACCAATGGCTGGGTTAGCACAGTGAATGTCCCCCGTTCCAGCACCAGGCTGGCAGCTGTCCTTCTCTTTCTCAGTTGATGGTCTTGTCAGACAGCTCAGTTTTTTTTTTTTTTTTTTTCAAAAGTCTTACTAAATTTTGACATTATTCATTTTGAATAATAAATCTCTTAAACACACTTCCTAAACTCTACTCAAATGTTGGAATCTTTCTCCCTCCCTCCCTTCTTTCTTTTCCTTAGAATCAAATACAAGACCCAACTTTACAAAACTGTTTGAAAGCACTCTGGTTGCTAGAGATGAGAAATGCTTTATCTCAGAAACAATGGAGTTAGGTTGTGAGGTAGCCTGGGCGGGGGGGGCAGGGTGAAGTCTGTGTGTAAAAGCACGCTTCAGCAGCTACGGAGTCCCTTGTGTGTGAAGGGTTCTTGGACAGTGGTGGGAGAGAATCGACTGATCACACCAGGGTTTTGTCACATGCAGATAATCCAACCAAATGTAGACCTCTCTCCAGATATTGGAGAATCCAGAAGCCGGCACCGAGCTACACGTGAGGGGTACCCCACAGTGGCTTCCTCAGAAGGAGGCCATAGGGAACGTGATGGTGGGAACCGAGTATGACTCGCTTGAGAACTGCTTACTCAAAGCATCCTCATACTTCATTGCATACAGAACTCTGCTTTAGTTCTGAGAAGCAAGGAGCCTGGCCCCACACTGTGGATGACAACAGTCGAAGCCACTTGTGACAACCCTGTTCTCTGATCAACCTGGGGAACATTTTTAGCTAGCTTTGGCCAGCAAAGTTACAAGAGAACTGAAGTCATTTCTGAGAATCTTTTCTCATCTGACTCTGCTGACAAGGTCCTTCCAATTTCTTCCTTGAATATCAATCTGGGGGGTTGGGGAAATGTGCAGCTAGTACTATGGGTCAGTGAAAACAAGGTATAAGGTGAGAAGAAGGATAGGTAAATGGCCAGCACAGGGATGTGTGGACCCTGGGTCCTGGGTGGCAACCCAAGATTGATGAGTCAGTGCCACAGTCCATCTTCCTATTTATTATAAGAAAAATATTTGCTGCTAGGCAGCTAAGTGTACCTTTAATGCATATATGAAGTTGTATGCACTTTGTTTTAAGCATTGCAGGTCATCAGCCCACACACAAAGAGGGTTGTTTTGTTTTTTAATTTAAATAGATGGTTTAATTTATAAAATCAAGATGCTGCTGTGAAAATGATTTTGTTCTTTTTCACTTCGTTGATTCCAGAAAGCTTTTCACTCATTTTTTTTCTCAGAGGCATCCTGACAGCAGAGCGTCTGGAAACTGGTTAGTTCTTCCATTCACGTACATCATTTATTTGCATCTTTGCATTATTTCTGAAGCGGACTCTCTCCCAAAGGCTGAAATGACTTTGAAAAGCAATGCTTTTTGCTTCAAAAGCCTTTTTGGCAATGGAATATTAAAAAGATAGGCAAACAAAAGAGGGAGAAAGCCAGTTTCACTAGAATAAAACACATTTCTCCATTTTTTTTCTCCTTTTATGCATGAACAGAGGCATGGTATGTACTGCTAGTCCATCTATTCTAAAACTGATTGGATGTGGTGAGGTAGGGCCTTGAGTTAAGCCATGTTACCTCACAGAGAGGAAGGACCCCTCTTTCCCATCACTGACAGTGGAGCCCATCCCACAGCTTTGGAAATGATTTGAAGTGGTAAGCTAACAGCCACTTACGATGTTCGGGTGTGAAAGACGCAGGAGAACTCCTATTTCGGTTCTCACAATCTTCTTGTCCACCTAGAAGGTAAATTGAGACAAACGGAAAATGGCTCAAGCTTAGAAAACTGTGACTGTCAGACGTGAAAAACAGTGTTGGTCAGCGGGTAAATAAAGTAACTGGGAAGCTCTCTCTCTCTCTCTCTCTCTCTCTCTCTCTCTCTCTCTCTCTCTCTC
>NC_034604.1:28268722-28286334 GCF_900095145.1 Mus pahari | reverse complement strand
ACACACACACACACACACACACACACACACACACAGTCTTACTATGTAGGTCAGGGTGTCTGAAACTCTTGATCCTCCAGCATCAGCCTCCCTGGGGCTGGGACTGAAGGCCTTTGGCAGGAAACACCCACTGAGCTGCCTTGCTAGCTTTGATATTCTTCCTTCACATTTAGAACAAGGCTATTCACTGACAGCTTAAGTGGCTCAACCCGGGTGCCTTGTGGAACACCATAGATATGAAGCAGTTACCCACTCTGCAACTTTTTACAAGCTCCATGTAAACCGACTTTTCTTATTTATGGACAGGGTATCATTGATATGTAAGACCATTGTTATAAGGGCAATAACTAAGGCACTCCACACCTGATGGTGGGCTCTTCTCTCTTCTTCCTCTCTCTCTTCTCAGATGCATGCCCTGCCATCTCTTCTTCAAAGGCAAAGTAGATCCAGTAGTTGGTACAGTACACATTTTATAAGATGTTTTACATGGCATCTACCTCCCCTTTCCTATCAAAAATCATCATAACTACCATTATCACTAGCACATAACTTCAGCCTGACCTGTCCCTGCAGCGGTCTTGCTCAACCTCATAGAACTGTCAATCACTTCACCCACCTTCTTCACATAGATGTGCCATGTAATTCAGCCTGAACCACGTATACTGCCCTGTGCCACACAGTTCAGCCTAACCCACTTATATTGTCCTGTGGAAGGATGATAGCATCAAAGCTTTCTGCCAGAACCAAGCCATCCCGCAGTGTCCTCCCCAGATACTGTGCTTAAATAATCAAGAGAATATACTCTCTTTATATTTGCAATTATAAAAGCAAAAATGAGCAGACCCCACTGTCACCAATGCCCAATTTTTATACTGAATGCCAACCTAGGGAAAATTGCTGAGATACACAAAGAACTGCTGATACCTTGTTCCTATACTGTTATATATGAATTCATTTATGTTTGAAACTTACAATTATATGAGCCACTAAATTTTCTTTCTTATTATAATCTAGAACTAGATTCTATTAGTGGCAATTAAGAGACCCTAGCAGGTTTGTCACTTGACATTTTGGAGACAAAGTCCATTGAATTTCTCATCTGCAAAATAAGAGATGTTCCCATCTGTATGCTCAGGATTGACTCCTGGTCACGACAATGAGAGATGGGACTCTCTAAATGTCATATGTAAACAGAAAACTTAAACTGTAGTCTGCAGTGCACATTTGAAACCCAGCTCAGGGGAGACAGAGAAAATGGATCGTTGTGGCCCCAGGCCTGCCAGCCTGGCCTCTTTGGTAGATTTCAGGCCGGTGAAAAACTCTTTTAAAGAGGTGGGTGTTACTTGAGGCAGGACACCCTAAATTGCCCTCTTGCTTCTATTATTCATATACACATGCACACATGCACAGGCACACACATGTACATACCCCAGCACACATACAAATCATCAGTGTATCACTGATCGTGTTCTCATGTCACCATTTATGTCACCTGAGCTGTCTCAAGATCCAGGAGAGTACAAATCTTTACGTGACCGTGCGATGAGACTTTTGCTCCATTCACAGCCAAACTGAACAAAGTCGAGAGACAACTTTCAATAAACAATGGCCTCTACCCTCTAAGTTATTATCAAAGGAGGAAAAAGTGGGTTTGAAGAGAAACACAATTCCATGTTAATGTGGTTAACACATAACTCGAGACAAAAAACAATGCCTTTTCGATACTTTTTTTCTTCAATAAAAATATTGAAAGTGATTAAGTTCTTTGAAGATAGAGAGCATTCAAAGAAATTTTATAAATTTTATATGCTAATTTCCTTGGTTACAACATATAATATATTTATAGCTTTTCCTATAAATATATCTAGTTTTAGGGAACTATCTATAGTTTAGTTCCTAAACATATCTATAGTTTTTCCTAAAAACAATTTAGTTATACTCTATAGTTCTTGATTAAAGAAATCAGTCACTATGTTTAAACATTAAATTTTATGATGAAGTAAAATATTTTTAAGGAAATGTTAAAGAACCCATAACCAAAGACTATCATGCTAACTGAAACAAGCCAACTTCACAAGAAAACCATTATACTATCTCTCAGCTACAGAATACACACACACACACACACACACACACACACATACACACACACACGTGTGTGTGTGTATACATGTGAACATAATATCAAAATATAAGGAGAAATATATTTGAGACAAAGAAAGAGATCAAGGTGAAGGGGGGTCAATGAAAGAGAAGATGAAAATAAGTAAAAATGAATGTTTCCACACTAATCAAAAACTAAAAGCATTCCCATCCCAATAAAATTTTCAACACCATAGATAACAAAATATCAATAATTACATACTTAAGGGAAAACTTCATAGCCATGAATATTGTGGCCATTTATGAGATCATTTACTATACTCAGAGTGTTCTTACAAATCCAGGCCCAAGAATAATAAACTATTATTCTAGTTACACTCGTGTTTCCATGATAAAATACTCTGGCTACAAGCCAGTTGAGAAGAAGAGGGTTTACTTGTGTTATGCTTCCAGGTGATGGTCTATCACTAAAGGAAGTCAGGGAAGAAACTAAAGGAAAAACTGAGGATGAAACCATGGATGAACACTGTTTACTGGCTCACTCACTCAGCTAGCTCACTCTACCGACCAGATTCACCTGCCTAGGAACGGTGCCGCCCACAGTGGGCAGGGCCTCCATACATCAATCATCAGTCATGATAATCTCTTACAGACATAACTACAGGCCAAACTCATCGAGGCAGTTCTTCCATTGAGGTTTACTCTTCACTGGTGACTTTAAGATGTGTTAAGCTGACAACAAAAACTAAGCAGAACAACTATTAACACTATAAAACAACAACAAAAAAAATGTATTCTACTTGTGTTTGATGGATAGACACTTTCAACTTACAACACTTATTAATGTATGTATGAATATCCCACACAGACTGAATTATCCGCTATAAATTCTGTCTAGAGAGAGGTAGGGAAGATATGATCTGTCTATCTTCATAACTGACAGCTAATTCAGGCAATAGCATGGAAGCACAGATTTATTGTGAGCAGAGAAAAACAAGCTGGTAAGAAACCCACTCAAGTGACTATGCATCACACTGATAGGCTCTAGGGTTTTCACTGTGAAAGAATAAGAAAAGACACATCTTAATGCATCTATCTAGTGTTCTAGGACTCAAAACACTTGAAACTGCTTCAGTAGTCTCCCTCAGAGACTGAAGTATAGCTGACTTGCCCAATTTAGACGGAGTAGATATAGAGCAAAGCATTTCCATTTACAAGCAACTAACACCTAGCTCAAGCTTGCCTATGCTGTATTTGAAAACTTGGCACACAGAAAGTCAGAGAGGACCTGTTCACAGATAGCCAAACACAGAGGCTCTAGACACAAACATTGCCCTCTTTGTTTTTGTGGCTCCATTTTTCTCTTCTTTTCAACTTGTAGAAAATGTGACTATAGAAGTCCCAAATCTTTACTCTTCAGTGTCATATTTCAAGGAAGAGCCCTCCCCTCCATCTGTATGAAAATCTCAATGAATCTGCTCACTGTTTCGTTTGTTTTCAATGCATGAGCCTATATGTAAGAGACATGTGACTATGACAGGGCCACTCATGGGTAAGGAGCCCTCTCTTTTGATCAGCTTTGAAAGAACTATATATAATGTTAGGTTGGGGCAGGACCTGAATCTCATGAAAACAGGATGTTGCCAGACACCGAAGGCTGCTTTGATGGTTTATTTGTTGCCTTTCTTATTTGCTTGCCTAAAATCATGAAATGTCACTTCCTCTGCTTTTTTCCATTTCCCAGATTAAATAATAAATCACCAATTCTTATTAATTTATAGCAATATTAACAATCAATAGATTAATACTCAAATTATGATAGTTTAACAGTAATACACAGACTCTACAAGGTAGTAATTTAAGCTGCTTTTCCGTGAAACTCTTGTAAATCTGTCAAGGACCATCCTTGGCTTGAAGGGAGGTTCTGAGGAAGGGGTGTCAGAGCATTGAGAGAAACAACTCATGGTTACAAGCTGATGGCCTATGTTCTGCTCACATCTTTCCAGACAGCATTCTCTTGACACAGTTCTCTCTTGCAATTCCAAAAACTCTATGGATAGCTCATCTCTTAAAGATCAAAAGCCCAGTCCTTTATTTTACATATCAATTCAGTCATTACCCCAGGTACCCTTTTGATTATCCTATTACCCCATCAGCATCCCATAATCCCAGCCACTTTATTCTTAGAAAGAGATAGCAAGCTTTTTTTTTTTTTTTTTTTTTTTTTTTTAGCATTGCAAATTAATTCAGAGATCTGCCTGCCCCTTGTAAATACATACAATGAGCTAGCTGGATGGGATCCCATCCTGCCATTACTATTTAAGGGCCAGAGGCCAAATTAACTCCAATCCAGGTTGACCTTGAACTCAGGAATCTGCCTGCCTTTGTATCTTCCTGACAAGCTGGCTCATAGTGCAGCTACCTCTATTCTTTTAGGTTGTGAACCCCTTCATATAACTCACATTGCATCTTTATATTTTGCATAGTTGAGAGATTATATATTTTGAACTCATGTTTTCAGAGCTTGTTCCCACATCCTTAGGGACTGTCCTGAAGGTCTCAGTGTTTACTGCTTTGCTGGGACACAGACACATCCTTGCCTCCTGGACTCCTGATGTTTCTAATTATCATGGAGTCATTAACCTTGGCGTTAACATTCCCCTATAACCTTGGCAGGGAGAATACTTCCCAATGGAGGAACATGAAGTACAATATATATAATTTTATATAAACGAGCCTTATGCCACACTCAGAGCAACCATCAACACTCACAGAGACCCATGCCCTGCTGGCTCTGTTCCAGGGCTGGGAACCATGTCACAGTGTCCCTTGCATGACCAAGCAGGACTGGACATGTATCCTTACTGAAAAGTGATGTGTGGCAACTGTGTTCCTAATGAATAAGTCTGACGAACTCACTTATACCTGGAACTCAGCTTTTTCACTCTTCACCTGTACTGTGTCATTTTGTCCAGTATTTTGATGTCTCTAATGACATATGTTGAAGGAAAGAAACCAAGGAAGGGAGATGAGGATTAGCAAATGTAAGAGTTGAAGTTTGGGTAGATTAGTCATTAAAATACTGTGTATTTTAATGGGACGGAAGACTACCCATAGCTCCCATTATATTCTCAAAACTTCATATATATCTCTATTCAACTGAGAGTCAAAGTTCTGTAAGTTTATTTTTCATTACACGTGTAACGAGTATCTCTCATCTAGGTTTTGGATGCTCAGCTTCATATTATACAATGTGGGACCTACAAAAGAACAAGCAAAATAAGGCCCTTCCAGAGGAAGCTTCTAATTTAATTTGGGGGAGAAGATTTATCTATATAATGCCATCAGAAGATAGTAAAGGATGTGTTTTGTTTTAAAAGATCCATTGGAGGCTCACAAGATGACTGATCCGTTCCCAGGACCAACACGATTCCTCACAACTGTGTGAAACTCCAGAAGCAGGGAATCTAATGCCACCTGGGACCACCATGGGCTCCAAGCATGTATGTAAGTGCACGTGCATACAGATAGGCACTCACTGACACACCTAAAAACAAGTTAAAATTCAAACCTCCATTCTTCAGTGGAAGATAACTCTCTGGGTTATATTTGTTATTATTAAATATGGGTTTATTGTAAAAGGGGTTGTTGTTGGTTTTTTTTGGTTTTTGGTTTTTTTTTTGTTTTGTTTTTTTGTTTTTGCTTTTTTTTTTTTTTTTTTTTACCTTATTTGACATTTTACAAAAACCATCCCATTGTTAACAATCAATGCAGAACATGTCGTCAAGTATATGCACAGTTCATGGAGATAATGTGGTGTGAGATGCAGATGATGGCCAGTGAGTGATGTCAACCAGTGAGGTCACTGGGATATAGACAAGAGGCTCCAGGAGGAAAATTAAACTTCTTTAATTTAGGGGGAAATTATAAGTGTCATGAAAAACTTCTGGTGTGCAGGATCTACTCCACTTGTGTATAAAACTCTATAAGAACAATGGACAGGGACAGATTTCTCCCATAGTGGTCCATTGAAAAACTACACAGCCTTTTGCAGAGCACTGGCATTGTGACCTTGGCAATGGGGAAGGTGCTGGAGCTGACTGACTGAAACTGTGCACATAAAAGTATCATGTACAGTGGTGGCAATAGGAGCCGGCACTGTCACTCTCACTCAGATGGCGCTCCATGTTTGAAACAATTTTCAGAGAGCCACAGGTGCAGGGGTCTACCTTGGTGAAGGATTTACTTGAATTTTAAATAAAAGTAAACCTTTCTTCCCAACTGGGTTCTGCATACAAGGTTGAAGAAAACCCTGATGGATTATAATTAGTTTTAAATAGGCTCTTACAGATAATAAAAGAGTCACCACAGTGAGGCAAATTCGTACCACCTTTTCACAGGGAGTCAATCTTTGTAACATGATTATCTGAGTCTAGGTATTTATGGTGAATACCATGTACAGTACAATTTTATTAGCCTAGTTATAACTTAGATAATAGACTTGTACAGTCTAATTTATCTGCTAATTTTATAATAGTTTATGCCTTTATCACCCAAGGTCAGCAATAATTTCCTTAGTAATGCAAAATAAATACATTTATCATTATTTATATGATTCTTTTAAAAATTAAAGGACCTAAATCTCCTGTTAGGACTCATTTTCATTCATTATACATTTAGGACTTATGTGATACATGATCCTAATATTTTCCTGTGTTTCTGATCAATATAGAATAAGAGCAGATAACAGAGTCTCTTACCTTTGTATATTTTCATATTCATCAAGGAATTTTCTAATACAACACATATTCTAAACAAATACTTAACCATGTTATCTAGCATAGATTCCACGTTATGATGTCTTTTTTAAATTATGTGTTCGATTATATTTATTCAGGAATATTCAAAACAGATAACATTATAAAAAAACGTTCTAGGTTGGTAATTTGTTTTTGAGTTCAAAATCAGTTTCTCTATGAAATCTGTTTTGCGAATGGTATACACTTTTACAATATTTTCTGTGTCACTGTGCAATTTAAAAATTGTCTCAGGATCACAGAGGACCTCTCTGGTGGGGAGCTGAAGTTTTCCCCTTTCCTACTCTCATAGTTTAAATAATGTCAAATTTAATTTGTATGTTTTGTAAACCAAATGAAATCACAGTAAATTGTAAAATGTGTGTGTGTGGAGCGCATGAGGCATCCCAGCACTACCCTGTCCCTGGCTGGAATGGGCAGAAAGAACCAGAAGAGGTGCCTATCTGGTCAACCAAAGCATCCTGAACTTAAACCATGTACTTTTATTTTCATGTATGTGTTTGTCTATCTACACATGTCTGTGTGAGTATATACCGTGTGTGTGCAGGTGACCACGGTGACCAGGAGAGGGCCTCTGATCCCTGGAGCTGAACACAAACAGCAAACAGGTTGTTGCTGCCCAACAAGGGTGATAGGAATTCAACTATAGTTCTCTGGACGAGCAGCAACCACTCTGAACTGCTGAGCCATTTCCAACGCCATGAATTGTAATACTAGAAAGACAGACCGTGATGGGAGTCACAGTCATGCTTTCCAAAATATGGTGTTTTAATGCTGATCAAAAAGAACTTTGCTTACCACTTACATTCTCCATGTTTGCTGTGATTGCCAACCTAAACCAGATAATCCCTAAATGGCTTGGGCCTCTGGGGATTTTCTGTAGAGCTCTGTCTCAGCTCTTCTCCTTAGATTACCCAAAGTATTCAAAGAAATATCTCTATTTATTCTTGTAACCATTGAAATAGTCAATATAACTAGATTTTATTATACTTTCAATATAAAATATGTCTTTTGAAGTTTATGCATGAGAAAAAATAAAATTAATAGTACACTTAAACAAAATGAAACTCAAAATTTCTCAACATCAAAAGAAACTCTAAGTTTGTGTCTGCTCTCATGGCAGAAGGTTGAGTGTAGAGAAAGTATAATTCCTTAGGAACATTAAGTCCTCCCAGTTGAATGAGGCTCACTAAGAACAGACCCTTCATAAGATTAAGTGTGAAATGTACTCCAGAGCTTTTGTCAAGATGCTGACAAGATGAAGGGTTTAAGGACTCAAGATGAAGGAAGGACTTGAAGGAAAAGATAAACCTGCTTCTGTGTTGTGGAAGTGACAAGGTGGAGCAGTGAGAGAGAAGAGGAGACCTGTGGATGCAAATCTCTGCCAGACTTGGCTCACTTGGCCATGATACATGCAACCTGGATCTAAAGCGTCTATCTGAGTGACCTCTGGGTGACCTTCATCAAAAGAGACAGATGTTCTATGTCTGCAGAGTCTCCATCAAGTGCAGCAGCATTTCCACTCAAAACGAGAACTAGGGCTGTGCTGCACAATCATGGAGATCTAAGTCAGATCCTGGCGAGCCTTATAAAACATCAAGAGTGGTGGCACTCACTACTGAGGAGGTAGAAGCGGGTAAATCCCTGAAACTCACTGACCAACCATTCTAGCCAAATCCATTACCCAACCAGCCTTAATGAGAGAACCAGTCTCAAAAATTAAGTGTGGAGAGCAACCAAGAAGAAATACTCAATGTGGACTTCTTACACATGTGAATTTGCACGTGCGTGCACACACATGATGTATACACACACACACACACACACACACACAGATCTATGTGGACACATCCACCTGCACTAACAATTAGGAATAATTATCCTTACAGAAAATGAGACCATGTATTATTTTTACAGAAAAAGAGACTACGTATCATTTTTCTCTATATTCTCTGCCATCCTTGACTCATTTTTGACTTGAATAATTTTCAGAGAATGATGCAAAACACAGAATTGTGCTTCTCAGAGGCATTGTCAAAACATGGAAAATATAACCTCATAATTGATACATTACTAATGCCCTTAAGCTTTCAGAATGACTCCCTTCTACATAGGTTCTACTTAATTTCCTGAGATTTGGCAGGCCTCTGCTAGCCCTTGCACATTTGAAAAGAGACTTGACAAGTGGGATTTTGTTAAATTCAAGAACAATCCTAGTCTACAAGGATTTGAAAGGCAATGACTGCTGTTTAAACATGCAAAGAATAAAACCTGGCACACATGCAATCAAATGGAGAATTTCTTACATAAAGCTAGTATTCCTGATATGTGTAGAAGTCTTACTAAGAATGGTTGGTAGTTTTTATTCCTCGATCTTCTTGTCTAAACATAAACCTGGACATCTTGTGTCTGTCTTGCTTTTGACATAGACCATAGATGTAATCTGTATTGGTTTCAGTAAGAAATGCAACCTTCCTGCTTAAGGCTGTGGCCCCATCGTCACCACATGCAACCTTTAACTTCCCCTTGTAGTCACTTCCTGGTTCTCTGCCCCTCATCCCTGTTCTGAAGACTTTCAGCACATACATCTCTGTGTCAGCTATTGCCATGGCTGCTCTTAACTTAGGCAACTATAGAATGATGCATCCAACAGTTGGGAATGCTCACTCGATAGTTTCCCATTTCTTCCGTTGATCCTGCTTAGCAATGTACTCTCATGGTAACACCTCAAGTTGCTACCATCTACTGGACAGCACAAACACCTCGCTATCCATCAGCACACACTGACTTCCACCTCTACCTTCTCTCTGACTGAACATGGAGTCCATGGTCTGTTAGTTCTTACATTGTTCAACACATACTCTCAACCCTTCTGCCTTCTCTCATCCACTTGTAATTTCCAGACAAAATTTCTAAGCTAGATAGCCTTCATTCTTATTCTATTTCTGTATCTGACCAAAATCCACTGATCAACTTTGCCAGCTTCTAATTTTAAATTTGTGACACTAAGTTTAAGGGCCCCTGGTGCTCTCATTTATACCTTCTCTCCCAACTTCTGATATACCTGCCTGCCTTCATTCTCCTTTCCAATCCCCGAGAATGCATAAAAATCCAAGGAGAATTATTTTACCATTATCATCATCGTCATCACCATCATCATCATCATCATCAACAACAACAAAACATGTTTATCTCTTACTTCAGCAAATACTCTTTTAGCGCCTGTTACATACATACAACATTCTGGGCATGACAGTGTATTGGTGAATAAAACAGACTCTGAAGTATTAAAAAAAAAAAAAATCCACTTGGGAGGCAGAGGCAGGCTGATTTCTGAGTTCGAGGCCAGCCTGGTCTACAGAGTGAGTTCCAGGACAGCCAGAGCTACAAAGAAACCCTGTCTCGAAAAACCAAAAAAACAAACAAACAAAAAAAAAAAAACAAAAAAAAAAACCTCTGTTCTAGTAGAAGCAGAATATAAATAAATAAATGATAGGCCTTGTGCTGCTTGTGCTGCTGTGTTCTATAGTTCAAGGAGTCGAAGTGAAGGAGGTGGTAAGAGAGCTGCTGATTACACTGACCCAGGCATGTGGGAGCAATGGTGGAGTGGCATGCCCAGAGAAACAGAATAAAACTGCCATTGATACAGATGCAAAAGACAAGAGAGAAGCAGCTACAGAAATATACTAATGAAGTCATGGCCACCGTACTGAATCCACCCCCCCCATTCCCGTTCTTCTATCCCAGCTTACTGATGCTTTGAAAAAAAACGAGATTTCCTCCTGGGTCCTTCCACATTAAACTTCATACTACTTGCCCTCAACCATTTGTCTCCCAAATAGTTCAGTGTGAGTTTGGAGTCGACAGGAAGGAGGTGACGGCTTAGAGGTGGGGTGATGACACGCAGTGGACATGGTAGGGAAGGACAGGTGACCTGTCAGGGAATTCGATAGCTGATTGGCACATCTAGTATACAGCCAACTTCTCTTCTCTGTGAGTGGAAGAAGACAGACTCTAAACCAGCATTTCACGGTGTTACCTCTCACTTTGCATTGAAAAGTCATAGTCTTCTAATTGCCCCATTACAAGTCACCTTCTCTTCCTTTCAGACCCTAAAACTTTAGGAGAGGGGGGTAAAGGAGAAAAGCAGAGCCTTTGTATAGAGAACTGGAATTAAGTTTGGACAGCACAATAACAGCTCTGGAAGCTTAAACTAGAAAAAAAAAAAAGCGTCTACATTTTGGAAAACAAAGCGTTTGGAAGAGGTGGCTTAGGAGCAAGGCAATTCCTCCAGAGTGAGTCCCCTATAGGATTCCCTTCTTAGGTCCTTAGCACAAACATTCCTGCTCACAGGCACTGGGAATTTGCTTCAGAAGGGAGAGGCCTTTTGACACAGGCTTAACATTCCTGAGGGAGACAGTAAGCTGAAGGAAGTTTATACAAATGATTTGGGACGATGACAGAGTCCCACAGAAACCAGAGTTGGTACAGCAGAAGAGGGGATGGGAGGTATAAGAAGGAGAAAGACCTTCAAGTATTTGTGCACTTCGGTCTCCTCCCTTTATCTCTGTTCTCTCCCCAGAATTAAGACTGTTCAAAGGTAATCCTTATCTACATTCTCTCATCTTTACAAAGATCTCCCCTCGCAGCACACCCTACCCAGGTCCTGTTTTTGAAGCACATGTGTGCTCTGCTCCATACAAGAACTCTCCTGTATGTGCCCCTGTTCCTTCTTACCTGGGTTTGAGGCACTGGAATTTCTCACTCTGTGTCTCCATTCATGTCTGACTTTTCCATGCCTTAAAGGCAGCAACATTTAATGTCTACGATAATGTCCTGCTTTGACTGCTAGCCTCTGCAGGACCTCCTGCACAAAGCAGACATAATGATTTCATAAAATGTAAGTCAGGTCATGCAGCTTTCTAGTTTAAATGCCTTTGCTGATGTCCCACTGTGCTTAGACTGCTACATATAACAGAGCTCACTCTCTAGGTCAATGTAGTTTTCCTCCCTCCAGAGAATATTCAACCCCTGGACCACACTTGACAGCTTTGTGCTCTGTCCTCCACCAGCATTTTTCTTCATTCACTTCACTTAAGAGCATCTTTTCTCCCCATTCCACAGGCATGGCTGTAAATACTTAGAATATTATCACTTGGGCAGCTGATGCAGGAGAATCATGACCTCAAGGTCATCATGGGATGTATTGCAGAATAAAATATAACACAACAAGATATATAACCTCAGACATATCCCATGAAATGTACCACCCAATTTATTTTAAAATACTTCAAGATGGAAAGATCTTCCATGCTCATGGATTGGCAGGATTAACATAATCAAAATGGCCATCCTGCCAAAAGCAATCTACAGATTCAATGCAATCCCCATCAAAATCCCAACCCAATTCTTCACTGAGTTAGAAAGGGCGATTTGCAAATTCATCTGGAATTATAAAAAACCTAGGATAACAAAAAAACATTCTCAACATTAAAAGAACCTCTGGTGGAATCACCATGCCTGACCTTAAGCTGTACTACAGAGCAATTGTGATAAAAACTGCATGGTACTGATACAGCGACAGGCAGGAAGATCAATGGAATAGAANTGAAGATCCAGAAATGAACCCACACACCTATGGTNACTTGATCTTTGACAAGGGAGCTAAAACCATCCAGTGGAAAAAGGACAGCATTTTCAACAAATGGTGCTGGCACAACTGGCAGTTATCATGTAGAAGAATGAGAATTGATCCATTCTTATCTCCTTGTACAAAGCTCAAGTCTAAGTGGATCAAAGACCTCCACATAAAACCAGCCTTTGGCTGCACTTAAATTTTCTTTTCATTGTATCTGACCGTTCGATGGTTTGGCTACTCTGATCCCTCTCTCTGGTCGCTTAATCTGTACAAGGTTAATTAAGTTTCTTAATGTACAAAAATGGACACATTGATCACAACCAGCATTATTGGTGTTATATAGATGAACAGTCTGTGTAGAAACTTCTTGGTCCAGGAAGCTCACTGAGTGAATGCTGGTGCCTTCCTTAAGATGACATTTACAAAATTAACGTTTTCTCATGTTTTGTTTAACAATTTCAAACTCTGTCAGGAGAATCTACCATAGAGTAGAAGAGAGCTTCGTCAAATCCATAAGAGTTTGGGATAATGTCCCTGCCCAGCAGTTACTGGACGGAGCAACTCATGTGTGTTTTCATTTCAATACATATTTTACTTGACCTTTTCAGAAACTGGGACCAAAATAACACTCCTCACTTAAATTTCAAGGAATATCTAAGGCCATTTCTTATATTATTCATTACTATTAATCATTAGAGTCACACTTCAGTTATCTTTAAATCAGCCATGCCCTATAAATTTGGGTTCTAATAATTTCTTAGGATTTTTAGTAATTTTACATGGTCAAGATCATATTTAGCAAAATGCCTTTAAATTTCTCAAGAGGACACAGAAACAGTGTGATTTAGCTTCCAGTTTATGTTTCTTTCAGTCAAACAGCAATGGCTCAGTTGCATGAATCTGAAATCACTTACAGTGAGGGCGAAATATCAGAGAAGCCTAGAGCTTCCAACACAGTCCTTGGATTTGTGTGAATCTTAAAACCAAGTCATCAGTTATCCATTAGAAAACCAAACTTTTAATTATATTTTAAAAGCTCATACCTTCATCACCTATTAGTAATTGAAATAAAAACTCTGGAGTCATTAGCATTTTAAGACTCTTCAATTATATCCTGACAGTGAATCCTTTTTCAAAAGTTTATTTAAACATAAAACCCTTCGATGCTCTTAACGGACTACCTTAGTTCGTTGCCCGAAAAGTAAGTTCTCCCCAAAAGTAAGTTCTTCTTCCAACATCCTAATGACTGCTCTTCATAAATGCTAAAAACCATCATTTGAAAAATTAAACAGCATAATCCTTAACCACAATCTAAACATGTGTCTTTATGTACACAGATCGGTATAATCTTCACTCCTCATCAATGTAACTTCTCAGTGCAACAGAGGAAGACCAGTATAGAAACCTACAACCTAAATACAGAGTTGTGGCACCCAGTCTTAACAGATAATATCAACAAACACTACCAAACCCGAGGCTCAGAGAACACCGAGAAGAGGGGACAGGAGGACCTGAAGAGCCAAAAGATCATGGAGTTTGCTCTAAGGGTGTGTCTCCTAGTAGTGTTAGAAGATGTTCATAAGGTTTCAGCAATGTGATTGACCAAATGTAAGCTAAACCAGGATGATACCAACAGACATGCCAATGTGGACTGTGGGAAGCCCGAGTCACAGCCCTACACAAAAGTACAGGCAACTGAGCATGCTGAGTAGGGGGAGCAAGCCAAATGGTTAGCTCTGAAAACACATACATACATGCGTACATACATACATATACACACACACACACACACACATACATACATGCGTACATACATACACACATACATACATACACACATACACACATACATACATATATACATACACACATACATACATATATACATACACACATACATACATACATACACACATACATATGCACATATTCATATACACACATACACATATACACATATGTGTGGGGAACATTATATAACTGAATAGGTTATATTTAGGAATATATTTCCATACACATATATTTATCCAATAACAATTTGTGAAAAAGTGGACATGAATTTGAAAGAGAGCAAAAAAATGTATGTGGAAGGTTTTGGGTAGAGGAAAGGGAAGAGAAAAATATTATAATTACATTACGATCTTAAAAAATTTTAAGTGAGGAGTTAAAAAACAGAAAGGCTACCAAGAGGAAGGACTTTAAATGGGTCTTGCAGATGTTGGTCTGCAGCTCCTTTTTCTAGATGTGAAAGTCCAGATCTGCCTTCCATGATGAGAATACTTATATCTTAACATCAGCAAACACCTGAGTTCCACTATCCCGGAAGGTGCCAGACACTTCAGAAACCAGGACTAAAAGAATGACCGTGTGTGCAGTGTGGTTTTTCCATACAGTGGCCTGCATATCCTCAAAGCACCCCCATAGCTCATCATTACATCTTCTGTGTTAAAAGATTCATAGTCTAAAAGCCGTCATCAGGGCACTGTGTTGATGAGCGTCCACTCTATGTTAATGTCCTGCCATCTCCTTCTCTTTATACTCCCCAAGTCATCAAGATGGAAAGGGGCAGCAGCCGCCGGGCGTATGGTCCATGAGGCAGACCTCTGTGTTCTGCGGGACTTGCTTTCTCCTTAAATGTTTACAGGGTGTTTAGTGGCTTTCTCATCCCACTAGTAAAAATCATCACCTGTCCCCAGCCATGGGCAGCTGCAAGTGCTCCTACCTGGCTAGGTTCCTCTGCAGACAGCGTCAGGCAAAGGTCCTGAGGACTCTATGCCTTCCATGGAGAGCACGCTGTGGACAAGAAAACTCTTAAATTCAGAGCCACTTGGACAAACAGGCAAAGTAGGCACAACCTTGAGACACAACTAAGCCCACCCTAAAATCAACAAAAAATACTTTCATTTATATATATTTAAGATGTTGATTTTGGTGTGTAAGTGCATGTGCGCAGAGATGCCAGTGAGCTGGAGTTAGAAGCGATTGTGATCCACCCAATGTGGGTACTCGGAATCGAACCCCAGTCTTCTGCCAGAGCAGCAGGCACTCTTAGCCAATGAGCCATTTCTCCAGTACAAGGAATCATTTCATAGAAAGGAAAAAAGACATCTGCCTTTTTTTTTATTAGATATTTTCTTTATTTACATTTCAAATGCTATCCCGAAAGTTCCCTATACCCTCTGCCATTAAAAAAAATATATATTTTTTTTCCCTTCCAGATACTCAGTAATATTAGGTTCAAGGATAGTTCTTTACAGAATTATAGAATTTTTATAGAATTATTTATGTCACACAGGCTCTTGTGTGACATTGCTTTATCTCTTCAAATGGATCAGAACATTCAGTATAACTGGATGCCATTATAAAAAAAATATTCTAAACTATTCTGATTTTAAAAATCTTAAAGAATCCTGTCTCTAAGACAGCTGAAGGGCCGGCACCAAAACACTAATGTAGGTCACGGGCCACATGTCCCCCGTTGTTCTTGTTTCATTTGTTAATGCACATCTCTGTTCACTTTATGTTACCACAGAGGAACACCTAAGACAAGATATTCCTTAACGAAAAGGTTCATTTGGCTCATAGTTCTTAAGGACTAGGGTTTCCAACAGCAAGGTGACAGCATCGTGACAAGGACCTCCAGGCTGTATTGCACATTAGTGCGAAATAAAGAAAAGAATTGGTTGCCAAAGAGATGGCCATGCTTTCTTTATAGCAGCCACTTCTCAAAGAACTAACTCAGTGCTGTCACAACTACAGTAATCTCCTTCAAGCTTGGCACAGCGGCATGATGTAATCATCTCATGAAACCACATCACTTCAATACCATGCCCTTAGGGGCTAGGCTTCCAGCATGTGAACCTCTTGAGAATTCACATCCAAACCACAGCAGTGGGAAATGCGCGCTGAGAGGCATTAAACTCCGGCTTTAACTGAGTTCAGAGAGGAAATGTATTGCTCGCATTCTCTACACAGATAATACTACTTGCCCTTGGTTTAGAGCATGACTTAGAAGCCATGGTGGATTCCTCTATGGCTGTGTCAGTAAGGGTTTAGGTTTTGTTTTGTTTTGTTTTGTTTTGTTTTGTTTTGTTTTGTTTTGTTTTGTTTTGTTTTATCAGCTTGGCAAGGAACAACAGCTAACCTGGGCCAAGATCATTCCTGACTTTGTTTACCCCTTTCTCCTTTCACTGCTTTGATGAAACAAATTTCAAAAGGCCTCGCTTGGATTCTCACAAGTCTTGTCATACGTGTACCTCTGTGCTTTGGACAAATCTCTAAAACTCTATTAAATGGAACACTCCCACCATGGAGAGCTTTGCACTAGCACGGGAAGGAGGTGCATGTGTCACACTTAGTAATTAATCACTGGCCCCGTTCTGACTGGTAATGTATATGATACTACTAGAACTACTAAAGGAACACTCCAGTGTGACTAATATGGAAAATACTTTAAAAAACAAATTCAATGCTGAAAGCTCTTTGAATCTCTCCTAGTTAAGATCCTCTGGCACTTGAACATCTATTTCCTCCCATTCTGCCGATGGTAATTAGCAGCTTTTGAAGTCCACAATTGGAACATCTCTAACCATCATTCTCCTTTTCCTTACACTGTCTGAACGGATGAAACTTTAACCAACTCTGAACCTTAAAACAGTTTAAAGCCGAAGTGTAAATCTCACAAATTCTTGTTTTTCTCTATTAGTATTGAAGTTGAGGCTTTTCTATTTCTCATTAAGAAATGAATACTAAGTGCATTTAGGCAAATAGACTGCTTGGCTTTTCTGTCTCTCTTGGACATCACTCTCTTCTGAGCCCTGCTGCCCCTGTCCAAGGCTTGCTTGTTACACCGTGCTTCACATGCAGCTCTTGTAGACTTCTGTCCCTCCCATATATCCTCTGTTCTGTTTTTTTTTTTTTTTCAACATGTTTCCTGTCTCTGTTCCATAGATTCAACTTAAAAGGTCAAGAACAAGTTGGGCGTGGTGGCGCACGCCTTTAATCCCAGCACTCGGGAGGCAGAGGCAGGTGGATTTCTGAGTTCGAGGCCAGCC
>NC_034604.1:28266203-28268657 GCF_900095145.1 Mus pahari | reverse complement strand
CAGCCAGGGCTATACAGAGAAACCCTGTCTTGAAAAACAAACAAACAAACAAAAAGGTCAAGAGCATCTTAGCTCTTGTTTCTCACTGTAAAAGTATGAGGGGGTTAAATGTGGTCATTTAAGCAGATCATAGATAACTCAATGCACTTATCTTTTGAGTATGCTTGTTTTTGAGCAATACCACCTGTTTAAACAATTGATATCTCTCCCCTGCCCTTTTTATCGTCTCTCCCAACCTCCTCATTGATTTACTTCTGGATTATGGTGTTCACAAAGCAAAGCGAAGGAAATAAAATGACTATGACAGCTCGGTAGTTAAGAACATAGATAAGCAAGCAGAATTATGACAAATTTAAATATTTATAGATGAGCCAGAAAATATGCAAACAAAACCCCCACAAATTATGGCAAGGATGTCTCAGCGAGAATGCTGAGACTTGCAAGTTGTCTCTTGGATGGAATGGGGTAGAACAGTCAAGATTTACCATTCCACCCCACCATCTTCTCTCTTCATTAGACATACACCTACCTGTCACAGACCGGATAGAACTAGCTCTGCTCCTATTTCAGGAAACCCGGCTTAATAGTCCCTAGGAAAATCAATATGTTCCAACTGACAGGCGCTTGAAAAAGTTACACCTCACTTGACATGGCTTGTTATCTGCAAGCTACTTTCCTTAATGTGTGCTAAGACCTTGACTGGCCCCCAAAAGTCTATTTGTGCTTCTGATTTATTCCCCTTTCCATCACTGGCCAAGGTGACCTTGCCTGTACTTCCAGAGAACACAAATGAATGGCTCATAGCACTGTTTAATGGAGGCACATCTTTAAACCAGAGTGAAGGCTCCATCTCTTCTGTGCATCACAGCAGTGAGTAAATGTGCGGCCTGCAGTCAGATTTCAAAGTTCCCAAAGGTCAGGTAGAAGATGAGGCAGGAGACACTCCTTTGTTGCCAGAGCTCACACCTTTTGACCCAACCTCATCTTTCACTCTCTACCCTTACGACTTCAACATGTTTAGATTCTACATGTAAGTGAGATCATTTTTACATGTCTGTGTTTGGCTGACCGCACTTGGTGTAATGTCCTCTGGGGTTCATGCATATTGCAGCTAAAGACATGATTTGCTTCCTTTTGAAGGCTGGATATTGTCTGACATTTTCAATATTTCCTTTCTTCATTCACCATTGGAAGAACGCAGGCTGTTTCTAGAACTGTGACTGTGAACAGTGCTGGAAGGAGCACAGGAGGAAGGGCAGCCTCTTTCAGGTGGTGATCTTATTTTAGGGGTTATAACCGGTGAAGGGATTGCTGAGTCAAAGCTACTGTCATTCTCAGTTCTGGAGAATCTCCGTGTTGATTTCCATACTGACTGTCACAGTTTACATTCCTGCCGAAATTTATCAAGGTTTCCTGTTCTTCATATGCATAGTAGCACTCTCTTCTTTCTCTTTTTTTTTTTTTTTTGGTTTTGTTTTTCAAGACAGGTTTTCTCTGTATAGCCCTGGCTGTCCTGGAACTCACTCTGTAGACCAGGCTGGCCTCGAACTCAGAAATCCACCCGCCTCTGCCTCCCGAGTGCTGGGATTAAAGGCATGCGCCACCATGCCCGGCAGCACTCTCTTCTTAATCATACCTATCCTTATAAAGACATTGACATTTTGCTGTGCCTTTGATGTAACTGTGAGGTTGACCATCTTTCGTGTGTCTGGTGCACACTGTGCGGCACCTTGGGGAGCATATCTGATATCTGTTCAGGTTCTTTGCCTATATCCAGTTATTTGTTTTCTTGTTAATGAGTTTCTTTGAATTTCTCCAATAGTGTGGTCATTTAGCCCTTTGCTAGATATATGGCTTGCAAATATTTTCATTTTAAGTTGTTCTTTTGTAGGGCAGAAATTTTATTTATGTATTATCTGTTTATTTGTTTGTTTGTGAGGCAGGGTCTGTATAATGCTTTGGGGTGGTCTGGTATCCCTATGTAGCTTATAGTAGCTTCAAACGTATGCTCTCCCTGCCTTAGCCACTGAGTGCTGGAACCGCAGGCATGTGCCAAAATGCTTAGCAGATTGCTTTTCACTCTTGTCCAGACTGACCCTCAACTCTTGACTCAAGAGGTATTCCTACCTTGCTGGCCCCTCTCCATATAGCTGCATTCAACAGCATGGCACTTGTCTAGTACAGAAGCATTTTAGTTTGATACAGTCCTGTTAGTTTAAACTTGTTTTTCCTATTGGTATTACTATAGCCCCTCCCCCCAAAAAATTCATTTTCCAAGTTGTGTCCTAGTTATTTTCTTTTACAAATTTTACAGCTGATATTTTGCATTAAATCATTAGTCAATTGTAGTTAAGATTTGTAGTATGTGAAATAAGGATGTCATTTCCTGTCATTTCCTGTGCGTGTGTGCGTGCATGTGTGTGTGTGTGTGTGTGTGTGTGTGTGTGTGTGTGT
>NC_034604.1:28258030-28266138 GCF_900095145.1 Mus pahari | reverse complement strand
CATGCATGTGTGTGTGTGTGCACGTGTGAACATGCATGCACACACATGTGGAGGTCAGAGAACAACCTGCAGGAGTCACTTCTCTTGCGTTCCATGTTGGGCCCAGGAACTGAATTGAAATTGTCAGACTCAGAGGTTGTGCCTTTATCTGCTGAGCCATCTTCCCAGGACTCATTTCATTTATGCACGAAGAGATAAAGGTGGCAGGACATTGTTTGTTGTAGATATCATGTTCCCCCTGTTGTGTATTCTTGGCATCTTTACCTTACCTCAAATGTGTGGATGTCTAGGGTTTCTATTCTGTTCTAAGGGTCTCTTTGTTTTTGTTTTTGTTTAGCACCATATCATGTTTTTTTAATTACTATTTTCTGGCATTTTTTTAAAATTAAGTAAGGTCTGGTGATGACTTTGGCTTTGTTCATTTTATGCATTGCTTTGCCCATTTGAGACTGTGTGTGTGTGTGTGTGTGTGTGTGTGTGTGTTTGTGTGTGTGTGTGTATGTGTGTGATTCCAGAGCAATTTCACTATTGTATTGTTATTTCTATGCAAAAAGGTGGCATTGGGATTCTGGCGCCAACTGTTTGTACACCCGGTAGATCGCTTTGGATAACATGGACACTCTAATTCTTCCAACCCACAGACATAAGGCGTCTTTCCACTAATGTGCATCCCCTGCAATTGCAGTCATTGTTGTTATATTAATCTTAGTGTGCAAGGCTTTCATCTCCCTTATGAAATTCATTTGTAAATATTTTTATGCCTTTTGTAAATGAGATTGGTTTGGTTTTGCTTTTTAGGATGGCTAGCTGTTCCATAGAAACGTAACTAAGTCTTGTCTCTTGACTTAATATTGAAGAACATCATTAAATTTGCTTATAATTCTAACATCTGGCCACAGTCCCGAGGTTTTCTGAAGTTCAGAGCAATTATGGGATAGGCTGAAACACAGCAATTTCATTAATAATCAGCAAAGAATATAGGGCTGCATTTAAACCCAGGTGGTTTTAGAAGACTTTTAAGGTTGAAGAATTCAAAATACAGTCTGTTTTAATTCTGTTTATCAAGAAGTTAACTTATAAAAGAGTGCTCTATGGCCCCGAAAGTCTCCACTCTAGGGAAAATGTTTACTTGGAGAAATGCAAGAAATTTAGTGAATTTTCCAACTTTCCTTGGATTCAAGAAATGTTGCTTTTGGGATGGCTTTTGTGCTTTGGCCAAGGATGACAGAAACATCTGTCTGCGAGTGGTGAATAGCTTACACCAAGTCTCCTGAGTATACTCAGCCACAAAGGTCACCAAGAGTGCCCTGAACAATGCTGACTTCTATCCAGACAAACTTGGTAAACTACACGATGCCATTTGTCCTGAATAGACACAAACTCTAAGATAAATATATTGAAGGTATATCTTCCAGGCTCTGTGTAATGGGTGCTCATTGCCTTCACCCACCCAGACATTATCACATGGCAGCCTGACATGTCCAAAGCAAGAAAGATTTGGCTGGAGAAGAATTTCATACCTTGGAGAAAAATGAGTATGTACTGATATGATTAAGAAGAAATCCAGTGTTTTAAAGACAGTCACACTCATGAGAACTGGAACTAAGAGGAACTGGGTCATCTGCAAAAGAAGGCAGGCATCCTTCTATAGTGAAGCAGACGAGGGTCCTGAGTCACCAACAAGAATCATTTCCTGTGTGTAAGGATGGTGACTCATAGGTCAAAGTCAAACTTCTAAAGAACTAATGCAAGAGCCACAGAGAGGCTTAGAGAGCCTTTCCTAGAGATCAGAGCTGGCCTCTGCGAATACTCCCTAATCCCAGAAGAGGGAGAGAACAGTAACAGAGACACAACTTCTTATATGATAGAATGAAGGAAAACTGGAGAGGAGAGACAGGCTTCCCAGCTGCCCACCCACAGCCGAGGGACCCAGCTATCTGCAGTCATGTGGACCCCACTAAGAGCACCAGACAACTGTAGCAAAAAATCTATCACCCGTCCACCTGGTCAGACTGTGAAGAACAGTTGTTTAAATCCACTAAATAGTGAATGATCTTTTACACACCATGGATAAGACACACATTACTGACCCATCAATGTCAGAAACCTCAAAAGGAGAAGATTAGCTTAATTTTCAACAAACAACTGTGATTCTGCTGGAATGTGGGCGTGACCGCTGTGGTGAACGGACACTGATAAAAGTTCCCGAAGGAAACAAATAAAGGCTCTATTTCCTAAGGTCCCAAATATAAAATCTAGGATATCATTTTGTATCTCAAAATAAAATACTCAAAGTTGCTAATGCTGATTTCAGTTCTGTAATTCTATGGGTAGTGATAGAGTGTTATAATAGTTGATACTAATAGTTCAAAGCATGCTTTAGCCACACAAGACCCAGATCACAGTCAACGATTCCATTTAATCTCTTGAGACTTAGCTATAAAGAGGTACTAACACAGGCTGGGGATGTCACTCATTGCTAAAATGCTTGCCTGACATTCACAAGCTCTGCATTTGATCCCCAAACCTCAAAAGATAGAATAATAAATGACTGGATGAATAAATGAATACATATCAATCCCCCAGAGTGAGAAATGTGGGTGCCATTTTGAATGATTTTGAATTTCCTGTTGCTAGTTTTTTTTTTTATAAAGAGATATTAGTGTCTCCACTCAAGCATATGCATCTTTGTGTAAAATGAGTGTGTATGGGAGCTTAAGTCTGCCACTTGGCCAAGGTTCATCACTTAGTAAAGAAATCTAGCACATCTGGATTCAAAATCAGTTCTGTACATAAATGTCACATATGATTTCTAACGGAATCTTAGTGAACGCTGATATAAGGTTTAACAGTTACAGATATAAACAGGGCTACACTGGAGAACAGGGAGACACGCCATGAATACCTAGAGCGTTCAGGAAATACAATGATAGCCTGTGTACTTCCACAGATGCTATTTCAAGCCATCCTGTTCGGAAATTGGGAAAAAAGGGTATTACTGCCAAGAACTAAGTGACTTGCAAATCTCTCCTGGTGGAGACGCCATGGATATTCATCTAAATAGTATTTGGAAGGAAACCTGGTCCCAGTCTGTAACATTATCTAGAACATTCCTCCACATTCCCCTGCTACATCACAGCCATCTACTCAAATTCCATAAGGATGAAAAGAAATTTTAATTGAAGTTTTTAAGTAACTTAACAGTTTATAATTCTCCCCCTGAAGAGCATAAATTGTTATTATGAAAACTGACAGCAATTATTTGGTAAATATTTACTAAAATTACTCGAAGAAAATAATTTTCAAAAAAAAAAAAAAGGTATAGGAAAATGTCTACCATAATCAGTAAGATGACAAAACTTGGGCCTGAGAATACTGTAGCACTGTGGGTCTGGCACATGGTACCTAAGGACAAATCAGAAATGAGCTGTCTGGCAGAAATGCTCTAATCTAGGTATCACAAGTATACATTTTCCTAAATAGGAAGGCATAATATCAGAAATCCTTTCTGCATGCCACATTTAATCAGAATAGTAAAAACAATACCCATTTTTGTCGTAATGCTAAAAGTACTCCTAAAGTGGTATCATGAATTTTGTTCATACAAAAGTACACAGGATAGCTGGGCATGGTGGCACGTGCTTTGAATTCCTGCACTCTGGAGGCAAATTCAGACAGATCTCTGGTTGTTGGAGGCCAGCCTGGACTACACAGGGAGTTCCAGGACAGCCAGGACTACACCGTGAGATCCAGTCCCAAAAGAAACAGACAAATGTACAATAATGTGTGACACATCACTCAATTTCAAAACTAATGAATTGTCAGCACTGCATAGCACTAATTTATATGATAATAAAATATCTTTGTGGATCCCCTCCATTAAACTCTCGGAATTATATGCATCACATGCAATAGGATTGCTGGGTCCTGGAAAACATTTTATATGGCAATCTCATTTTATTCTTCACTGGAATACTGTAAGCTAGATGCTCTTAAACTCACTTTATTGTTGAAACAGACTTTGAGCAATGGTCTATAATTTGTATAGTCACACAGATAGTAAGTAGTGGAAATGATCAAAGACAGTGTCTCCTATCTCTGGAGTCTACGATTGGCCCTCAGGTTTGTACAACTGTTTTGTGGGGATAGTCAAAATACCCATGCATTCTGAGGACCCACACCAACATGAACCCTAAGTCTTGATCCTGGCTTATTTAGTGAAAGAATGGATTTTATAGTTAAAAGAATAAAACTAACCTCCCCAGCTGTTGATCCATACAGCTGGAAATTTAATCTGATTTCTGGAATTTTCCATCAGTCTCTAAATTTCCAGAGACAGTATAAATTACAGTGAACATACATTTATGAAATACCAAGCTACTTACTAACCTTTAGAAATCATATAAATCCCAAAATATGCTTTTAATGAATAAAAGGTGACTTTAATCCACATGGGTCACCCCTGAAATAAAACTCCATTGTCCTCCTGCCGTATTTTGGAAGTAAAGATTCCATTTAACTCAGCAAAACTCAGTCCAAGATATGTTGGAATTAATATCTTCAAGTTTGATGCTTGAAGTTATCTCTTTCATACAGTCTTGAGTGTGACTTTGCTGTTGTCACAATGCATATTTACGGTACAGACACGAAGAGAAAAGTAAGATATAATCATATCATCGTGGTCAGCAAAGCAAGGAAGCACTGGGGAACAGAAAGGCATCGGCACCAGTGAGTAATTCTTTCTTCATATTTGATTTAAGACTTATACATTCCATTAATAACCTCAGTGGCAACTGTAAGCCACTGGTATTGAGAAAATGAGATACTTATGAGGAACAAAGTGGTATTTTCAGAGAATCTAATACTGCTTCAAGATAAAAATGTTAAAACCTGGGGCATGCCCTGGCCGAGCAAGAGGATGGGAGCCACACCTACTGACTAGGTCTTTTCACCACGGGAATGTTTAGTCCTAAGGTGGGGGGAGGAAATAAAGAAGAGAAAAAGAGCTTCAGCCCAGGTCTTCTCTTGATCACTCTGAATGTTACCCTAGCTTAAGTCCAGCACTGGCACATGACACAAATGGCCATTACTACAGAAGGTGCCCGGGTGCTTTTTAGTATAGGAAAAGACTCAATGTTGCTTTTCTCCAAAGTCTCCTCATGAGAGTGAACCTTCCTCTGAGAGAGTCAAGCATTTGCCTGTATGGAATGACAGATTCTCAGTGATGAGCAGAGCTTTCATAGGGTGTCATTTTCTTATGGGCAGTATAAATAAATAACTCCAAAAATATTAAGCGATGAGAAAGGAACTTAATGTTGCCATAAAATGATTTAGGATAAATTCCAATAAAAATGTTTAAATAGATCCTGAGAAACAAAATTATTGTTATTACACAATTAACTCTAAGAGGAGATAACAAATCTTACTTGGCCTGTTGATATAATAAGTTAATCACTTATTCATAGTGCTGCAACGCTTTAATACAATTCCTCATGTTGTGGTTACCCCCCAACCATACAATTATTTCCTTGCTACTTCATCGTTGTAATTTTGATACTGTGATGAACCATAATGTAGCTATCTGTGTTTTCCAATTGACCTGCAAAAGGGTCATCCAACTCTCAAAAGGATCACAGCACACAGGCTGAGAACCACACTGACTTATAAGCCAGGTAACTTTCTTTGTGTTTATTAACATTTTAATATGAAATGTATTCATCACCAGATAAAATATTAGATAGGCTATTTTTAATTTAGCCTTAGATATACTATCTGATAATATTATTGGTAGAATTGTGTGACTGCAGATGTAATTAGCTATGATGCGGTCATACTGGGGAGGGCGGGCTTCCCACACAGCAGCACTGGTATTCTTACAAGATGGGTGACAGTGTGCCACACCCATTCCCTAGGGAAGATGGTATTAGGGAATATGAGGACAAGCCAGCCATTGGGCAACGGAGGCAGAAATTGGAAGGATGATCTCTACAAGTGAAGGACACCAGGATGGGTTACTGTCATCAGAAGCCAGGCAAGGGGCATGAGGTATGACAGGTTCTCTCTCAGGGCCTCAGAGTCTCTGACAAATCTTTGAAGAACGTAAATTTATATTTTTTAAGCCAGTAAATTATGGTAGTTGTTTCACTATCTCTAGTAATTTAATACTGATGGATGGATGGATGGATGGATGGATGGATGGATGGATGGATGGGATGGATGGATGGGTGGATGGATGGATGGATGGATGGATGGATGGATGGATGGATGGATGGATGGATGATGGGTCAGAGATGAATCATATATGGAGAGAGGGGAATAGGTAGATAGGAAGAGATACATGATACATAGTTTTTAGGTAGACTAAGCTCGTGGCCTTCTAAGTTTATACCTAATCATAAGAGTATACCTAATCATAAAATAAGAGTATTAGGAAGTACTCAGTGAGGTTGAATGTGGTTCTATAGTTATCAACCAAGTCACACAAAACCATAAGTCAGAAATGGTTTTAATTGAGGCAGTCTTATGTGGTCTGACATAAAAGATCACATAAATAATCAACCTTTCTGAGCACAGCAATCTTTTTGGCCTTGGGTGAAAATCCTTTGCTGAATGCTCTAAGAAAGTATGTCCTCTGCATTCGTTTGCCTCTGTGAATAGCTTCACAGCATCCATTCATTTCCGTTAGAGAGGGAACTTTCCATCCCCGTGACCTATATGGAATTAAACACTGGAGGCGACTTGCTCTTTGTGGCTTTGCCTGGTATTTCTCTCATTGACACACCTCCAAGAATGGTTCACCCTAAAAGACAAAGCTGGGGGTCCCATATAATTCACATCCAGAGCCAAGGTCCCTCCAGGGTTTTTCTCTCGTTCCATTTGGCACAGCAGAAACTGTATTTGACAACACAGGCCCTGCAGCTCCACCAGACACATGGTTCCTATCCACATGCTCCTATCATATCCTTGGCTTTCAGGAAGATCTGCCCACCACGTCACTCTGACCAGATCTCAGTCAGTGTGGAGTGCAGGTGACCTAGAACTTGCAACCATGTCTGCACGTGAACCGTCAGGTACATCATCAGATCCAGCTTCCCACAAACCATTTCTGAGTGGTTGTTTCTTAGAATGTTGTGGAATCTACCCCTTTCAAAATTTCCTCCACTATGAAGTAAAGATCTTGCCAATTTACTAACACTTCAACCAGTAAGAAAACACATAACTGTCAAGTCCGAATATAACATGTAAGATCAGTAGTAAAACAACCTAATTTATTTTCTTAAAAATTTAGATCTTTAATAGGAAATTATATTTCAAAAAATTAAATACTACTTAGTTCAGAAAGCTTTTCAATAGAGAAATTGATATAGCAAAACTCACAAACATGAATTAAACCATTTTATATTTTGGGGGATGACTTAAATTAGAAAAATCATGTATGAGGTTTACGGATATTAATTGCTACTTAAATTGTTATCTATTCTAATTGAACTGTGAGGCTTTTCTACCCTCTTTTTTGCTAGAGCTTAGAATTCTAACAGAGTGTTTTAAAATGTCATTTTGTTTCTACTTGGCTAGAATCCTGTGCTGTTAACTTCTTCATTCCAGGAGACTGTAAGATTTCCCTTTGCTTTATAATACATAAAGAGAAAGAGCTGGTGATAATAAACTGCTCTTAGGGGCTAGGAGCCTCCTTTGGCCTGCAAAAGGTTGTCACCTGACCTTGAAATATCTGACACATCTCTGACACAAATCTCTTGGGCACACTTTACAACTGGGTTTCCAGAAGCACATACACTTCCCATAGTTGTTGAGATAAAATTTGACCAAGGAACACTGTGCTAGACAGTGCATCTTGACTTTGTGTAGTTTTATGGGCAGAATCTAATTCATGAACAGAAAAGAACAGAAAGCTCTGTGAAGAGGAAAGAGTATCACACAGGGACACCACCTGAGAAGTGACCTCACCTGTTTCTGGTTCTCTCATTATCATTACAAACAAAAAGAATCTCTGGTGGAATCACCTTGGCTGACCTAAAGCTGTACTACAAAGCAATAGTGATAAAAACTGCATGGTACTGGAATAGCAAAAGACAGGTAGACCAATGGAA
>NC_034604.1:28243255-28256925 GCF_900095145.1 Mus pahari | reverse complement strand
CACTTACTGATAAGTGGATATTAGCCCAGAAACTTAGAATACCCAAGATACAACTTGCAAAACATGAAACTCAAGAAGAAGGAAGACCAAAGTGTGGATACTTCTCCCCTTCTTAGAATTGGGAACAAAATACCCATCGAAGGAGTCACAGAGACAAAGTTTGGAGCTGAGATGAAAAGATGAACCATCTAGAGACTGCCCCACCCAGGGATCCATCCCATAATCAGTCACCAAAGTCAGACACTATGGCATATGCCAGCATGAGTTTGGTGAAAGAACACTGATATAGCTGTCTCCTGTGAGGCTATGCCAGTGCCTGACAAACACAGAAGTGGATGCTCACAGTCAGCTATTGGATGGAACACAGGGACCCCAATGGAGGAGCTAGAGAAAGTACCCAAGGAACTGAAGGGGTCTGCAACGCTATAGGTGGAACAACAATATGAACTAACCAGTACACCCAGAGCTCGTGTCTCTAGCTGCATATGTAGCAGAAGATGGCCTAGTTGGTCATCATTAGGAAGAGAGGCCCCCAGTCTTGCAAACTTTATATGGCCCATAGAGGGGAACGCCAGGGCCAAGAAGTGGGAGTGGGTGGGGAGGGGAGCGGGGGGGGAGGGTATAGGGGACATTCAGGATAGCATTTGAAATGTAAATGAAGAAAATATCTAATAAAATAATTAAAAAACCAAAAAACAAACAAAACAACAACAACAACAAATACAAAGGAGCCTTAGACAAGGGGACCTTAGGCAAATGAAGTGAAACTCTAGAACAAAAACTTTCTCTCTTCTACATTTGAACTTCTGGATGAGCAGGTCTAGCCTGATCCAGTGGCACTTCTCTAATACACACCCAACCTTAGAAAACCTAGAAGCTGAGGATTCCTTTCAAAGAATATGCATGTGTGTTTCCCTTCTTCTCTAGCACGTTACATACAGTACAGGCTGTACCCTCACTCCACAAACACACATATATCCATGACACAGCTCACAAACAAAGCAAGGCTCACCTCCCTCTCTAATGCTTTCCCTCTCATCCTTCTCCACCAATCATGTCCAGCTTAAGAACCAGTGACTGTCAAAGCATCCCATGGTTTCCATCAGACAACACACCAGCTTGGCTTCTCCATTGCCACTTTGGTTTTTTGAGTTTGGTTTCTTACTTCTCAGGTCTCTGGGACATACTGATATAGAATGAAATAAACTTACTGTTTTCTTTAACACTTTGAGAGCATAGGGCTTCTGGGTCCCCTTCTGTTTGCATCTGTACACAATGGATGTAGCACCCCTTGAGGGGGAAAAGAGACAAAAAGAAAGTGTTATGCTGTGGACATGACTTACGGAGGACATCTTTCAGTGAACTCTTCAATTGAAGACGTCAAACGAAATCATGCAGATACGCTCATGGCTAACAAGGGTTCATAAGTCCTAGATTCTGGCCCGAGGTGGGAAAACTCTTTTTTTCTTCACAACTAAAATGTCTCCGAAAATTCTACGCTTTTTACTGGCTTTTCTTCCTGTTGCAAATAGCACACCCAAGGTCGTTGCATTTGATGGGCTCTTAAGAAAATCAAGTTCTCAGGAAAATAGCATTTTTCAAGAACAGCCATACACTGGAATCCCAGGATTCCTAAAAGTACGTGCTTGGAATGAAATACATCAGAGTGACTCAGGGACAGGATTGTGAGTTCAGCATTCTCCTTTGTGATTAAACAGTCTGCACTTCTTCAAGTTGGTAAGGGAGCTGGGAATTGCCTCTATCCCCACCCTTCTATCATCTGTTGAGGAGAGTGATAGGTATCCCATGGTTATTTCCATGTGTGTAATGTGCTAGAGGGGAGTTCTTCACAAAGAAGAACAGCATGGTCTGAATGCTCCCATGCCACACTTAAAGCAAGAGAGAAGGAAGATAGACAGGAAGGGAACTACAGGCCAAGCTGGTTTAAGTTCTAACTTTGAGAAAGAACTTTCTGAAAGGCCTGAAAGTAAGATGGGTTTGAATTAGGCCTTTTAGACTCTGAAGACCAAGCATAAGGACTTCTGATGATGCATTCAGCTCACGGTCCTGTAACTCTATATGAGCAAAGGGAATTACAGCAAATACATCCTGGGTACATGTGTACAGCAGATTTTGACAGACAGAAGTCAGGTCTGGTGCATCACAGTTGTTTTGAGTTAAGAAAAGTCTTAAGCGACCATAAATATGTACAACAAGACACTGGAAGTTCTCGAGGTGAAGTTAGTGAAGGTAAAAATAAAGTTGTTCATACTATTTGTTAGGTGTTATGGTATCATTTAAAGGTAGACCCTAAAGACATATATATATATATATATATATATATATATATATATAACCAAGGTCAATGGCTAAAATAAATTATTTAAAATAAACATCAATAAAAAGTTAAATGCAGAACTCAAAATTATATGCAAAGGAGGAAAAAAATCAAGGAGATCAATAAATAAAATAGCCATAATGTAATAGGTTGAAATTCAGTAGTAATAATTACAATAAATTTAAACTTTGTATATCAATTAAAACCTAAACATCATTATATTGAATTATAATACCAGGACAAACTACATACTATAAACAAAAATCCACTGATGTTAAAAGGCATATATGAGTTAAAAAATAAAATGACAATAAAAGATACATGCAGAACTTCAACAAAAGAAACAGCTACATCAATATTAAAGTAAATCTCAGAAAATTGATAGGGGAACATTATTTAACTTTGAAAGGCCAAATTCCCTAAAAATGATACAATATGCATAAATGTAAATATATCTAATGGCAGCTCTCCCAAATACATGATGCTCATGCATAGAGCCAAACAGAGTAGGAATACCCATAAATACACTTGGGGACTAAACATGTCCTCAGCAATTGCTAGAAAATGTAGACAACATTTCACCAAGGATACAGAACACATGAGCAACATTCCCAACTAAATTAAGCTAGCTTGCATTTAGAGAAAACTAAACAAGCAGCAGAAGGCAAAATCTATACAGATATAGTTCTGTGTATGTGTAAAGACTCCACCCTTTAATAAAGAGACAGTTCAGTGGGGAAAGGGTCATCCTCTTTCAAGTACAGCTAAAACAAGATACTCTTGGGGGAAAAACAATGGAATGGGTGAAAATATTTATAAACCATACCAGATAAAAGGTAAATATCAAAAATGTGTAAGGAACTTAACTCAATATTAAGAAAACAAACACAGAGTTTGAAACAGGACTGGACCTGTCTTAAAAAGCACACATGCCAATGCTCAGCTGGTGTGGATACTGCACACAACAAGTCATCAGAGACAGCAAATCCAAAGAACATGAGAGGTCATGTTCCACCTGCTAAGACAGCTCTTATAAAAAAGATGAACCAAATGAAATAGTTATGAAGATGTACAAGGTAATTTATATACATTGTTAATTGTGATTAAATTAACACAGTCAATGTAAAAAAAAAAAGACACAACTAAAAACTATTCTTTAAACATTTAAGCACATTAATTTCCTATGATTCAATAGTCCAACACTGAGTATGTTATCAAAGAAATGATGTAAGTATGCCAAAGAGCTATCTGCTCTCCCACATTCCCTGCAGTATCATTAATAACGATCAAGACATGAAATCCACCCTAGTGTCCACTCCGATGTGACTGTGACAGGCACACACACAATGCAATACTACAAAAACAAGACAGTTCTGTCATTTTCCAGAAACACAGATAAATCTGGAAGATCACATGAAAATAAATAAAGCCATGCTTAAAACAACAAATACGATTGGCTTCACTTCTATGTTGAGTCTAGAAAAACCTACAAAAAAAATAGAATAGGAATCTAGTACGGTAGCCTTTAGTCCCAGCTCTGGGGACGTAGAAGGGGGTGGATCTCTGTGAGTTGGGGGCCTGCCTGATCCCCATAGTGTTCTCAAGCCAGCTAGGGCTATTTCTTGGCTTCTACTTATGCTCCAAGTTTAAGGCATAAAAGGGAAGATTGGAAAGCCGGATCTGCCTATGAGAAAATATATGTGATATTTGTCTCTCTAGGCTTCAGTTCCCTAACACAGTGTAAATATTTTTCCATGATATCTATTTCCTGTAATTTCATGATAATTGCAAAGTGGAACAAAAGAAAAGAGATGAACACTATTAAAGTAGTAAGCACGAACATGGACAGGGGAGTGGGGAAATTAATCAGAACTAAGGTTCTATGAATACTCCTGGCAGAAACCCCTAGTGAGTAAGCTAATCTCAAAATACAACTTAGAAAATGCCCTGCTCTCTCACACTCACTGAAGTATCATTAATAACAATCAAGACATTAAATCCACCCATAACTGAAGCCTAAAGTATCATTAATAACAATCAAGACATTAAATCCACCCACAACTGAAGCCTAGAGAGACAAATACCAAGGATTCTTCCTCATGGGCAGATCCTGGCTTCCAATCTTTCCTTTTGGTCTTTAACTTGGAGCATAAGTAGAAGCCAGGAAATGCACAAGATTGGTCCCAGAAGGGTTGGGTTATTAAATGAAAATCACAGTATGATGTACTGGAGACTTCCCTCCAAATTACTCATTAGGGTCCAAATAAACCACAGGGATCTTCAGAACAACACACCAATTGCCACATCCCTTGGCTACTGTGGCAGTCTGAATGACAATGGATCCCAAGGCTAGCTGCATACCCAGTTCCTATTGGGTGGAACTTTTGGAAAAGATTAGCTGTGGCCTTGTAGGAGGCGGTACAAAAGAATGGAGCTACACTTGGGGACTTTCATCCGTTTTCCTTCCTTTTATGTGATTTAGGAAGACTCTGCTTGGGGCCTGTAAGATAGCTTAGCATGTAAAGACACTTGCCACAAAGCATGGCCACCTGCGTTCAATGCCAGAGACCCATGTAGCAGAAGGGGGGAACTGACTACCAGCAACTGTCCTCTGCCTTCCACATGCACACAGAGGCACATGGGACCCCTAGTACACACACACACACACACACACACACACACACACACACACACACTCACACGGACAACCACACAAACTTACGTGTATAGCCGAGAATCCCAAAGCCCCCTTTCCTGTTCTCATGAGACAGAGTGCTTGAGAGCTTCCAGACACTCCAGCCTAGCCCGGGTTTGTTTCACCTTGCAGAACCGATNACACACACACACACACACACACACACACACACACATATAGAGACACACGTGCCAACTTCGAATTATAAGTAGTCTTCTTTCATAATCCATCTAATCTAAAATTAATGGAAAGGGTAGGGCTGTCAGTCATGAAGGAGTAGCGAAATGGAATGCAGAGTGACATGTTCTGCTTTCAATTGTGACAGCTCCTATAAAGCCTGGCTTTGTTTCTAGATGTTCCCGCCCCCACCCCCCCACCCCAGGGAAGAATGTTAGTAAGTTATTTCCTACAGGCACACATACATGTTGAAAGTAAAACAAAATAAAAATTGAATGCAAAAAAAAATTAAAATGCTTCGAACTGTTTAAACATGATTAATATTTTGACGTAACAACATCCATTAAGTACCACATTAGGAAAAGATGAGTCTTTGGTCCCATGGCAATACTTCTGTCTTTCAAAGAAGAGTAACACTCGAATAATTTGTGACACTCCATTACCTTAGCAAAGACAATGCAACACAGCCAGAGAGCATATTGTCAAAGACACCAGCAAAGTCAGGGCTTAGAGGTGTCAGCTGCAGCTATACAGTACTGTCCAGAAGAGAGCGAAGGCCTGACCTGTGAACCCCTGCAGTGAAGGAATGCCTTGGCTGCTGCGCTATTTTAACAATGTGCTATCTCATCTCCTTTTTAAAGGGTTGTATGCATCCGAGCTTTGGATTTACTAATTTCATTCGAAAAAGATTTCATCTGTAAGTGATCTTTCCAGTTCAACTGGTTTCCTGGTTCTCAGAAGGCAAATGGACAGAATTTCTTTTGCAGGAGAAAAGAAAACCAGAATGTTTAAATTAAAAGAAGAAAGCATTGAAGAGCACCCAGGGGTGAGACTGAGAGGCGGGAAGCAGACAGTGCATGTGTCAAAGGACTCGGAAAGAGGATACTCTGTCCTCTGAATTTGCTTGAAGAGTGTGGGAAGACAGAAGACTGGATAAATTGTCCTGTATGCAGTACAAAGGACTTCACACTTGAAACATCTTCAAATATCCAATCTCAAGCATTTCCCGCAAATCCCTAAATTAGCCCAGACGCTCCTCAGTAGCTTCAACAGAGCAACAAGGGGCATGTGTGTGTATATAAAACATATTACACTGCATAATTAGAAAGATATATATTATACTTGATTTTTTTTAAAAAACCTACTTCAGAATGGATTAGCTTCTTTTTATGTTAATGAAAAGTATAGTGTTGTTTATGCTTGTAACTTTTCAAACCTTGATGTGTGTGTGTATGATGATAACCATCGTATTAGATGAAACTTCAGCTCAGAGTAACTTTTCTAACACTTATGACCAAGAAAACCGTTGTGAAAAGCTAGTTTCTGAAAGAGTATTGATTTTCATGAAAAGCACAGCAGTTAAAAGAGACTCTCACTGGAGTGGTTTCTGACCTCCTTAGTCATTTCGTTAAAGAGCTGTAAAGGGAACAGACAGGCACATTGAAGCTCCTGGTTGAATCACATGTGTCTATATACAAATCTAGAATCTCCTTGTTTCTTTTGGATCACAGAATTATAGTACAATTCCCTCTAGAGGCTGTCTTAGTCAGGGTTTCTATTCCTGAACAAACATCATAATCAAGAAGCAAGTCGGGGAGGAAAGGGTTTATTCAGCTTATAGTTCCACATTACTGTTCATCACCAAAGGAAGTCAGGACTGGAACTCAAGCAGGTCAGGAAGCAGGAGCAGATGCAGAGGCCATGGAGGGATGTTCTTTACTGGCTTGCTTCCACTGGTTTGCTTCCCCTGGCTTGCTCAGCCTGCTCTCTTATAGAACCCAAGACTACCAGCCCAGAGATAGCACCACCCACAAGGGGCCCTCCCACCTTGATCACTAACTGAGAAAATGCTGGATCTCATGGAGGCATTTCCCCAACTGAAGCTCCTTTCTTTGTTGATAACTCCAGCTTGTGTCAAGTTGACACAAAACCAGCCAGTACAGAGGCTATTCTGGAATGAAAGGGCAACACTACTGAATTCGTTTCTAAGCTAAAAGTAATTGGTAAAATTGAAATCAAGTCTTTTTAAATGTATCTGTATGTTTATGTGTACATTTGCACACATTCATGTGCTTGTAACTGTGTGTGCCTGTGTGCACACATGTACATTTGTGTATATATATATATATATATATATATATATATATATATATATATATATATATATGCATGTGGAGACCAGAGCTTGAAGACAGGTATTTTCCTCTTCCACTATCGTACTTTATGAGACAGGGTATCTTTCTGAACTTGGAGCTCATTGACTTAGCTAGACTGGCTCACCAGCAAGACACAGGAACCTTCCCAATTCTGCCTCCCATGTGCTCGAATCACTGAACTCTACTGCTGGGCTCAGCCTGTCACATGGGTTATGGAGGCCTGTCTCTGGTCCTTGTGATTACACTGCAAGCCCTTGACCAACCTAGCTGCATCCCTGGTCCTGTCACAAATTTTAGATTGAAATAATTTTATCTAAACATATTAAAATAACATTCTTGTTTTAGATTCACACATTTAAGCCTGCTATGTGATTTTGGAAAACAATATAAACTATGTTGTGAACAAATTTACTGAGGTGTTATTTTTGCATAAATCTAGTTAAACTACTTTTAATTTGATCATCCTAGACTTTAAAGGTATTCCCTTCTATATCTGTATATTGAGATTTCGTTGGAGTATTGTCAAAGCTTTTACCAAAAGCTAATTTTTATGTTGAAATTGTTGATGAGTTGATTCAATGTGGTGACAGAGCTGACTAATCAATGCTATTTAATAGATTTATTTTCCATGAATTATTGATCAGTAGGCACTTTTCAGTTGGTAACTTTTTATTTTATTTTTTTAATAAATGCAAATACATTGGTCAGTTTTGGAAATCACTTCCGCTCACTTTTTTTTTATTTTTTATATCTTTTAAAATTTTATCTGCTATCATATATGAAAACAGAACATGATGAACGTTACATGCTATGCATTGGTGATTGGATTTTTAATCTTATCTTTGAACAAGACGTTATTGGATTTTTTTTTTACTCAATTTTTTAGAATTTACATTATAATGAATTCTACCTTCCCATTTGTGCCATGCAACTCCTCAGTTCTCTTTAATTACAGTGCTCCAAGGTAGTCCTCCAGCACCAATGGCAAAAGCAGCAGACATAAAACAAAACACTATCCCTTAGCAATGAATGGGGAAAAAATGTTCAAACAACTTAACTGCTGACCAACATTTTCAACCTGCAACTGAGGAATTAATTGTATGGCTGGAATTGAGGGGCTGTCGTTTTCTGGAAGCATTCCTGGTGAGTCAAATATCAGCCTCCCAGTAAATCTTAAACTTTTCATGTCAGAGAACAATCCCCAGACCTTAGGATGCTCCCAAGCTCAAGATCTGAGTGGAGCTTGGCATCAGAGTGTTTCCTAAATACTCTTCGCCTCTGCAAGTCTGTGTTCCTGCTGATCCTCCTGGGATCAGTTTCCTACTTGGTGTTTCATCCTCACTCTTCTGGCTGTCTGCCTGAATCTTTCTTAATTGTTTCTTCATCCTGATGCCAGCTCACTCTATCCCCGCTGTCTCACAGACCCCTACTCTCCTTGAAGACTTCCACTCTTCCCTCTTCAAACTGGTCATCAACATGAGCTCCATATTCCAAAAACCATGCTTGAGTGCCTACCACATCCTTAAGAAGCTATCTGTCCACATCTAGTTATTAATGTTTATTTTGATGCCTGGACGCCTTCAAAAGACTCTTCTAGAAATAACTTTTCTTGTTTGAAAAAAAAATATTACTGAAGACTTTGTCCTTAGATGAAGCAAAAGAATGAAAATTTGAAATGAAAATGCTGTAATTCAGGCCCTGGAAAGAAAGAGCCTTGAATCTGTTCTCCGACACAAAGAAGCTTGTGGCAGAAGGGAACTCCTGGACTAAAAATGGCATGACCTTCTTATAGGTCCTTCACTTTTGTTTCACACTACCCAGTGCCTCACATTGTTGCCAATGAAACTTCTTATGAGTGGTTTAGTTTTTCCCCTGTCCAGGGCCATGCAGAAGAAACAATAAACTGCTTAAAACTCATGGGATGGGAGCCACAAGCTAGCAGAGTCACAGTGGGTTTGCCACAAAAAGGTGGAGCCCAGGGGACGACGTGCCCTGAGACCCTCATGTTGTGGAGTATTTCCCTGCTTGCTGCCCTCACATCCCTCTTACTCTAAGAATTATATGAAAACTCTAATAGGCATCTAGTCCCTCACTGGGCAGTATCTCTGGCACTCCCAATAATGTAGAGAAATGAAATTTAAGGCCTGGGATTCATGCAACTTCTGTCCAGAGAAATAGTTGTTTGTAAGCTTGGAAGCCTGAGGTGGAGAGCACAGTGAGACAAGCCTGGGCACGCCCAGACAGGCCATTGTTGGAACATTCCTGGGACTGAACCAAATGTTCCGTTAACCCGCCCCTCAGGTCTCCTAGCATTCCTGCCTTTGCAGGTACCATCCTGCAAATGTGTACATTTAAATGAGCCAATCACAGGTAACCACGCCAATTCTCACTAGCCCCTCCCCCTCCCCCTATAAAAACCCCTAGCTTTCAGGCCACGAGGTCGACTTCCTCTGTCTCCTGCATGAGATAGGAGTCCACCCAGAACTCTGCCATTAAAGTACCTCGTGTGTTTACATCAAGAAGGCTTCTCTGTCGTGTTTCTCTGGGACGCCCTGACTCTTGTGACCTGAGGACCCGAGGGAGTTCCTCACGAGGGGGTCCCACAATAACAGTGCTTGATCTCTTTCAGGCATTGCTGCTGGGGCAGATTCATGATTCAGTCACCAACCTAGGCAAGAACTTAGAGATGTAAATTGTCAGCTAAGGCTACCACCCTTAGAAAGCATATGGGAAAATAAATTGTTAGTGAAGCTAGGTTAAGATGGTTTTGCTTGTGGCTTTGATGAAAAAAAAAAATCTTAGGGATCAATTTGAAGTTACTTCCTGAGGGTAGGGAACAGGAACAATGGTGGTCTAGCTAGCTGACTGTCACTGAGGTGGGACTGGCGATTTAGGTGATGTTGATTTCTTGTCTCCATTTTGGCCCTCAGCTTCCTGATATGATTTAATAAGGATCACTGATGAGAAAATGTTCATTCTGAGGATTAAAAGTCGACATGACTGGTTAGTTTTTTTTATATATACGAAAGTTTAGATTTGTAATTCTTTTAAAATTTTTATAGGATTACTTTTTAAGATAAATAATAAAATAACTGATCCTTACTTTGTAACCACAAATTGCTGCCTGCCAGTAAAAGACGCTGGCTGAATTTTCAACCAATGGTGCTGGCACAACTGGCAGTTATCATGTAGAAGAATGCGAATTGATCCATTCTTATCTCCTTGAATGCTGGGTCCACTCCAGTGCAGTCGGCCTGACAAGCAGAAAGGCCTGAAGGCAGTCACGAGGCAAGGAGTTTCAGGGAAACTTCAGAGCCCAGATACTCAAACCCTGCCCGTGCTTTAGTCTGGTGTATGAATCCATGTACTTTCTTTCAGTATTATTTTATTATAAGTGCCTTTAAGGATTGATTTCTGACATAGCTAAGCCTCCACCAGTGTTCCAATGGTTCCTAGAAAATCCTTGAACCAGACTGTAAGCTTGGAATTCACCAAGAGTGTTACCTATTCAGTAACATTCAAATTCACTTCTAGTAGAGACAGTGAAAATAATCAGGCATTACAAAGTACAGAGCAAGAAAAGCTCAGGGCTAGTCTGCATAGTGATTACTTAGGACAATAGCTGAGTCACACTCAAATACAGGAATACACAATGGCCTAGCAAATAGGTGGGTTGTCACATGAAAGAGTTAGTGGAAGGGAATTCCCCTGGTACAGGTTTCTTCACTAGGCCCAAAGGAACAGCATAATCAGGTATTTACTAAAGAACCTCTGGAGGTGAGTTTAACAATAGACTAGCATTGCATCAGAGCATTCACCTGGCTCCATTTTAAGTGGTAAGTGTGGCCTGGTCCCCACCATCTTTTGATTTATATATTCCTTTTGTTTTGTGTCAATGTAACTTGGCAGATGTGTTTGCCTTGTTTTTTGCTTTTCTTCAGTATAAAAAAATCTGGTGTTCCTTTGGACAATACATTCAGATCCAACACACTCTCTCCTGTCCATGTTTGTTTGTCACCCCATTCTCACTGACTATGCCCATCTATCCAAGGTCCTGATTCCCACTGATTGAGGGGGACTGAAGAGAAAGTGGGGAAAAGTCTTGAAGATATGGGCTCAGGGGAAAAATCCTGAACAGAATAGCAATGGCTTGTGCTGTAAGATAGAGAATCGCCAAATGGGACCTCATAAAATTGCAAAGCTTCTGTTAGGCAAAAGACACTAAATAAGGAAAACAGGCCACCAACAGACTGGGAAAGGATCTTTACCAATCCTAAATCAGATAGGGGACTAATATCCAATACATACAAAGAACTCAAGAAGCTAGACTTCAGAATATCAAATAACCCTATTAAAAAATGGGGTACAGCTGGGCGTGGTGGCACACGCCCTTAATCCCAGCACTCAGGAGGCAGAGGCAGGCAAATTTCTGAGTTCTAAGCCAGCCTGGTCTACAGAGTGAGTTCCAGGACAGACAGGGCTATACAGAGAAACCTTGTCTCGAAAAACAAAAACAAAAACAAAAACAAACAAAAAAAATGGGGTACAGAGCTAAACAAAGAATTCTCAACTAAGGAATAACAAATGGCTGAGAAGCACCTGAAAAAATGTTCAACATCCTTAATCATCAGGGAAATGCAAATCAAAACAACCCTGAGATTCTACCTCACACCAGGCAGAATGGCTAAGATCAAAAATTCAGGTGACAGCAGATACTGGCGAGGATACGGAGAAAGAGGAACACTTCTCCATTGCTGGTGGGATTGCAAGCTGGTACAACCACTACAGAAATCAGTCTGGCGGTTCCTCAGAAAATTGGACATAGTACTACCAGAGGATCCAGCAATACCTCTCCTGGGCATATACCCAGACGTTCCAACTTGTAATAAGGATACATGCTCCACTATGTTCATAGCAGCCTTATCTATAATAGCCAGAAGNTGGAAAGAACTCAGATGTCCTTCAACAGAGGAATGGATGCAGAAAATGTGGTACATTTACACAATGGAGTAGTACTCAGAAATTAAAAACAATTAATTTATGAAATTCTTAGGCAAATGGATGGATCTGAAGGATATCATCCTAAGTGAGGTAACCCAATCACAAAAGAACACACATGATATGCACTCACTGATAAGTGGATATTAGCCCAGAAACTTAGAATACCCAAGATACAATTTGCAAAAAACATGAAACTCAAGAAGGAAGACCAAAGTGTGAATACTTCGTTCCTTCTTAGAAGGGGGAACAAAATACCCATGGAAGGAGTTACACAAAGTTTGGAGTTGAGATGGAAGGAAGAACCATCCAGAGACTGCTCCACCCAGGGATCCATCCCATAAACAACCACCAAAGTCAGACACTATTGCATATGCCAACAAGATTTTGCTAACAGGACCCTGATATAGTTATCTCTTGTGAGGCTATGCCAGTGCCTGGCAAATACAGAAGTGGATGGTCACAGTCATCTATTGGATGGAACACAGGGCCCCCAATGAAGGAGCTAGAGAAAGTAACCAAGGAGCTGAAGGGGTCTGTAACCCTATAGGAAGAACAACAATATGAACTAACCAGTACCCCCAGAGCTTGTGTCTCTAGTTGCATATGTAGCAGAGGCTGGCCTAGTCGGGAGAAGAGGCCCTTCGTCTTGCAAAAATTATATGCCCCAGTATAGGGGGATGCCAGAGCCAGGAAACTGGAGTGGGTGGGTTGGGGAGCAGGGCTGGGGGAGGGTATAGGGGACTTTCGGGATAGCATTTGAAATGTAAATGAAGAAAATATGTAATAAAAATTTTTTTGAAAAAAAAGGGAAGCTGTCTGAGAAAATTATCTTGCTTGTGCACGCTTTGTAATCTAAAACAAGTTGCTTAGTTACAGATGTATGTGGGTTCTTGGGAATAATTTGTTTTTGTTTTTCATATGAAGGTATTGGGGAACATACTAGTTTATTTTTTAAAATCATTCACTAAAAGAAAAAAAGAAAGTAGTCACATTGTAACTTCTATACTGCTTGAACTATTTTGCTGGGATATGTAAGCTGTAGAGAAGAAAATAAAGTCGTTGGAGCCAGCTTGTTAGAGTTTGCTCCTTCTACCAAAACTGTGTATGTGTATGCATGTAAAGAGGTTAGAGATTTGTTCCATCCACCCAGTGTGTGAATGTGTGTGTTTGTGCGCGTGCGCGCTTGTGCGTGTATGTATATATGTATTTATGTGTGAAATTGGGTGCTTGCTGAAGTTTGCTCCATTCAACTCTCTCTCCCCCCTCTCTCTCTCTCTCTCTCTCTCTCTCTCTCTCTCTCTGT
>NC_034604.1:28241807-28243101 GCF_900095145.1 Mus pahari | reverse complement strand
GTGTGTGTGTGTGTGTGTGTGTGTGTGTGTGTGTGTGTGTGTGTGTTTCTCTTTAAATTTCATTCTTTTTTTAACCAACCTTTTGTTGCCACCAAGAAGTTTTTTCACCAGTCTTTTCTGACTTCCAGAACAATTCTTCCTCAGCCCCCCTCCCCCCAATAGAGCAACTTCACAGCCTCAGTCAACTGCCAGCTCTACTCTGGGCTTCCTTCTGCCCTGAACTACATACCTTGTGTGTGGTATATGCATATTCATGAAAACTACCCAAAGTCCAATTCTTGCCCAAATATGTAATGTCATAATATGGTGTGAGATCACCTATAGCTCAGTCATTTATCTTTATTCTCCATTCTCAGTATTTTCCTACCATTTGATACCATCTACTTAATACACTTAATTTATATGCAGTCCAACCTTCACATCTTTGCTTAAGCTTATTATACTAATAAATAATATCCAGCAGCTTTAAATACCATTTATCCAGTGCTAAACATGTCAGTCAAGCAATCTCTCAGCCCACAATTGGCATTTTTTTCAATGAAAATCACATTCTCATATATTTTTGTATTAATGTACATTGCTGCTAAAGTACAGTTCATTGTTGGCACTGAAAGAAGACACTACATTTTACTTATGTAGTATGTCTTGAATAAGCAATGAGGTACTGATCTACTTCAAACAAACATTTAGTGGATATGTTTGTAACATTTTCTTCATAATTAAGTTCCAACTTCATAATGAGATTACATTATTTTCTTCTGAATAAAAGAAAGATTCTGATTTAGAAAGTAATCAGGCAGCCAAAGAAATGCACAAGATCAGCCCAGTAACACACAATCACTCAAAGAAATCACTGTTCAAGATTCCATGCTTGCTTTTCCAAATAGGGCCAAGTCTGAAATATAATTATTTCAAAGACAGCTACTTCATCGTAGTTTATTCCATCATAAGGCTGAAGATATTGGAGTGTAAACATGACGCTTAAGTTTGTGTGGAAATGAGATTTTTTTTTTCATATTTTCAAAAGCATCTGAAATCACTGAGCCTTCTCAAAGTGAACTGATTCAATTCAGGTGAAATCCATCAACCTTACCCAAATAAAAATGTGAACTAAACAAGGCAGTGAGATGGCTCAGTAGCTAAAGATGCTTGCTGCCAAGCCAGACAGCCTGATTCAGTTCCAGAACCAACATAATGGAAGACAAGAACCAACGCTCAAGGATGTCCACACGTGTGCTGTGCTGAGAGAGAGAGAGAGAGAGAGAGAGAGAGAGAGAGAGAGAGAGAGAGAGAG
>NC_034604.1:28237261-28240118 GCF_900095145.1 Mus pahari | reverse complement strand
GTTAAGAGAAATTAAAGAAAAGTAATTGCTTCCTGTTATTTTTGTTGCTAAAGTTGGGATTTTTTTCTTATGGCTGTCTTCTTTTGGATATTTTTCTTAAGTCTTTATTTATTCCTATAAATCTGATGTCCTCTCCAATATTATTTTAAACTGAAAACCTCTTTACATTACTGTGATTCATGTATGTGAATGACATATTCACTTAGCATTCATTTTTCTTAATGATCTTTATTCATGTGTAGTGTGTGTGTGTGTGTGTGTATGTGTGTGTTGGTGTACATGTACAAGTATGTGCACAAGCGTGAAGGCTTCAGGACATCCTTTGCTGTTAGTCACCTTGATTTTGAGACAGGATCTCTCCCTGGGATCTGGGCTTGCAGATTAGGCCCAGTGCTAGGGTTCCAGGTGCATGCCACCATACTTGGCTTTTTAAAGTGAATTCTGGGGATTGAATTCCTGTTTATGTGGCAAGCACTTCACCAGCTGAGCTATCTCCCAACTCTCTACTCAAATTTTAAAACTCCTAGTTTCAGTGAATAAAGAACTCTGGACTGATGAGTTTTTCTGTCTCCTGCCAGAGCTCTGAGAGTGCTGTTCTACCATCTTCTGTTCTCTTGGCTCACAACTCTACTCATTGCTTCAGCCATCAGCCCACTGTGCATGACAACTGGCAGCAGGGTAATCATCAGCTCTACCAGGCATCTTTGATTTTCATCCTAGAGCATCACTAGTATCCTGGAACAGGTTCCCAATCCACTTGCTTACACAACTTCACAACAGCAACCATTCTAGTTGAGTCTTAATTTTGGTCCCATGATAAAGGCCTCACTCTAGGATGTGATGGCTACTCCTCAGATGTGATCTTTTTGAAGTCCTGATCAAGTATCTGGGATATTCAATGTTGTCTACCTTCATTTGGCCAGAAATCTAATGTATTTCAATGCTCCTTGCCTACTTAACCTCTGTTATCTCTCTGCTTACCCATGGTTACAGCTACTTGGCCTCATAAAATTTCCCCATCATTGATTGCCACCTGTTGGATAGTTAAAGTGAATGTGGGACTCACTTGTATGTCCATTCTTAAAGAACCAGAGATATGCCCTATCCCTTGTTCAGTGACTAAAATCAATAAGTTGTACATTATATCTTGGTTGCTTACACAAGAAAGGTCAATACATAAAAAAAAAGAAAAAGAAAAAAAGAAAGGTCAGTACAGCTCCTATTGCTTCATCACTACCAAGAGTTGAAATCTTCTGTAGTCTTATTTTTAATCAAATTATTGAGATAACTAAATATTTAAATCAGATATTACTTTTGCAAAAGGGAAAACTATGTTTTCTAATGCATTTATTAAGAGCTAGTTACAGATGCTAACAAACCTTGTGATTGAAGGAGATTAGCAAATAAAATATCATGAGAGTAGAAATAGCAACCCCCCCCCCCTTGGCATCCCAGGCAGCATTTTAAACATCAACAGCATCTGTTATTGTTTCTGGAGGAGAGAGATTTTTGAAGCATGAGTTATAATTACATTATATCAAAACACTGTGCCCCCATTTTTCTTGTTGAATAGTGATCAAGGAGACACATTTCAGGTCTAAATAATGAATTCCTTTTAGATCATGGGCCCTGGCATAATTCTCACTGCTGCTTCTAAAGGATTAATGTGGCTGAGAGCTCTACCAGATGGCTCAGCCAGACGAGGAGATGATTTCTTTTCTCAGCTGTAACTTGGACTTATGTCTGACATTTGACAGCATCTCAGATTTCATATGAAGACCCTGTATGGATCTGAAGTTATATGACTCTGACTATGTTCATATTCTCTGTCTGAAATTCTTTCAGTGGATTTCATGCCTTCTAACCTATTACTCTACTGGTTCTTAAGGTGCTGGATTCTGAATTCATTTGTAAAGAAATTAGAAAATTTGCCTTCATACAAGCAAGATCTCTTGCTCAAATTTTATTGAGAACTTGGATGCACTTACAACATAGGATTAAAGCACATGCACTGCCCTTCTGTCCACAGGAACCTACGGGATTAGCCCGGTCACATGACCATGACACTGACACTGACCAGAAAAAAACGTACTAGGCCTTCCTATCCGTCAGGTTGCTCACCCACAGGAGTGGCACATCACAAGGGTCACAGCCCCAAAAGACAATTTCAAACTCTTGGCAGCTTCTAAGACACTTTATGTAAATAAAAGTATGTATTCTAGTTCTTAGATAATCACTTTATCTCTTACATTTATCCAACAAATATTACGACATGTTTCCTAGACTGTAAGGTTGAAGTATGTTTGCTCCTATGAAAGTCACAATTGTTGCTTTATCATGGGTGCCCTTAGAATAATTGACAATGACATGTTCCTTGAAAGGAGAAACTATTTAAAGGAGCTACCAGGACAGATAGAGGTTAGAACTTAACAGCCTGTTCTAAATCGCCATCTACTAAAACTCTGCAATTTCACTTTCTTTCTCTGGTTTGTCTAGTCCCTGCCTGGGCTTTCCCTAGAGTCACAAGTCTCTCTCCTCCCCCAGTTTCCAGTAGAACATTTTCTAGTCCTTTTTCTAATCAAATACACAGGCAGATTTACTCCATCTCGCTGACATCTGAGTTTCTGGAGAGGGAAGCCGGAGTCCCTTTTGAGTGTGAATTCTTGTGTCTTCTGGCAGGATTTCCTAACTTGTGGGGAGAGGTTTATTTTAGTGCCTCTTCAGTAGTTTTCCTACATTTGACTTCTGAGTCAAAAACAGGCGAGAAAAGCTTAAACGAGCTAGAAATTTCATAGTAATGTTTTTGTCTGTTCTTTATCCTCCTAAATAGGGAGGATCCACTTTAAAAAAAAAAAAA
>NC_034604.1:28227444-28236896 GCF_900095145.1 Mus pahari | reverse complement strand
TGTGAGTGTGTGTATGTGTGTGAATGTGTATGTGTGTGTGTGTGTGTGTGTGTGTGTGTACAGATCTATAAATACAAGCTGCTGAGTCCATGTATTTTGTGTGTGTGTGTGTATAGATCTATAAATACAAGCTGCTGAGTCCATGTATTTTGTGTGTGTGTGTGTGTGTGTGTGTGTGTGTGTGTGTATAGATCTATAAATACAAGCTGCTGAGTCCATGTACTGTGGCTTATATGATTTTAGGGCTGGCCACTTGGTACTGGATGATGGATGAAAGAGTTCATCCTGAGTGAAGACTGATTTTCTGATTCCAGGCTGTCCTTAGTTGACATGGGGTAAGGCTCCAATGAGGGAAAATCGGCAAGCAGGTGATGTGAAGAAGGAAATGAGAAAAACTGGGGGAAGGTTTAATTGGGGAGGAAGAGGAAGAGCGATACGGAAGGAGAGGGAAGTGGGGAGGTGACTATCACTAAGGATACTTGAAAAGGCCAAAGGGAAGCATATTATATTTGCCTTAAATGACATGTAATATATATTTGTATACACACAAAAAAAACATACACATATTATAGATAGATATAGATATATTAAATAAAGTCATACCACTTGGGGATATTTATCTTCCCACAAGTCACAGATTAAAAAAAAAAAAAAACCCATACCAGGCAAGAGAAACTTTGAGATGTTGGTCCGAGAAGTCCAGAGACTTCCGCTTCAATACAGAGTGCTGCTGTCATCTTTGGCTGCCTCGTAGAAGTGAAAGGGAAGTCCCTCTTGCTGAAGATACTGTACACTTCTGACACAGGACTCAAAGGAACTGAGCTGGATCTGACCTGAAAACCTCCTCCTGGGGACTAGCTTGCATAGTACGGGAAAGTGATGTGAGCTTCCAGGGAAGTAGAGCAGTCAGCAGTCCTACCCAGGGGGGGGGATGCCTAGGAAGCACAAAAAATGACCAGAATGGCAAAACGTCCCTAGAGGTGGGATGGTGCACTTACAGCTTGGTACCAACCCACAGCTTCCTGTTAGATCAGAGATTGGTCCACGGAGGAAGGTTGTCCTGGTACTGCCAACCTAGGCAATCTCTTGTGGCTAGCGAAGCCCTGGATCTTAGAGGAGAAGCAATTATTGCCACACAATAACCAATTCCCAACTGCAGTCTAAATATGTATCTTCAACCCACATCAGAGACTTTTCTTTTCTAAACGAACGAAGAGCGTTCCAGAAAGCCATAGCTGGTTCAAGTGCCGAGAACCTCTAGGTGAAGGGTGCATGGCCACAGCTGGCACAACTCCTTCACCTTAGGCTCAGTGAGTATCCCAGGAGAGGGAGCAGAAGGACTGTAAAGGTCAAAGAGCCTGGACATCTGTCTGCTTCAAGACTGTGTCTTCTGTAAACGACACGGAAGCTACACTCATAAAATCTCAACAAGATGACTGCCTTCAAAAACGACCCAAACGACAACCTGCTCACAAGCCAAAGTGAATAAGGAAAATCTCCCTGGAGATATATATATTAATATATATATATATATATATACTACATACACATGTGAATATCTGAGTGATTACATGCACTCATGATACCACCTGTACAGCTGCAAGGGAGACATCTTTGACTCTCCTCGTGTTCTTCCTTCAATGTCCATTTACAGTTCAGGAGCTAATCTTCTGAGCTAGAGGAAGATCAGTCAACACCTCTGAGAGGCTCGGTGTTAAAAGGAAAAGTTGCTTAGGCACCATACTCATCAAAGCAAAAGAAGCTTCAAAACTGTGCTACAAATGTCAGACCGAACCTCCCGGGCAAACCTTTGGGAGGTAGGACTAAAGGACAGGACAGCTACGTGGTCAGTGACAATCCCAAGCACCTAAACTAAAGCCACAAAAAAGCAGGTCACAGAAAAGGAACTGGCCTGATACCTCAGCGTCCCCAGGGTAGCAGTAGTGACTCCTGCCCTGCTACTGTGGAGTGACCATGGCTAAGGAAAGGCAGGAGGAAAGGATTCGAGTGTTAGGCTTCAAGCTGGGGCTTCACTCTGATTAGAAATGATTGCGTATCCTCTTGAGACTTTCAGTTTCCTCTTCATTAATTATAATGTTTTCTTACATCCATGAAATAATGAGTTGCCCTAAAACACAATCCTTAATGGATAATACGCAATGGCATATTGTTTCTGGCATTAATTTGAAATGGTAGTAAATTACTGTCTAATGAGCCAGAGAGAAAAAAAAAAAAATAGCAAAAAGCTCATGTAAGTCCTCTTTAGCTTTAATCCTGGATCACTGACTGGCCTTCTACATAGGTAGTTCATGCAGAGGAAAGTGGACTCTGGTGGGCACTGCAGCCCCTCGGAAGTGACGTGGGTGGCGATCAAAGGCGCAGGCAGAAGCTGGCAGCAGCTGCACACTGAGAAACATGCACATGCGTCTTTTTAACAAGACATGGCAATATCTGTCTGAACGTTACAAGAAGAAATTCCTCTCTTTCCAAGCTGGCCTTTATTTAGCTCCTCCCACACCGGCCTTGGAGAGAAAAGGATCAGAGAGCTGAAACCTGAGAGGGAACACAGTGAGAATGAGCAGGGCTTAGACAAAGGATCAAGTCCTTAATGTGAAGGACTCCAAGGAGGCGCTGGGCACATCCCTGGGCCTGAACAAACTCTGATTTCCTTCATTCTTCCTTACTGTATCTAACGCCAGAAAAACCCAGAGAGCTGGCTTCACACACAGACAATGGCCTACTAATAAATGCAATCACCCACAATGCTATTACCCCCCTAAAATGCCACTGTTCCAACTTAATCTGAATTAATCAATGCTCATTAAACCACACTGGCTAAATACTATAAAATCTAAAAAGTTGGATATTTTCTCCATAATGGAAGGACCAATGCCAGAAGAAGTCCTTGACCCTCTGTGTGCATAGTGACCCTCCCCACTGCTCAGCAATTTTATGGCCAATTCACAATATATATCTTGAAGAACTGCAGCTAAAAGATCACCCAAACACACATACATGTTTTAAATTGTTCTGCTTGTATATTATTGTTGTTGTGTGTAGGAGTGTGTGTGTGTGTGTGTGTGTGTGTGTGTGTGTGTGTGTGTGTGCATGTGATCACACCACAGCATGCATGTGAAGGCAGAGGATATATTGTGGGACGAGCTCCACTTCTTCCTGGTGTGGGTTCCAGGGCTCACACTCAGAGCTTCAGGCTCTGTAGCAGTCTCCTTCACTCACAGTGACAAAGCACTTAACTAAGAAATGTGGTGTTGTGAACAGGCAGACCCACGTCAAGTCATAACACATGATTTACTTGTCATATTGTTTTGAGACTGAATTCTCATTTTTTAAATAACACTCTCATGCTGACATCCATTTGTTTCCTGAGAATTCTAGTTTTCATTAGAAATTCCAAATTATTTCAGAAGAATCATAGGCAGCCTCTATATTTTGTGTGATAAAGTTGGTCAGAATTACAATAATACGAACAAAGTAATATAGAATATGAACAATGCCAGGTCTCTCGGAACACAGAAGAAAATTCAGTTAACTACTGTAGACCAAGCATGGTATTGTGCTTGATACATGTACTGTCATGAGTACCTAATAATCAGGGTAATTGATACCCATTTGGGGAATGATAAGGATTAAGCTCAGAGGTCCCTGAACATGCTCAAGGTTACACACTAGGTAACTGTACAGGGTTATTTTGACTCAGATCTCAGGCTATAACCACAGGACATCTGGCTCATTTGGTAATCCTGAAGGCCCTACCTCAGGGCATCACCTCTGTCCCAACCGACTGCAGTTCAAGTACTTGTCTTGTGTGGCAGAACCTAGAAATATATACAGTTACTATAATGAACAGTTCCTCTTATTTTGAGATTCCTTCTTTTTTTTCATTTTTCAATTACTTATTTTATTTATTTACATCCCAAATGTTCCCCCCTTCCATCCCCCTGCCACAGAGTTCTTCGCCCCATCCCTCCTCCCCTTCATTTCTCAGAGAGTGCATCTCTGAGATCTCTACAGGATTAGGCACATCCTCTCCCACTGAGGCCAGACAAGGCAGCCCTCTGCTACATATATGCTGGGCAGTGTATGCTCTTTGGTTGGTGGCTCAGTCTCTGGGAGCTCCCAGGGGACCAGCCTAGGTGACACTCTTCGTCTGCCTATGGGGCTTTCAGTTCCTTCAATCCTTCCCCTAACTCTTCCATAGGGGGTCTTCAATATCTACATCTGTCTCAGTCAGCTGCTTGTAAAGCCTCTCAATGCTAGGCTCAACAGTGAGGATACAGAACCTGAAGAGACCACCTCTAGTAGTCAGACAGGACGCCCACCCTACAAAACTTTCAACCCCAAATTGCTCCTGTCTAAAAGAAATGCAGGGAGAAAAACAGAGCAGAGACTGAAAGAATGGCTGGCTGACCAGTGACTGGCTCACTTAGAGATTCATCCCATGGCTGGGCACCAAACCCTGACACTATTACTGATGCTATGTTGTGCTTGCAGAACAAGTTCTTTGTACAGAAAATGCATTATTTGAAAGTCAAGAAAGTTGTTTGGCTTCACAGAGAAAATTATTAGGACTTTAAGGAGGCGGATCTGTTACATGTTTTTACTTCTCTCTGTCTTTTCAAATGCTAGTTTTTATTAATAAATTCTGATCTTTCATAATTTCACACATTTATATAGTGTGCGTGGTTACTCCCCCATCCTCTTACTTCCCCCCAACAGCTGCCAGTTCCCCTTCTTCATTACAAGGTCATTCCTACCTCCATTAGGTTTTTGTTTGGTTTGGTGTCCCTTGGAGTTTAACTGGAGCCATCTCTGTGTCCCTGTTTTGAAATAAGTCATTAGAGGGTTCACCAAAGGGTCCAATAGCTGGATCCCATGCACCACCTCTGGCTTTCTAGATACATCAAGAGAACTGATGGCTAACTATTAAAGAAATGAAGCAACTTTATATATTTATACTTGTCATGACTGAGAAACTTCCCAAGGAAGGCAGAAAAATCCTTCAAGTGCACTTTAAATGATAGTTCTGCCACATGGTAGTGTGTGCTGGATCTGTGCTGCCCTGATATTCCCTGTGTAACAAAGTATGCCAGACACTCCGGCCTCCAGTCCTGCACATAGACTTGGTATCTTCTCCTGAATCACCTTTCCCTTCCCAGGGAGGATCTAGTGTCATTAATACACACCTGTTTAGCTTTTGTTCTGTACAGAGATCCATTACTCTTCAAACAGAATCCCCAGAGGAGCGAGGCCAGCTGTATCCTGTGCTAAGCATCACCTTCTTAGCAAGTCTTACCCAGACAGCCGTTCTGCAGGTGGTGACGGCCACATGGCAACAAGCAGCCCCCGCCACCAGCCAATTTTAGAAAACCTCAAGAAACCAGATTCTTTTTTCTTTTGGTCTAGGACATAATTATAACTTATTCAAACTAATGTTACATTCCTGAGACTCAGAAGAGACTTTTCCCAACTGCAATCCTCAGTCCAGGCAGAAGTGCGATGACATAGTGGTGGCATTTGATTTGGCATAGGTGACTGTTGGCAACAGAACAGTCACCGTTTACAGAACCCTGACACTGTCCACTTCTGTATCCTCAGGGTTCTCCAGGCCAGCAGAGCCTGTGGCAAACATGACACGTGTGGGTGAGTCTGTTTATTTGAACTCACGAGACTCTAAGAGCTTTACCTTTAATGTTCAAATCTCTAGCATAGATCATAGTCCCTGGTGCATAGAAAAAATAACTATGAAGTGTTCGTGGTATAAAAGAATGAGCCAGTCAGGAGTTGCGAGGATGGTTCAGTGAGTAGAACACGTGTGCCGTCGAAAGGAACTGAGTTAGGATTTCCAGAACCTACATAAAGACGGACATAGTGGAGAGAAACCCAGGAAACTCACCGGCCAGGACTGAAAAAAGAGACCATGAGTCAGACAAGGTGTAAAGCAAAAACCAACACTAAGATTGACTTCTGGTCTCCACAAGAATGTCATGACATGAGTGCATACAAAGATTTAATAAAAGGCAAGAACTACCCAATCAGTGAAATTAAACAGAATCACATCCAGAACGCAACTGGAAGGCAGATTATATCTCAATTATTATTTTCACCCGTAATTAAACAAATTCGGCTTTTAAATGATTAGGTATTTGATCTCCCTTTTCCTTTCTAACAAATGATGAGATTTCATTATAAGAATAGAGAGCATACCTAAGGAGTTCAATATCTACAGCTAAAGCCCAGATAAAAGACCATTATTTCCCATTGCATAAATAATTCTAGAGAACACTTTGCATAATTGACTTTTCTAAAACTTGAGCCAACTGAGTGCCTCTTAATCGCTTCCTGTTCTCCTGTTACAGTGGATTTTACACTAAATCTAGAGATGCTTAGCTTTCATTGTGGACTGGTTTTCAAAGAAAATTACTCCCAACACTAAGTCTTCAATGTTATCAACAAAGTGGGGCTCTGTAGAAAAAAACATCTGCAAATTAATAATGGCAAATAATATAAAAGAAACCTGTGTTTTCAGAGGGTTAATAAGCCCTTTTCTAAAGCAACACATTCTTCTGTAATTCTTATAATTTTATAATCTTATAAATGCCACATATTTAGATTTTTAAAGCCTTGGCACATTTAAATCTTTATTAATTAGTAAGTACATTAAAAATTTTGAGCAGTTTTAACATGTTTACAGGGTAATCTAGGGACCCCAAGAATTCTAGGCAGTCTCTAAAGGTGTTTAATTACTAGCCAAACATTAAGTTGAACACTGAGAGAGGATGAGCTACAACTATTACATTCTTTACAGTTTCCTTTTAGTGTAAAACATAGAGCTTAAGGGTTTTAGTGCTTCATAATTTAAAAACATTTGTCCTTCAGTGAGCATGCTCAATTTAAATATCAATTGAATAATCATTTTATATTCTCTTCAGAATAAGTGCTCCTTCGCCAAACAAAGAGACATCACTCAAATGAGAGCCAGCTGAACGCATGCTTTTCACAAGTGAATTGTGGCAAGAACAAATGAAGGCAGGAATAAGTAAAAGACAGAATGGATCACACAACAGTCCAGCTCTAAACTATTAGTCTGGAACAAAATCTATGCCTATGTAAACTTCAGGGTTTGGATTAATCTGAGGTCTTAATACAGTGGTAGAGAGGGGGGAAACATTGAAGTTCCTTTGCCAGATTGAAAAAAAAAATCTCCTGTGGGTTGGGAAATTTTAATTGGTTTGATTATTGCATCATCTCTAGGCCCATGTCTTTTTTGTTGTTGTTGTTGTTGGTTTTTGGAGACAGGGTTTCTCTGTGTAGCCCTGGCTGTCCTGGAACTCACTCTGTAGACTCCAGGCTGGCCTTGAACTCAGAAATCCACCTGCCTCTGTCTCCCAAGTGCTGGGATTAAAGGCATGTGCCACCACGCCCAGTTAGGCCCATGTCTTATGAAGACTATGCGTGCAGGTGCACCCGTGTGTCAAGGCCAGAGGACAACCTCAGGGGTTATTCTTCAGTAGAAATTCTTTAATTTTTAGGAACAGCTCTCCCATTGGTCTGAAGCTCGCCCAGTAGACCGAGACAGATGAAAAATGGGCAGCAAGAACCAGCCTGTCTGTGCCTCCCCAAGACTGGGGCTGCAAGTGTGTGCCACCATGCCGTTGACCTTTTCACAGGGGTTCTGGAGATTGGCTTTGGTCCTCCTGCTTCTGGGACAACCACTTCATTCCTTGCACTGTCACAACCGCAAAGACTGCATTAGGGAGACTGTAACGTTTTACCTGGGATTTCTTTTATATCATTCAAAGAAAAATAATAATTTTTAGAGAATTTAAGAATCTCATAGAGACTTCAGTTCTAGATGTAGTTTCTGATATGAATAGGACTCAACTCTGTTGAATTGCACCAACAGGTTTATAAGTATAGGTCACCAGAATAATACATGTTGATCTCTATCATTTCAAATTAAATAAATGTGCATATTTAAATTCATTATGATTGTTCAATTTCCTGTAAGTCGATCATTCTGCAAAGTGTGTTCAGTGATCATTAAAAAGCTTTTTGTTGCCATTTCCTGGAGTGTAATACTTTCAGTTACGACAGGAAATGATGTTGCCTGCTAGACATAAAGCAACATTTATAGTCAGTGTGCCTACAAATAAATAAGCCATCTTTTTACAAATGGTACATGAGCAGAGCTGCTTTGCAGGGTGAAACCACTGCCCTACTTAAACCTCTTTGCAGTGTGTAGACCGCGATTACAGGTCAACTTAAATTGCAATTTGCAAATCACAAATATCTTAATGATAAATTAAAGCCCATATATCAAAATTTGGTCAGTGAGTTTATGAACACATAGAGCTGCTTTTAATCCATGTTGTTTCTCTGGGGTTTGTTTCCCTCGGAATGATTTGTAAACTTTATACGTAGCCACTGATAAGAATCTAATTTAAATAGGCAGATTAAATTAACAACAGGAGCTGGGCAGTGGTGGTGCATGCCTTTAATTCCAGCACTCAGGAGGCAGAGGGATGTGGATATCTGGGTATGAGGCCAGCCTGGTCTACAGAGTGAGTTCCGGGACAGGCAGGGCTATACAGAGAAACCCTGTCTCAAAAAAAAAAAAATTCACATCAGGAGCACTCTTAGGATATGTTAAAAATTATGCTAAAATAATCTCTTGTGCTTTTAATGTCAAATTTATGGTTCCATATTTTTCAAGGCATCTCTCTCAAGCTAATATAAAATTGGACACAAATTAAAAACAAGTGTCAATAGAATAAAGAGAAACCTATAGAATGGGGAGCCATGTGTACAAACTGGATCTGAAAAGGGATTTATATCTAGAACAAAAAGAACTCCAAAAACTCATCATAAAACCTAAATAACCTAATTTAAAATATGAGCAATAGAAATAAAGAGAAAGTTCACTTAACAAATGACATACAGTGACCAACAGGAGCATAAATTTATTCTAAGTACTAGCAAAGATATAGAAAATGTGAATCAAAACCAAAATAAGTTAACACTTTATTGCAATAAGAACTGCTATTATGGAAATGATTAAAGATAACAATACCGGGAGGCTGAATGAAAAAGAGAACTTTTCATACTACTGGTTGAAATGTAAATTAGCAGAAGGCATTATGGAAATCAGCTTAGAAGTTTCTCAAAACGAAAAAAAATAAAAGAAAAAGAATTGTTTTATGGTTCAGCAATCCAGCTACTGACTATATCTCAAAGGAAAAGAGGACATTGTATGAAGTAGATTTCTCTCACATACTCGCTGCATGACTATTCACCACAGGCAATAAACAGAAACAACCTAAGTGTCTACGAATACATGCACAAATGGAGAAAACATGGAGAGTTCACACACACACACACACACACACACACACACACACACACACACACACACACAGAGAGAGAGAGAGAGA
>NC_034604.1:28212639-28226559 GCF_900095145.1 Mus pahari | reverse complement strand
CTTCTTGACCCTGGCATTCCCCTGTACTGGGGCATATATAGTTTGTAAGACCAAGAGGTCTCTCTTCCCAATGATAGCCGAATAGGCCATCTTTTGCTACATATGCAGCTAGAGACACGAGCTCTGGGTGTACTGGTTAGTTCATATTGTTGTTGCACCTACAAGGTTGCAGCCCCCTACAGATCCTTGGATACTTTCTCTAGCTCCTCCATTGGGGGCCCTGTGTTCCATCCAATAGCTGACTGTGAGCATCCACTTCTGTGTTTGCCAGGTACTGGCACAGCCTCACAAGAGACAGCTATATCAGGGTCCCTTCAGCAAAATCTTGCTGGCATGTGCATTAGTGTCTGGGTTTGGTGGCTGATGATGATGGGATAGAGGCATTTTATTAATTGAGGTTCCTTTCTCTCAGATGGCTTTAGCTTATGTCAAGTTGACATAAAACTATCCAGAATAATTTGTATAGTTTTTGGTTGTATTCATCAGTCAAATACATTTAAGTTAAAAGGTCAATTATATTATTTTCTTCAGCTATTTATCTACTACATCTATCTACCTCTTCAGTATCAATAGTCAAGAAATAGAAGTGTTTTTAAGCAGAAATAAGAGGATAGAGGCACAGTTCAGTGATCAAGTACTTGAGTGACATGTAGGAACCCTGGGTTTGATCCTTACCACCACAAGAAACTACAGAAAAAAAAAATAGAGATATGTTTCTTTAAGAAGAGAATTTGTCCCCAAAAAGCTATCAAGGCAAAGATTACATACACTTCTCATCAATAACTTTGTTTGTACTAAATTAGTATGTATATGTATATGTATATGTATATGTATATGTATATGCATATGCGTATGCGTATGCGTATGCGTATCTGTATATATACATATCACTGGGTGTTGTTTCCAAATTGTAGCCCTAGAATTTCCAAAATAATGTGAGCTAACAGAAGAGGGAAGTCCTACACCAAGACATAAGAGGCACCACAGTCAGGGGACTGCAAGCATCCTCCGCTGCCAACACTGCAGATGTGCTTCTCCTTGTGTTTCTGTTTATAAGAGGGTGCAGTCCTATGGTATGATCAAAGCAGTCTCATGGTTCAGACCTTAGCATCCAATTCATTGACCTATGGTTTCTATAATGCTGGTTAACTTCACTGCCTCGTGCGTTGTCTCATTTTACACTCTTTCTTAACATCCTCTCTGGTTGCTAAATGATATAACACATGGAAATGACTGGAGGGCAGGGAATGCACAGGAAGAAGCCTGGGAGAGAGCCCCTCACTCCCTTGTGCTGAACTGGAGAGACTATGTACAGGTTTACTCCGTGCCAGGCCCCAAGAGAGGCTAGGAATAGTAATTCCAAAATGTTATACAATAAGCAAATAAAGCAACTAAAAAGAAAAGCCTGTACTCCTTCAAATCTGGCCCTATGACATAGTAAATAAAGACTATTTGTGAATGCTGGTCATAGAGATAAGAATGGCTACTAGCCATATTTTAAAGTGTAAAAGAGAACAAGTGAAATTAATTTAAATAATACATTTAATAACATCAGAGTCCCTGAAGAAATACAAATATATCCAGTGTAAACTGTACAAACCCAAAAGATTCCCATTTTAATATGTAACCAATATGACATTACTAATGATAATTCACATTTTCTTGTGCCATTGTATGGGTCTTTGCAATCTATCATGTATTTCACACTTAATAGCACTTCTTATGTCTGGCCAAATACATTTCAATAGCTCTGGTAACTGCTGTCTCAGCACAGCATGGGGGCTAAAATATCAGGGGAAACTCAGACTCTAGTGTAGATACAAAGTAACTTGAACTTTACAAATAATTTCTTTCATTTCCCAGGAAATCAGGAAATGAGGTGTCAGCCACTGTGCCTAGAAGAGAGTGGCTCACTACTTAGCTTATGTGTTCTTTATGCTTAGGCCTCAAAGACTCTCCCTCTCCACCCTACACTCATCATTGATGTCACCCTGAGTTTATTAGTGTTCCTAGCTTCAACGAACCTAGACTAACCTGGGAGGTGGGCCTCTGGGCACACCTGTGGGCAGAACCATTCCCTTGGCAATCAATCCTGAACTACTCAAGACAGAAGAAAAACACTGAGCATCTATCTGTTCATGGTCCTGGTGTTCTAACTGTGGATGTCACATGACCAGCTCACTCAAGCTTCTTAATGTGACTTTCCTGTCATGACGGACACAAACCCGGAACTGTGGCTGAAATAAACAGTTTTCCCCCTTAGCATGTCTTTTTTGTCAGAGTATTTTATGACAGCAATCAAAAACAAAAAGGAAAACCATAAAAACAGAGACAACAACAACAAAAATCAGACAAAACAAACCCATGATACCACTTGTCTTAGAATTTTATTGCTGTGAAGAAATACCATGACCACGGCATAAAAACAAAACAAAACATTTAACTTGGGTCAGCTTACCGTTTCAAAGATCTCATACAGGGTCATCATAGAGAAAAGCGGGACAGCATGCAGATAGACTTGTGTTGGAGGAGTCAAGAGTTCTACATCTTGATCCAAAGCAGCCAGGCGGGAGAGTCTGTTCTGCAGGCTGCCAGGAGGAGCCTCTTATCCACACTGGGTGGAACTTGAGCCTAGGAATCCTCAAAGCTTCCTCACAGTGACCTGCTTCCTCCACCAAGGCCATGCCTATCCTACCGAGGCCACGCCTATCCCACCAAGGCCACGCCTATTCCAACAAGGCCACGCCTCCTGACAGTACCACTTTCCTGGGCCAAGCACATTCAAACCACCATACCATCCAGCATCCCGCTTCCTCACAGTTTCCAACAAGTGCTCATCCCAGGTTTTACCCAATCACAGAAGCATTTCTCCCCTGGGGTCACAGCCTCAGCTCGGCTTCTCCTAACAAGAAGGCATATCAAGTAACAGGGGCAGTTATTTCCACAGCACATTTTTGAAAAATAGTTAACTGTCTATACTTCAAAAGATGCCATTTCTAGCTCGGTATGGTGGGGCATGCCTTCAAACCAAACACTCCGAGGGGCAGAGGCGGGAAGAGCTCCGTGAGTTCTAGGTTAATCTGGTCCCCATAGTCAACTGCAGCTCTACCAGGGTAAGATACACAGTGAGATCCTGTCTAAAAAATGGGAAAAAAAAATCTTAAAGTTTTCATTTCAAGTTCCTTCACTTCTATAATCCATGAAATGCATGAAGCATATAATCCTTGAGAGAAGGCAGCTCCTTCTTGATGTCTAATGGGCTTAAATGCCAATAAAGCAGTGGTTCTCGACTTTCCTAATGCTGTGACCCTTTAGTACAGCACCTCAAGTTATAGTGACCTCCAACCCTAAAGTTATTTTTGTTGCCATTCCATAACTGTAATTTTGGCACTATTATGAATAATCATATAAATAGCTGTACTTTCAGATGGTCTTGGGTGACCTCTGTGAAAGGGTTATTTGACAACCCCTCCCCCAAAGAGGTCATAACCCACAGGTTAAGAACCCCTGAAATAAAGCCATCATAAATTGAAATTTTTGTAATTTAAAACTATATTTGTTGCATCTGAAGAACACCACAGTTCTGTAACACAATATGCAGTGTGTCCGGTTGAAGCTGATGGCCTGTGCTTTGAGAGAATATCATACATCATTAACGAGCCCACATACAGGCCCAAATTCAAAATATGGTTTCTACTGTGTGACTGTCTCTCTCTGCACTATCATAAATTTAAAGGTAGGCCGAACCATGGTAAATTGAATCCTGGTAAGCTGTTGATTCTTTGGGAAGTGCGCCCTAAGCAGCCCTAGCTGCAGCTTATTTTCTTGACAGACCTCCAAGTACATCTTTTGTCAGAGTCAAGCGTGTACTCCTTCTAGCATCGCACCACTCTCTGCCCCAGTCTCTTTTTCCCTGTAACTGCTATTCAAACCTGTGGCTTCCTTTCTCCAACATCAAGATCAGTCGTAGACAGAAGCACTGGGCCCACACAAACTGTACCACAGCCACAAATCCTGGATCTACATTTTCTACGAACTGTTGTGGAGGGGATGAAATCTGGCTTGTTCCTGTTTACACAATCAATCATACTACTGTTCTCTCTTGAAACAACTGGAAACCACTGCCCCCACACTGCCCTGACCCAGACAGACAGACACACAGCCAGTTTGTCTAGCACACTTTTACAAGGATGTCGGTTTTTACAGCTCCTTCCTGCAATACCCTCCCAAGCGTAGATGGACACAGTCTGGACCGCAGTTTCCTTTGTCCTCTATGATGCGTCTGTATTTTCCATTGCAGACACTTTTTCTACTCACGGGGGATTCAGCTTCCCATTTCCATCCCTTGGATTGCTCCTTGGTAGCATTTTCCTGTCTATAGCCTTGGATTTATCTTGACACTTTGGGTGATTTTTAAACTGTTGTACAAAACTCAAGTGAAGCCTACTCCTGTGTAGTATGACATTTAGATGCCTGTCCCCAGGCTCCTTCTGTTAAAGACAGTCTACCATCTCGACCAGAACTTGGGAATGGGGAAAAACCAGCACAGATTCAGAAAGTGAGACCATTTAGTTCTCTTTCTGGATACAGTGTGATCAAAATTAAGTTATCTAGTTATTATACTCTTTGAAAAGGGGATCATGCAGAGCAATCTAAATGAAAAATACTGTTTTCTTTCAACAAAATTGGTTTTATTTTGTGATTTCCTGAGCCCAGATTTGATCATCCATGCTTGTAGTGTTGATTTATTTAGGAGAATTTAAAAAAAAATGATGAAGTTGAAAAATAAACACCCTCTAAAATGTGTACCAAAGCGTTCTCAGTGTAGAGAACCCTAAAACAAAATTCAACAGTGAGGTGCTCAGGTGAGCTCTGTGCCACAGAAACTGCTGTAACGCTAACTCTAAATCACACTCGAAAGATGAAACTCCCAATTATGATCCCAGGAGGCCACATACTGTACGAGGCACACCCTAAGTGCAGGGATGGTAAGATTTGTAAAGCTCAGGTGTCAAATTGTCATGAGTAACACTACTTCTTAAAGGAGCTAGCAACTACAGACAAAGGAGCTTCCGATTCATTCAGTGGGCTCCTGACCCTGGGGAGGAGTACTCTAAACTTATAAGGGTCCATTCCGATAGGATGTTGTATGGCTTCCAAATGTTTGTGTTAACAACAACAAAAAAAAATGTGTAACACTTCAAAGGTCTGTTTACCAAACAATCCCTGGATAGGGAATATAAGGTCCTTGATGTTGGTGCAAAATTTAAAAGGACAACAAACATTTAATAGACAAGACTATTAATATTTACACAAATGCCATTCAATGAATATCACCCATGCTAAACAATCAATATATAATTTTAACTAAAATGGAATCAATATAGCTGAATTGTGCCTTTCCCTCAAAGATCCAACATGGACGGCTTAGAGAGTTACAGAGAAGCACAAATGTATTTATTTCCAAGTGAGGTAAAACCTATTTCATGTGGGCTTGATACAGTACATTGAACTATTTTCTGAAGTGTTAGGTTGTCTTTGGAGGCAACACTGCTCTGGGAAATGGGAGAAAGCATCAGTAAGTGCTGAAGAAGCATGGTGCCCACTGTCTACTTCTGGAAAAGAGTAAGGGAAACATGTTCCTGCTTCCAGCTGGGCTGTAAAGTTTCTAGACTTAATCTTCAACACTGCTAGAATTTCACAATGGCATTTTAACTGAACAATCTTTTTTTTTTTTTTTTTAACAAATTGGATTCTAGTTTTGGTTTTAACATGGATGGGGCTTCCGTGCATTAAGAGAGTGTTGGATATGCTACCAGTAGAAGCAACCAAACATAGGATTTTATATCCAACCTCAGTAACTGTAAGAATTGGAGGTCTCGGCTTTATAAGCGTACAAAGTTTCACTAAATACAACCCTTTTCTCGGTTCATGCCACATCCACTATCTGTAGCTAATATATAAAGGTTCAGAACTGAACAAGCCCTTACCCAGTGGGTATTTTGTACAGCTCTAGGATTGCCTGCTGAATCGGGACTGCCCCATCCTGAAACCATTAGACTCATCATCTAACAAATTTAAGCCTTAGATTTGTTTCCCCACAGAGCCAATATCCTGAGGGGGCGTTCCATAAATTTGAAACTCCCACTCAATAGGGGCACATAAATGTTTGCACTGGCTCAACTTCTCTTCACCCATAGATTATTTATTTAGCTATATTAATATATACCATTACTGTATGTATATTTGGCAAACTACCTTTTGCAAAAGACACTCATTTGATAAGCCAATCACAGAAAGCAAATAGAGATGTAAACAAATGCAGATTAAAAGCAACTGACTGCAAAGGTTAGAGTTCATTATCTGACCCCTAAAAGAAGAGATTTGAAAGAGGCCAGCTAATGTGGTTTAGAGGTTAAAGGCACATGGCTCCAAGCCTGATGACCTGAGATTGATCTATTAGAGAGAAGACCTACATGGTCAAAAGAGAATAGACTCTTGCGTGTTGTCCTCTGACGTCCACATGAACACCATGACAGGTAAGCATGTACACACACACACACACACACACACACACACACACACACAAAGATAAAAGATCTTTTTAAATTAAAAAAAATATATTTTTTTCTCTCACGTGTTTGATCTTGACCATGGTTTCCCCTCACTCCTCTTCTCTCAGTTCCCCCTCATCCTTCCCCATCTACTCTTCCTCCTTTCCCTTCGAAGGCCAGGGATAGCAATCAAATGTAAGTTTCAGTAAGACTAGGCACATACCCCCCATGTTAAGGCTGGATGAGGCAACACAGAATTAGGAAAAGAGTCCCCAAAGCAGGCAGAAAGTCAGAGGCAGCCCCTGCTCCCACTGTTAGGAGTCCCACAGGAAGACCAAGCCACACGCCCTAACATATGCAGAGGGCCTAGGTCTGACCACACAGGTTCCTTGATTGTTCCTTCAGTCTCTGTGAGCCCCTCTGAGCCCGGGCTAGTTGATTCTGTGAGTTAAGAAAGATTACTTTGAAATGATTTTATAACCCACAAATTCTGGATAAGACACCTTAAAGAAAGAAAGCCATTATCCATGAAAATTTTCTTGTCAGCCCTTCTGAGGAATGGAATGTCACAGTGATTGTGAGGGAATTTTCCTCCTTGGGCTTCTCGACTTCCAAATACTTCCTGAAGGGAAGTCTGGTTTCCCAGAGAGGAAGCTGGTGTCTAGCTGCCAGATGCCCCTGTCCCCTGCATAGCCAATAAACACACTGGTATTTGCCAAACCCCATGGGGCGGAGGTGGGCTGCTGACACGCAGCCAGAATGCTGTCAGTTGCTAGAAAAAGGACTGTTCTGTGAATTATGTAATTTTCTTTTTAGCTCCAAATAAAAGGAGCTATGCAGACCTACTACCATGTATCTGTTATTAATAAAAAAAAATAAAATATAAAGAACTTCTTCTCTGAACTGACCACACGGTACTCAAAGACTCGTAACAGACCCAGAATTTCAAATTCCAACCATGCGCTTCACCTTCATTTTCAAATATACTACGGCAAACAGGCATCCTGAAAAACTGTTGGCTCAAAGGCACATGTTCTCCCTCATGGTCAACCAGAGTAAGGGTGGAAGAAGTAAGAGCCTGGTGCCGGAATGTTCCAGAACACAGTAGATGCCCTCCAGCAGGAAGTTCCTGTGCCATACTTTAAAGCAAATAGATACTGCGTTCTTTCCCATACATGTTCCGGAAGCCATAACTCCATGAGAGTGCCACCTTAATCTGTATGTATATGCTTATTACAGGAAACATACACGGACAGACCTGAGTTGGTCTCAATCTGCACACTGTCTTGATTATGGTTTTTACTGATACCAACTTACAAACTTCTTCAGGGCCATTTCAGGTCTAGAACTCTTGAATTTAATTTGAAGCAAAATTCCCATCCATTTTCTTTGCGATGACAGTGACAGAGTATGCTGTTCCCATCTTTAGGTCAGGAAGAGAACACAGTGATGTACCTATGTGAGGTATTTACAACATGGGAGGACCCACAGAGACCACTGTCAGTTTAATTGACGCTTGCTGTTTCTGACACTGTCTCATTGTCCCATGGTTAGGTTAACTTGTACATAGCCCGACTCCCAGCTCTAGTTTAAACTTACACAGGAGAGAAAAACAAGTAAAGTCTGGGAGAATTATCATGAAGAATTACAGTGGCAAGCCAGAGCCACTGTGACCCTAATAGAACCCACAGTAGCTCACAAAATATTTTTTAACTTGGAGTTTAAATAGTTAAGACATTTAAAGTGGTATATTTATAAAAATCTCTGTCACCATTTTGTTTAAAAATTTACAGACTTATCCAGAGACCGAAACGTAAACAGACATATCTTTTAAACTTTTATATTTAAAATACATTATATAAGTTCAATACATTGTTCATAGTTTAGTAGTCGCAGCATCATCTTCATAGTTATTTAAGGTACAGACCTTGATGTTTTATAATCTTAAATTGCATGCACCCTGAGGTTAGAGCTAAACCCTAGTTAGAGGACACACCAGGGCACCAGTGGGCTTCGGCACGTGGCCTCAGCATCTTTTTAAAGGCAGGTGGGTTGCCACAGTCACGCTTAAGTGCCATTAAAAATATTTTTCTAAAGATATTTCAGAGTGAGGGTTTTTGTTCTATGTTATTATACTTTATTGTGTAATGTTTCATTGTCAGCTTTTAGAAGCCTTCTCTTTTCTAATGAGAGCTAGAAAGGGAGTGGATCTGGATGGGGGGTGGGGGTGGGGAAGAACCCGGAGGAGTAGAGAGAAGGGAAACTGTAATCAAGATATACTGTATGAGAAAAGAGTATTTTCAATAAAAAGGAAAAATATTGGAGGTAAAATATGTTTTGGCAGAAAGTTAAAAAAAGATATTTCAAAAGTATCTTATGAATTAAATTTATAATAATCTAAGGCTAAGTGTTAATCTAGCATTTCCAAGTGTACTTAAGGCAAAGAGTGTTTGTGTGTGTGTGTCTGTCTGTCTGTATGTATGTATGTCTGTGTCTGTATGTCTGTCTGTATTTGTATGTCTGTGTGTCTGTCTGTATGTGTATGTCTGTGTGTCTGTCTGTGTCTGTGTGTCTATCTGTATGTGTGTTCAGTTTTGTTTCCTTTTCTCCACAGTGTTGGGGATTAAACCCAGAGCTTCACATGTGACAGGTTAGTGTTCTACCATTGAAGCTTCACCCTCAGGTTTATATATTCAAAGTCATGCTGTAATGTTTAAGCAGTGTGCTCTTGCTCTCTCTCTCTCTCTCTCTCTCTCTCTCTCTCTCTCTCTCTCCCTCCATCCCTCTCTCTAACCATCCTTCTAACTCTCCCCCCTCTCTCCTTCTCTCCCTCCATCTCTCTCTCTCTAACCCTCCCTTCTCTCTCTGTCTCTCTCTCATAGACCCATGCACACATCAACACTTATATAACAGTATTTTATTTGTTAATAATCTGTGGCTCCTGTTCAGTTTGGAAACATAAACTTTTATGGAAGTTTGGAATTCAATCATGACATTGATATGGACTTTACTGAAGGCCAACCTGCTTCAGGTACACTGTAACACTGGAGGGTGACATCATGGACAGAGCTGTGAGGATACAGTGTCCTTGATGCCACTGTTACACTGTCACACTGACTCAGTGATCACAGCATGACTGAGGCTGTGCAATTGCAGTGTGAGGGCAGCAAACCCCACTGCCAATACACGGCTCTGAAATTCCCCATGGACTACAGATTTTAGTGTATTATGTGGTGGGGGGAAGGGCATTCCATTCCAGCATTCACGTTTTCTGTCTTAAGCACAAATACTGACGCATTTCTGTAACATTTATACACTATCCATATAAAAATACTGTGTTTTCAGGAGAGACAAATGAAAACTACAATCCAGCAGCAGATAAGGAAAGGACATTCTAAGAAAGCAAAGTTTTACACGTGGCTTAAAACAACTGGCCAATCGTTGTCTTAAAACAACTGGCCAATCGTTGTCTTAAAACAACTAACCAATCATTGTCTTAAGAGAAACTTCAGAAAATGCAGAGTGCTTAGGAGTGTTATAGAGACATTAGAATGAATAAAATCTACCCCTGCTTTTTTGGTTATATTAAATAAAATCAAAGCAATATGTCTGTGAATACAAAAAAGAACCAAGATTATAAGGGTAGTGAACCAGTGATTATTTCTCCTCCTGTTGCTATTCTTCCACTCTGACACACTATCCATCCTTGGATTCATAAAACCATGGAGGGACAAATCTAAGAGAAGCTACACTGTTCAGTGAGAATTTGCAAACTGCCATTAATTGTTGAACAAATAACAAACACACCACCCATTCAGTAATGACATCCAAGGAAGCTCCCTATCTCGTAAACGAGAGGGACTATTTAGGGTTTTTTTAAAAGCTTATTTTACATATAATCTTTAATGTTATTTGTACATAAACAACAGGAACATGTTTTTTGAGATTCATTCTTTAGAATTTACTGGGGTAGCATAAGGAGCCAAGTGACATTTTCTTAATTTAAATGACATTTGGGCTATATACATCCAAATTTCATGATAGAATTTAAATCTTCATATGCATTCCTCTTATTTTTATGTGTTTGCTTTTGCATAAATCTCAGAGAAATATTATTTTAGCTCCCAGGGGTGCCAGACAAGGACCTCTGTGCTGGGGTGGGGGCACCATTCCAAAGAAACTACTTTCTTCTGAAGCTACGTAGTAAGGATGGGAGGAGCCGGAGTGTGGGTAACCCACACTGTCTTCCTTCTGACCTCGAGCTTCTCTTGACATCAGACCACGAGGCCCATCCAGGATTCACCTATACCCAGCCTGGAAATGTGAGGTAGTTAGCAGCCTACAGATAGACAAACAGCAGGCAGGCACTGATGACCTCTCCTTCAGTGAGGTCAGGAAAGGCAGATCACTGTTCATGAAGAACAATTCTCTGAGTCTGAACAACATATTCCACCTAGCGGCAACCCACTCAGCGATACATCCTGTAGCCAGGGTCTGTCCCTCTCTGCTTTATTTTTGTGAGGACCTTAATCCCTAACAGAGCATCAGCATTGGGTTCCTCTTGCCTACTCTCTGCTGAGGGTAAGGAAGGCAAGGAAAGGCGGTGACCAGAGTACTTTTACAAACCAACACAAAGCACACACTACAACAGGAAAATAGGCAAAGGTCCTTCATATATGTCATTAAAAAAGAAGAATCTCAATAGGCAAAACACACATGGAATGGCATTCAACTGGTAATAACCAGAGAAATTTAAATTTCTACCTTGAAATGAAAATGTGAGGGAAAACTTCAAATACTTCCACTTAGGGCTGCGGGATATGAACCACTTGCCTAGCCATGCAATGTTCTAGGTGCAGACTCCAGTACCACAAAAACAAACAAATGAAAATTATTCTTAATCTGTACTGTTGGAGACAACTCAGTAGATAAATGCCTTGTTGCAAACGTCTGGGTGCCTAGTACCTACATGAGCAGCTGGGTGTCTGTGTAAGCCCAGCATTTGGGACTCAGTGCTAGACAGATTCGGGGATTGAGCTGGCCAAATAGCCTGGCTGAACCACCAAGTGCCAGGTTCAGTGAGAAACCCTGTCTAAGAGGGCAGCACTGAGCAAGGAATAAGAAAGGCATCCTAGTGTAAACTTCTGGCTTCAATACCACGCCCTCCCACAAACACAAGAATAAAATTAGTAAACAATTATGCAGAACTATGAAGACTTTCATACCCTATAGGTGTGTGTGTGTGTGTGTGTGTGTGTGTGTGTGTGTGTGTGTGTGTAGGGGGTATAAATAAGGAAAAAACACAAGCAATAAAGTTACAATGCATACCCCTTGTGAAGACCAATCTTACTAGAAACCTTTGCACATATACTCCTAGTTACAAACAAAATGTTTAACACATCATTATTTGTATACAAATCTGGAAACAAGCCAGGTAGGTGGAACACACCTATACTACTGGCACTCAAGAGGTTTAGTCAGAGGACCCTGGGTTTGAGACCATCCTGGGCTACACAGAGACATTCTGAAAAATACCAAAACCTAAAACTTAAAAGCAACCAAAGGAAGCCTTAGTATAAACAAAACAAAAATCTGGAAACAACCCAGATGTCCATCATCAAAGTGGAAGATCAATCGTGGTATACTTCCATAAGATAATACCACAGAGTGATAAAAAACAAATGGATACCAAAAGAGTCAAATAAATCTTAAAAAACTTAATTTGAGGGAAAGAAACAGACCAAAATAATATATGCTGTATAATCCAATTCATATGAAATTCAAAACAGGCAGAACTAAACGACATTATTTAAGACTGAATGCTCAGCAAAAACATGAAGCACAGCAAAGCAAGGGAGTTGATTATCAGACGGAGAAAGGCATGTGGTTAGGAAAAGGCCTGCCAGAGTCGCAGGGCACGCCTCACTCCCCGTTGCTCCCCGTGAGTGGTAGTGTTACCTACAAGATTTCACTGGAAAGTCAGACTATATTTTGTATAATTTTCTATATTCATGTCCCTTACAATAAAAGAGTCGTAAAAATTTTTATTGATTTCTCTATAAGAGATAGCCATATTTTGACCTTAATGAGAGTGCGATCAAATATGAATCTAAATATTCCTTGTATAACTTTTAAAGACACTAGAATATACAACCAAGTGCAGATGTGTTCATATTTTGACAAAAAGTCAAAACAATGACCCTCACTTTCCTAAGTATGTATAGAATGTAAATTTTTCCTCATCTCTAACAATTCCTATTACCAATGACATATTTACATTTAAAACCAAGTACATACAATATAAAAGATTCAGTACCTCGTACAAACTACCACGTGGAAGTTATTTTCTATTGAAACATTAATCATCTCAGGCGTGGCTGTTCTTGCTCGTGTCTTCTGGATACTGTTCCATATCACCTCCTTTCTATCTTTCGTTTTAATTTAACTTTTTTACTTATTCACTTTACATCCAGCTCACTGTCCCCTCCTGGTCACCCCTCCCACAATCCTTCCCCTAACCCTCCCTCCCCTTCTCCTCTGAGCAGCCCCCCCCCCCCAGAGGTTGGAGGCCTCCTCTCCCACTGAGGCCAGGCAAAGCCTACTGGAGTGGTGACTATCCCAAAAGCTGCGCCTCCTTTGTATCTTAACTTGTCTCTCTGGTTCATCCCTGTCCATGGACCACTCAGAGAAATACTTAAACTTTTCCCTACTGGCCAATTTACACTTCTCAGAAGAGGGCGGTAAAGTACAGAAGTTTTCATTCTCTATGGACCTGAGGTACCTAACATTTTACAAAATCTAAATATATCAAAATGTCTGTAAGTCCTCTCTTACAAAATGATATACATGTGCCTATCAATTAGTCACTGTTTCAATACAGAAATAAGACTGAATTACCTGTGATTCTCCAAATATCTCTGGATAAATAGTTTTTGCAAAGTATGCAATGGGTAAAAAGAAAAGGAAGAAAGGGGGGCTTGAAGTAGAAAGGTTGTAGGAATGAAGGCACAAAGGGAGGGAAAGAGAAATTACCTACACACACACACACACACACACACACACACACACACAAAGAGAAATTACCTACACACACACACACACACACACACAGAGCTAGGCTAACAGCACAGTGAGTGGCAACAGTATTCACAGAACAACAATTTTAAGTGTGTTTATAGAAAAAATTAGAAAAGTTAATAGGTATCATCTTGCAAATAACATGTGATACATTATGCTGTTGAGTGCAATTAAGTTGCTAAAATGTTACAACATTCTGATTCCCATTAAATGATACTGGTGACTTCCGTTCTGATTCCCATTAAATGATAATGATACTGGTGACTTCCGTTCTGATTCCCATTAAATG
>NC_034604.1:28197166-28212624 GCF_900095145.1 Mus pahari | reverse complement strand
GACTTCCGAATCCCATCAGCAACCAGAGACTTGAAAGTATAAACTGAGCAACATGACTAATGCTCAGAGATACCTGGATAAACTAGGAGAGATGATGTGTGTGTGTATATATATATATGTGTGTGTGTGTGTGTGTGTGTGTGTGTGTGTGTGTGTGTGTGTGTGTGTGTGTGCTTGTTTCATCTCCCAAATCAAATATAAACGTCAACTATTCAATGGCATGTCTTCCTATGCCTTCCACAATAGTGATTTTCCTTTTTCCATTTGTTGTACTATGATCAGTTAAAAATGATTTTGTTTCTTTCCTTGTTTGTTGGGTCAATTGTTTTTTGGTTTTTTTTGGTTTTGTTTGTTGTTTTGTTTTTGTTTTTGTTTGTTTGTTTCAATTACATGGAGTAGGCTTCATTTTTATGTTCCATTAAAAAAAAAAAACTATTATTATTTCAGTGGCCAACATTCCATGTCTATCATTGTGGAAAATGTTACGAAAGAAACATAAGTCCACAGGCTGTGTCACATAAGACACAACAATAGCACCTATTGATGTATAAACAGGTTCTATGTTTAGTTTTGTGAGAAAAGTTATCATGTCTTAGGTGGCAGTGACACAATGCTCAACTTGCAAATTAAGGACAATAACATCATGCAAAAGAAATGACAATGCCCACTTCCTCAGGTGCTTTTGGTCGCATCGCTAACCCTTAATTCTCCTCCATTCTCCTCACTGGGTGCAAGTAGGGAGTTCAGCCAGCAAAGGTGTGAGGGACACTTAGCTCACATGTAGACAAGGCTTGTGGCTGCGCCTTGTTAGAAGTCCACACTGAGCCATCAGGTTAAGAAGAAGCCAAAGCTGAGATGACAAGTCAGGCATAGGGAAGGAGTCAATGGGTAGGAGCAATGAGGAAGAAACTGTAACTCCTGCTGATTACTGGGCCATTTTTATAATTCTATCATTGGACGTCCATTATCAGACTACAAAAGTATTTTGATCTAACATATCGACTGATGTACATTTGATAAAATCCATTTTTATATATGTGAAAAAATGACAAAGTCAAATATGAAATATGTGTTGCTATCAGCTCTTAAACTTTCAGTGTAATGGTGTTTAGGTAAGGTTAGAAGCTATTTAAATGGTTTACCATGAAAATACTATGTTTAAAGCAGGGGAGTCTGTAACTTTCACTCAATAGCTGCCTTGTTATTAGTTTATAGATTTGTTTCAATTACACATTTAAGTTTACTTGTGTATACAATAATACATCTACTTACAAATACATACTGCAAATATTATGACACAATTCACATACAAAAACTTTTCTTGTGAAATGAGGTACCAAAAAAAAAAAAAAACCAATTTAAATAGAAAAATGGGAGTTAACTGTTATAATGTCATTTTGTAAATAGAGAACTACTTATCAATTGAAACAAATTAAATAACTATATTTTACCAATTTCAAGATTTTTTTTCCATTTTGATCTACATAAACTATATAACGTGAGCTGTTTTTCACAATGAATATCATCATAGGGTCGCAGTTGCCTACGCAACCAACATGATCCCATCGCCATTTAAGAATGTCACAGATGTCCTTGTGGGATGATGGAACATCCTTTAGGGACATGCCCAGGAATGATATAGCTGGGTCTTGAGGTAGAACTATTCCCCGTCTTCTAAAAAACCACCAACTTGAGTTCCAGAGTGGCTGTACAAGTTTGCACTCCCACCAGCAGTGGAGGAGTGTTACCCTTGCTCCACATCCTCACCAGCATGTGCTGCTTTGAGTTTTTTATTTGCTCAACTATGTTCATAGCAGCTTTATTTGTAATAGCCAGATATTGGAAACAACCTAAATGTCTCTCAACTGAAGAATGGATAAAGAAAATCTGGTTCATTTACACAATGAAATAATACTCAGCCATTAAAGGCAGGACATCATGGCAGGAGGGCTAAGGACAGCAATACACTCACAAAACCTTTATCCAAAATGTGTCTTGTCTACATGATGTGCAGGGACAAAGATCTATATGATGTGCAGGGACAAAGATCTAGCAGAGACTGAGCAGATGGCCAGCCAAAGACTGACACAACTTGAGACCCATCCCATGGGCAAGTACCAATCCCTGACACTATTGATGATACTCTGTCATGCTTGCAGACAAGAACCTAGTGAAACTATTCTCTAAGAAGCTCCACCCAGCAGCCAATGGAAAGAGATGCAGAGACCCACAGCCAAACATTAGATGGAGCTCCAGGAAGCCACTGGAAAAGTTGGGAAAGGATTTCAGGAAAGAGGACAGGGATTGCACAGGAAGAGCAATAGAGTCAACTAACCTGGAATCCTGTGAGCTCCCAGAGACTGAATCACCAACCAAAGAGTGAGCACAGGCTGGACCTAGGCCCCCTGCACATATGTAGTAGATGAGAAGCTTGGTCTTCAAGCTGGTCCCCAAAAACCAGGAGCAGGGGTTGTCCCTGAGCCTGTTGCCTGTCTGCCTATAGATTCAGGCCCCTAAATGGACTGCCTTGTTTGGCCTCAGTGGGAGAGGAGATGCCTGGCCCCACAGCAACTTGATGTGATGGGAGGGGTGTGTGTGTGAGACACCCAGAGGAGTAAAATGGGGGGAGAATTTGTACGAGGGGGTACTGGGAGGAGAGGAGGAGCTGATATTTGGTTGTACAGCGAATAAAAAATAAATTAAAAAATAATAAAATTAAATGTTTTTTAATTAAATAAGAAGAATGTCACAGATGTACTTGCTTCTGTGGCACATGTACTAAAATGGGAATGATGGAGAGATTACCGTAGCCACTGACTAGAGATGACATAAAAGATCATGAAACATTCCACTGTCTTAAGTGTTACAAACTTGTCAGGTATTGATTGCTGCTCACATCTGTCATCCCAGTACACACGGTGCTGAGGCAGGAGGATTGCCATGAGCTCAATGGATGCCACTGCTAGAAAGAAAGTTCCAGGTCTCAGAGCAATATCCTTTGTCAAGAAAGATAGTTGTTGCCTCTGGTAGCACACTCAGCCAACTCCAGCCATGCACTGCTGTATCCAGCGCAGCCTAAGAGGACCATAGAAGGAGCAGGAACAAACACTAAAGGGGAACTGAAGACTGGCATCCACATCTCTGGACCCATGGAGCAGGTGAGAGCAGGAACATGAGCACCTCGCACAGGAGAGGCTTGGAAGACACTGCTGGAGCATCCTTTGCAGGATGCTCATTCATCAGTACCTTGACAGCTCACAGGAGGATGACTCAAGATGAAAAATGAGCATTAGAAAGTCAATCAACTCAATCACGCAGTGATTCCAGCACGACTTAACCATGAGTGAAAAGGGGCTGTCAGATGTATCCTAACTAAGGCGCTTGTGTTTTCCTTCCTATATACACAGAACAATGTGACAAAAAAAACCTGCATCTAAGACAAGTCAGAAAGACTTCTTTTAATAAAATTGTCAATTAAATTAGCAGCAGTTTTTTTTTCCTAACAATATGATAATGCTGATGAATTAAATATGTTTGAAACCCAGGAAATCACAAGGATAGAAACCAGAAGTGTGCTGTTGAAGGAAAAGGTCATGACAAAAATAAAAGGACAGCTCAGGTTCTTGCCACACAGTTTTGTGGCCGTGTATATAAGAACTTGTAGATATTTTAAAATGAACTGAAATATTGAATGTAATCACAGAAATTAACTGGGCTAGGATAGGTAAGAGAATCAGAATCTAGAAATATAGAATTCTGTCTTAACTGCATCACTTAGATTGGTACACAGTTCTTAGGCTGTTAGGGAAGATGGTTTTATTTTTTATTTTCCATAATTTGCAAATATATTTTTGAAATTGACAAAGTAGTAATTGTAATCAAGTAATATATATATATATATATGTATATATATATACATATATATATATATATATATATATATATATATATATGTATATATATATGTCAGGTCAGCTTCTTTTGTGTGGGATGTTCGCTGATATCAATATTTTAATAACTCCATAACTCCATCTATCTGCAGACAACTTTTAGTGATACTTGCACACTTGGGAAATATCTTCCTATGTCTTAAGGAGAAAATAAAGACATTTTATGTTCATTTTGGGCAATCATTAGTTAAGGCACATGTGCAGGAAGAAAAGGTTATCAAAGATGAAGAGTAGTGACTGTTTCTCTTTAGTTTTTGAGAATGTTGTACATGTGTACGGTATGTATTGATGACACCCACCCCTGATTTTCTCTACTTTAATTTCTTCTCTGTCTCCTATGCCACTACTCTTCTCCCAACATCATGGCTGTCTGTTTGTCTACTTGAAATTTCCATCAGATGTACAGTTGTGGGGTCATTTAATAGACTATATAGGTAGTCTTTCAGGGGCCACATTCTTGAAAACAATGACCCTCCCTCTCCCATTCATCAGTAGCCAATCGTTCCTCAAGCTAGACTTCATGACCGCCTGCCCCGTCCATTTTGTCTGACTTGCTCCTGTGCAGGTGTCTTGCATGCTATCACAACCGATGTGTGTTCATACTACCAACTGTCTTGGGTGTTCTGAAACCTGTTTCACTGTAGTCACCCACCCGCTTTGGCTCGTATAATCTTTTCGCCCCATCTTTGGCAATGATTCCTGAATCCTGGGAGGAAATTTTCCAGTGTTCAGGCAACACATACCTAGACAAACTGAACAGAAGCAAACTGTACACGAATACAAATATCACTAAATGGTTGATGAACTACTTTTTTAAAAGCATTGTAGTTAAAATGTTTTCATTTTCCACACTAAGCTTCAAATTTCAAACTTAAATTTCAAAGTGACATAATTAGAAAAGTATATAAATAATTGTATTTAAATGCCACATATAATCACACATCGACTTGATTACCCATCTTTCTATCCGTGACCCAGTGGTACCAGACAAAGAGCTCTATTAGCCTTGTCCCCTTTAAAGAAAAATTGAAATGAGGAAAATAATGTAATAAATTTGTTGCCCTGATTACAGAAAATGTCTTATAGTCAGCATTTTGTGAGAAACATCCATTATTTCTTTCACCTAATCTTTTTCTAGTAACACTTTTTATTTATTGTTTTTGAAATTTTTATACATGGATACAATGTATCTTAATCATATGTAACCCCTACTCTTCCTCTCTGACCCTCCTCCAACCATCCCCAACATTTCTCTCCCAAGGTCATGTTTTCAAATTTTAAAGTTTCATTTCATTTTTTTTTATTTACGTATATGTTATGCCTGCATGACTTTATGCCCAGCATGTGCAGTATAGGCCAGAGAACCATGTTAGATCCCCTAGAACTTGAGTTACAGGTGGCTATGAATAGCTAATGTGGGTGCTAGGAGCCAATACAAGTGTCTCTGGAAAAGGAATATGTGCTCTTAGCCACTGGGTCCTCTCTCTAGACCAGCACGTACTCCCTTAGAAATCGCTTGTTGTTTATTCATTCATACCACACTGAATCCAGTTATTGCTGACCTATGCACATGGGTATAGTTGCCTACTGGGACAAGGGCAAAACCTGGTGGCCATGCCCCCGAAGAAAAGTAACTTCTCCTCCCTCAGCTAGAGGTGGGATATTAGGAGCTCTACCCGTTCTGTGTTAAAATTTGCTTTTACAAATTTCTTTTTGTGTGTGCTGAAATTTTTAAGTGACATGAGTTCCTATGTAAGTCATTAATATACTGGGAAGCCTTATCAATTTGTCTCCTTAGATGAAATACTTACGTATACATCTAACGCTTCCCATTTTCCAACAGGGTTCCCTGGGTTATGTAATGGGAGACTTACCCTTTCCTTATGAAACACTTTCATTTTCAGCCTATGGAAAGATAGATGGCATGTGTGCTTTACAATTCAGAAGGAATGATTATGTAAGGTTAAACACAGATCGGGGAAGAAGCACAAAGTTGCTCTAGTTTATCCTATGTCCTGTGTCGGTTAAGGTTGGAATATAGAGGCTGGCAAGATGGCTCAAGAAATAAAGAAGCTTGCAGTTAAGACTGACCACCTGAGTTCAACTCCCGGAATTCACTGTGGAAAGAGACAGGACAGATTCTTGCAAGTCACCCTTTGACCTCTCCATGTAATAGCATGTGCACGCTCACTCCCTTCCCTACATGTTCAGAAAATCAATACATATAATTTAAAAACGATTGGAATATAGTAATGGGACTTTATTCTCTTTTATGTTATAAAGGCGGGAAGGTAAGCTTTCCCACTACCACTGGTAGGAAGGGAATAACAGCTGAACTCTGGGAATCGATCCTACAATAAGACCATAGGACAGCCCAACATGTTTCTCTTAGTAATCACCGGCCCTCCAGACACATGGGCGGTGGGGCATCCTTTGTGCCTTGACACCTGCCAAACAATGTCTCAGCTACAGAGCAGTGACACAGAAAACAAAGAAAGGAAACTCCTTAGCTCCCTGGCCAGCATCAAGGACACAGTGAAGTGCAGCCCTGCCTTACGATTTCCCTCCAGATCACGTAGGAGAGTATAGAGACAGCATGGACATGTCACACCCAAAACTTAGCAAAAGCAGCCTCCATGAACTTCCCAGGGCTCCCCGCGCCTGGTATCTTAGCAACAGTCCAACCAATACTAATATTCAATTAATATTCAGAAGAAGTATGTCCAAGCACTCTAAATTTCCACTCTGTGTTTTAATTAAAATTCTCAGAGGTCCACAGTGAGATTATGCTTTCTCTCTACCCTGCCTCCCCTAGAGTTCTGCTCACTGTCAACTCGCATACGGCACTCGCTGTGACACAGATACCATCTGTTTAAATAACCCACATCTCAGAGATTTGCACGGCTGCCCACGTCTCAGCAAACCTTTCCGTTTCTAGATCTAGGTCAATCCACCTAGAATTTTAACAGAACAGTTGGCTTTCCCTTAGAAACAACTGTATTTAGACTTTGGGAGTGTTCACTTTTTCTTTACAAAGTGCTTGAGCATCTGCAAATACTTTAATAAGGCAACCCTATAGAGGGAAGACGCGTGGGGATTAAAGGGCAGATCTTTGGAGGTCATTTATAACCTGGTGAGTAAGTAAGTAGGTCACATAACTGGGCGGCTTATTTTGAGTCTCAAATAAAAAGGACTTTCAGTGATTTCATTTGTTTGCCCCTCTCTGTCCACTGCCTTTGGAAGGCTTTGAATCAGTATAATGACTTGCTGAAGATAGTCTCTAAATCTGGTATCCCTAACATCCTTTAAATTGCCACCGGCTGCTGTCCTATCAGAAGAATCATTCAAAAGTTTGACTTGTTTCAATTGCCTGCCCCCAACTCTTAACAGTGATGTCTGGGAGTGCCCATTCCATTAGTGAATCACAGCAACATACACAAAAATACCCACATGGAGGGCACCTTCTGGTGTGCTTTATGAATACCACTTCTGTTTGTAAACTACACACATGAAACGGACAGCTCAGACCCCAGACTGCTGGACCTCACTTCTGCATGGACTTCTTTCTCTTCAAGTCTCCATTTTCCTATGACTACTGAACTCTTCTGCCTCATGAAAGTCAGGAATAGTTCTGTCTAATCCATTCATCTTTGTTGTTCCAAGTTCTAACTCTGAACTCTGAGTCTGTAAGTAAGCAAGAAGGATACAAGGCTAAATAGTATACAACTCCTGCTACTAAGAAAATGAAAACCCATTAGAGAATACATTCAAAGTACCCATGCATACCCCACACATCTACACTCATGCATTTGTGGTACATTCACTACAACAAAAAAAAATATAAGATCTAAACTTTAGGTACAAAAATTTGTTATTTGTGAGTTCTGGAAGATAAGCAGTTGATTAGTAACAAGAATTGGGGTTTGCTAACTTTTATTTTACACCGAGTAGAATAGTTAGATTTTGCAATATGTTCAATCATATAAAGGAAAGAAAAGAGAATTTTCAAAGAAAAAAATTACACCTTCTCTGCCTGAGGCACATCTGGGCATTTTTTTTCTTTTTATATCCTCGAGTGTGTAGCATCTGGCATCATTGTAAGTGGATTTGATGGTTCAGGGTCAGAGCTGATTGGCAGGAACCACTAAGATCTGCAGAAGTGGTCCTAGTGTTGCTATGGTGACAGAGCTCATCTTTCTAAGTGGCCCAGGTAGGGTTTCTCATAATGAACTACAGCTCCTGGGTCTAGGACCCAGACAGCCTTAACCCTACCTGGCTTCAGTGTTTTTCTTAGCAGCTTCTTGTTCAACCTTAAGTTCTTCGGTCAACATTCAATCATTTCAAACTACGACTGAATCTAATTCAGACAAAGAAAATTTATGGGACACACCAGATTTCATTCAGATAAATGGCACAAATGCTCCTATCTGAGTGGGTGTGTTGTACTGTAGGCTCGGAGGGGTGCCATTTATACTAAGGCAGTGATTTTGGGGTGCAAACACTAGAACACTTTCCTAATTGTCCCCTCAAGTCACGATGTAGTACTATCTTGCCATTGGTGTCAGCCAACCTTACAGCACTGTCAGGCCTTTCAGAAACCCCTTGCATACAGAAGGAAACAGCTATTTTCTGTGGTTATCTTGAGATCTTTCAATGATCGCTTATGCTGGTTACTTTTGTTTTTTTTTTTTTTTTTCCACCTGTTTCTTTGAAAGAAAAGAACTGAGAAGGAATTTTCTGTTTGTGCTTTGAATGAGGCCAAGATCCACTTCAGATACCCAGTAAACCTTGCTAAGAAATAAAATCTTATACAACCCCTTCTCCTTGAGACTCACTGTAACAAACTTGAATTGCTAAATAAAAATGTGTACACTCAGCTGTGCACAGAGTTTCTCTTTAGTGCTCATGAGCTGCAGACATTGCCTGGTGCACTGCACAGGTGCCACACACTTAGTGCTTTCAGCTACGTGCTTATTTACATAGACATAACAGTTCTCTGTGTGTACATGTCTGTGTGTATCTATTATATGTATGCACATATATGAATTCATATATATATATATATATATATATATATATATATATATATAGCATATATGTTCTTTATATGTGTGTATGTATAACTCTGTTATGAAAAGTGACCCTTTGTGCTTCTTTCATAATTATGAATAGTTTTACCCCCAAATTACTCAGAATTATTTAAACCTCACCAAAAAAAACAGTTAAATTCTTTTTCTTCATTTCATAGTGAAACACATTATTGTGTAAAACTATAAAATGCAACCATAAAATGGACTCCAGTGACCATTTGAAAGAAAAGGCAGGTATGTGAAGCTGCCCAGTGATCTGTAGTGACATCAATGTGACCCCATAAGTCTCCCCTGAACAATCACAAAGCACTAGAATCTTTTCTTCAGTCTGTAGGCAGAAGGGAAAACCCTCCCCTTCAGAATATTAAAATCTTACTAGCAATGAGGCCTATTGAGGGATACATTAAAATATTGCTACAGTCACTGCGATAGAAACTAATAGGATAACTTAATTCTTTAAGTTCTAAAAAGGGAAATTTAACATGCATCAGCTTTTCTTTTCCCATGTTACACCACATACTAAGATGATCAGTTAATCATTAATCATGCCTGAGAAATAATTAAGCATTGTACCCGCTAATACTTTATTTAAATGTTTCCAGGGTTACAACTTTTATATTTGTATGCCAATTATGCTTTCAGCAGATTTGATGACCTCACTGCTAAGAAATGGTGCACAATCATTTGATCCTTTGAGCATCAATAATGATGTGAAGTGTACGGAATGGTCCATGCGGTGTAGGAGCCAGAGTTGCAACACACAAAAAGTTATAATACATAAACAGAGAGCCGGGTGTGGTGGTGTAAGCCTTTAATCCCAGCACTTGTGAGGCAGAGGCAGGCGGATTTCTGAGTTCAAGGCCAGACTGGTCTACAAAGTGAGTTCCAGGACAGGCAGGGCTATACAGAGAAACCCTGTCTCGAAAAACAAACAAACAAACAAAATACATAAACAGAGGGGAGGAGTGGCTGACTCATGATCAACTATTAGAACTTTGTGCTGTTATTACAATATGTAGATAGCTGCAAGGTGATACCGACTCCCTTCACTCTCAGAACCATGTCAATGATGTCCCATTAAGGGAAACTTTCACATTAAGCTCCCAAGGGAAGTAAGGATAAAATGCCTACAAGTCTGTTGAAACTGTGACAAGCAATTGGCTGGGTTTAACACCACTTGTAACCAGAAAAGCTGCTGTGGGGTTCTCAGTGATGGATGATGACCCTGATGCTTTATGGCACAAGATAACTAACTACACAGCAGTGTTTGAGTCAGTGGATAGTTGTTCAGCCAACTGCTACAAGATCAAGCCAAGAACATACTCTACTTTCTACTGGACTCCATCTTGAGGAGTTACATGCCTGTGGCTTCAGAAACCACAATCTACATCACTACGATTCAAATACCTCTACCATTCAAGAACTTCAAGCCTTTGGTGTGTGTAGTGGCTATTCCTGGTTGTCAACTTGACTATATTTGAAATGAACTACAATCCAGAATTGGAAGGCTCACCAGTGAACCTAATCTGGAGACTAGGAGATAGAAGTTTCTGATCTGGATCTTGGTATGGAGATCTTGAGACACAGTGGTGATTGAATCCAGAAGATTAAGACAGGGAGATGTCCAAGTCCAAGATCATCTGGGATTAAAGGTGTGGTGGCACACACCTTTAATCTGGGCTAGACCTTCTGCTGGGGACCATATAAGGACATTGGAAGAAGGGAGTCTGGCTCTCGCTCTTTTGCCTTCTTGCGGTGTGGGACTCAGCAACTGCTAGATCCTTGGACTTCCATTCACAGCTACTACTGAACCATTGTTGGGATTTGGACTGCAGACTGTAAGTCATCAATAAATTCCTTTACTATATAGAGACTATCTGCAAGTTCTGTGACTCTAGAGAACCCTGACTAATACAGAAGTGTATAATCTAGTTTCTCAGAATTTAATTGGCCTATGCCAATATCTTATGAAAATTAAATAAATGTAAATTTTCTTAAAAACCACAACATGATTGTGTGGGTGCAAGGGAGAACAGAATGGAATTCAGTCAGTTTTCATTTAAAATGATCAATACTCAAACTGCTGTCCATGGAAAAGTAATAGCAAATGACATGCTTAGTTTTAAGATGAAGTTGCTTATAGACTCTGAAGGCTAAAAGAAACTAAACCCTTAAGACAGCTAAGGACCAATCTTTTAAAGCTTTTTTTCTCTCAGAAAAGAACATTCAGGCTTTAACATCATGTATACTGACCTATGTTTATGAAAAGAAAAGTTTACAGTACGTCTTAAGGTATAGAAGAAGGGACAGGATCAAAATAACAAAGCAAAACTCACTGATGTTCCCACTCCTCCCAAAACCATTATAATTCTGTTATAATTAAATAACGGAATGCAAAATATAAACTGAGAGGCAGCTACAAGGGACAGGAGAGCTTTTAGAGGTCATGCTACCAATGAGCAGAAGTCAAGTAGCCTAAGGGTCATATGTGGTTGTATTCCAGAATCCATTAAAATACACAGAAGAAGACAAACAAAACCCTAAAACTAATAAAAGTCCAAAATGTCTTGAATGAAAATATGTGGCTGGAGCCATGGGTCCCTCCATGTGTACTCTTTGGTTGGTGGTTTAGTCCCTGGGAGCTCTGGGGATACTGGTTGGTTCATACTGTTGTTCCTCCTATGGGACTGAAAGCTCCTTCAGCTCCTTGAGTCCTTTCTCTAGTTCCATCATTGGGGACTTGTGTTCAGTCCAATGGTTAACTGAGAGCTTCCACCTCTATATTTGTTAGGCACTGGCAATGGGAGGGAAGGGCCTTGGTCCTGAGAAGGCTCAATGCCCCACTGTAGGGGAATGCCAATACAGGGAGTAGAAGTGGGTGGGTTGGTGAGCCGGGGAAGGGGGAGGGGATAGGGATTTTTCAGAGGGGAAACCAGGAAAGGGGATGACATTTGAAATGTAAATAAAAGGAAGGCCATCATGTGGATACTTCATTCCTCCTTAGAATAAGGAACAAAATACCCATGAAAGGACATAGACACAGAGACAAAATTTAGAGCTAAGATGAAAGGATGGGCTATTCAGAGACTACCCCATCTGGGAATCCATCCCATCATCAGCCACCAAACCCAGATACTATTACACATGCCAGCAAGATTCTGCTGAAGGGACCCTGATATAGTGGCCTCTTGTGAGGCTATGCCAGTGCCTGGCAAACACAGAAGTGGATACTCACAGTCAGCTATTGGATGGAACACAGGGCCCCCAGTGGAGGAGCTAGAGAAAGTACCCAAGGAGCTGAAGGGGGCTGCAACCCTCTAGGTGGAACGACAATATGAACTAACCAGCATCCCCAGAGCTTGTGTCTCTAGCTGCATATGTAGCAGAAGATGGCCTAATCGGCCATCACTGGGAATAGAGGCCCCTTGGTCTTGCAAACTTTATATGACCCAGCACAGGGGAAGGTCAGGGCCAAGAAGTGGGAGTGGGTGGGTAGGAGAGCAGGGGTGGGGGGGAGGGTATAGGGAACTTTCGGGATAGCATTTGAAATGTAAAAAAAGAAAATATCTAATAAAAAGGAAAAAAAGAAATGTAAATAAAGTATCTAATAAAAAAAATAAGGGCTGGAGAGATGGCTCAGAGGTTAAGAGCACTGACTACTCTCACATAGGTCCTGAGTTCAATTCCCAGCAACCACATGGTGGCTCATAAACATCTGTAATGGGATCTGATGCACACTCTACTGGTGTGTGTCTGAAGACATCTACAGTATACTCATAGAAATAAAAATAAATAAATAGATAGACAGATAGTTAAATAGTAAAAATTAAATAAAATAAATAAATAAATAAAAATTTTAAAAAAGAAAGAAAATAAAGACCTATTTAAACATTTTTGTCCTAACAGTGTATGCAACAAGGAGTTATTTGCACAGAGTGGAGGACATGCTTGAATAAACTATGACAGACATACTGTAAACACACATGTGTGTGCTGACCATTGCCATCCAAGGCAGAGAGGCCATAGAGAGAAGCAGCACAGAGCAGCTAGTGACCTAAACGGCATCGTTAATAACATCTGAGAGAAGTAGGCAGTGAAAACATAAACTTAAAAGTGCGAAATATACTACTCTGAAACCAGAATCCAACTTCCTATGTACAGTGTGGACTCAGGCAAAATTACATTGTCAGGTATGAACTATTCTAAGTTACCATCTGGAGGAAAAAAAATCACTAAAATAAAATAAAAATTGAATGCAAGAGGAAACAGAACATGTATAGTAATGGACAAAGAAATCGGCCAAATACATGGTTACTGTAAGTATGCATTTGTTACAGCTTTTACAAAATGCAATAACGATTCAGAGGTTAAATCACAAGTGAGAAGAACATTAGAAATATCAAGGAAATACAGAGAAAAGGAAATAAAAGATGGTGTCAAAATTGTGGTCTGCAAGAGCGAGGCTATAGTTATTGAATGGATACCTCTTATCACAAAAAAGTGAAATAAGGGTTTAAATGTGGGTTAAAGTTGGAAGTCTTCCACTAGAAGAATAGAAACAATAAGTGTATGCAACCAAAATCAATTCAGATTTGGTCTATGTCAGTGTTTTTCCAGCCAGATTGGTATTTAAAAGAAATTAGGTTATTTGCCAACACAAAAATAGGAGTATTTACATAAAATCCAGATGGTTTGGGAAGTCTACATTTTAAAAAGGAAAGGGATGCAAATAAGGAGGTAAAAGCTATGTTGGTTTAAAAAAAAAATCAGGAAAACTGTTTTGTAAAAAATGAGGAGGACAACACTGAAAAGCTTTTCATGATACATTTTAACATCTAGAGAATATGGAGAGGGACAGATAACACTAAAGGTCTTTGGAAATGCTGTATGGAAGTCCACTACTGTAAAAATTTCCTAAAATATACATATATGTGGAAGGACTATAAACCGCATCATCATATAATGAGGGAGACAATGCCCCAACTAGACATGCCACCAAATTAAACCTCCAGTGCCAGGAATAGGTGACATCTTGCTGAAACTTCAGCAAAGGGAGTCCCATAAAAGACCCTCCCAAACATCACAGGCTATTGGTTACCATTCATGACCTGATGGTAAGACCCTATTGCTGGGGACACCATTTACTTATGTCATCAACAATGGAGACATTAAGCAGGTGCCCACAAGAAGCTTCACACCCACTGGCTTGTGCTCATGGTGCTAAAAGGTACTCTGGCTGTCATTGCAGGGGTTGGGGAGGCAGTAACCATCAATATCTCAGTTACAAACCCTGCCACCTACCACAAAGACCTATCTGTAAGATGGACTGGTGCAATAGTGGCACAGATGTTACAAGAGTAACCAGTCACACTTTATTGAATTGAAAGCCTACTCCACGATATAGAATCCATACCCGACACTGCAAACGTGACCAGCCAACTGAGAGAAGGAAGAGGAGGGGATGGAAAGTCTGTAAATGTCTGTAATTGCATGATGTGGTAGAGACACAATGAGACTGATGCACATATGAGCTCACAGAGGCTGTGATGGCACCCACAAGACCTACCCATGTTCAAACAAGCTCTCAGCACAGTAAACAGTAAGAGGACACAAAGTCCCGCACATAACCCAGAAGTTATTTGCAATCAATAGATGGGCAAGGGAAAATCAGTTTTCTCCAAAGCGATTGTCACTGTGCCAGCCCCCATGCCCAGGCTTAGTTGGCCAACACAAATAGACTCCATTGTGTGTGTGTGTGTGTGTGGTTGTGTGCACTTTTTGTTTTATTTTGTTATTACCTTATTGATTTTATTTCTTTTGGTTTGTTTTCATTTTATGTTGTTTCTCTAATTTTGTACAGAGAAGAAGAGAACATAATATTGGCTGATTAGGAAAGTGAGATGATCTGGGAAGACTTAGGGGGAAGAATATGATCAAAATATATTGTATAAAAAATTAAATGTCCAATATGTTCAGGAAAAGGTATAATCAAAATTGGCATAAAATGTGTTAGACACATTAAAACATTCCCAAACAAGGTGAAAGGTGATGACCAACACCTAAGGTTGTCCTCCTGCCTCCATACATGTATAGTGGCATGCACACACATGAATACACATGAATGTACACAAGTGCACACACAGGAATACACACACAATAGAAAATACACTTTAACAGTTAATATCTATACCCCTCGAAAGATAAGATAATTCCATGCTACAGAAACAATGAAAAGTTATTAAATCCCCTTATAATACATAAATAATTCAACCATCAGGAACTGGAGTCATAAGAAGACAAAAGATCAACTTAGAAATGCAATGATTTCTCCCATGCATTCTATCAGATCACCACGGACTAAGGCTGATCTTCAATAACAGCATAAACAATAGAAAGCCAACACTCAAGTGGAAACTGA
>NC_034604.1:28179454-28197155 GCF_900095145.1 Mus pahari | reverse complement strand
CATCACTGGGAAGAGAGGCCCCTTGGTCTTGCAAACTTTATATGACCCAGCACAAGGCATGGCCTGGGCCAAGTAGTGGGAGTGGGTTGGTAGGGGAGCAGAGGNGGGGGGAGGGGTATAGGAAACTTTCGGGATAGCATTTGAAATGTAAATAAAGAAAATAATAATAAAAAAGAAATGCAATGATTTCTGAAATATTAAGTTTTTCAACTTAATTTACCACTATAATTGATAAAAAGGAGACAATATAACGACAGAATGGCATCCAGTAATATAGGCTTAATGCTCATTTCCTATTTAAACAAAGCAGGCAGTGTAGTGAGAGCAAATCTGGAGGTGCTGTGGACTCAGTAGTGCAAGCTATACCACTCACTGCCACAGAGACTGTGTTCATACTGATGCATCACATATTTCAAACAGAATGTGAATGACAGATATGCTAATTACCAATAAAATCATTCCACAACATGTGTGAGTGTCGGAACATCATATCCTGTCATATAAATATATACAATGATTGCTTGTCAACACTAAAGGAAAACGTGAAGAGCTACAATTATTCTTACTGGTGAAAGCTGAAGCTACATATAGACAGAGACTTAACCATCTTTTGTTCCAGTCAAGATTGTGCTGGGCTTAAGTGAGTGACCTTTATAGAGAGAATGACTAAACTTAAGAAAGAAATTAATGACTAACTACTCTATCATATTTTCTTTTCTTTCCTGAAATCACAAACATCAGTTTCTCAAAAATATAGAAAAACATTGCAAATTTTCTTCACTCACGCAATGCTTCTGAGAATGCAGGAGAAGAGGCATTCTGATGGCGGACAGTACAAACTGACACACACCATTTGGACGGTGCCTTAGTTAGGGTTCCACTTCTGTGAAGAGACACTGTGACCAAGGTAACTCTTACAAGGTCAATGTTTAATTGGGGCTGGCTCACAGGTTCAAAGGTTCAGTCCATTATAAAGGCAGAAGCATGGCAGCATCCAGGCAGGCATGGTGCAGGCGGAGCTGAGAGTTCTACATTTTGAAGGCCACTAGGAGAAAACTCTCTTCCAGGCAGCTAGGAGAATGGTCTCTCAAAGCCCACCCCCACAGTGACACACTTCCTCCAACAAGGCCACACCTCCTAATAGTCCCACTGGGCCAAGCATATTCAAACCATCATAGATGGCTATTTATTTTTTCCCTTTATACTGGAACTGTAAATAAGGGTATTGTAAGGATTTCTATTATCAAAATATCCACTCTGTACAAATCAGTTGTGTGTGTGTTGGGGTGGGGGTGGGGCAAATGAATACACATGTAAGAATATTCCCTGTCACAATATGACTTTAGAATAGCATAAATATCTATCAGGAAGATAATTTAAATTGGCTAAATACAAGTTTCTTTTTTTTTAAAAAAAAGCCATTTATTCATTTAACTGGGGTGGGGAGCAGAATGTACTTGCCACAGCAAGAATATGAGGGTCAAAGTCAAGAGTATGAAGGTCAGAAGACAACTTGAGAGAGTCTCTCCTACCATGTGGGGATCAAACGCTAACCATCAGGCTTGCCAACAAGCACCTTCTCTTGCTATGCCATCTTGCTGGTCCCTAAATTAAGTTTTATATTAGTCATATAGGTTTCCACAGGGGTTTACTCTGCACAAGTCACTTTCTAAGCTCTAAAAATACATCAGCAAACAAATTCTGAAAACGAAACTTATAAACATATTGTAAATATAAATAAAATGTTTTAGCTATAAATAAAATATAAATAAAATTGTAATACAAATACATTATTGTGAGTAAAAATAAAATAGATAAACTACTTTAATACCAAAACATAAAAGTTATAAAAACCAAGTTCTAGGGCAGGCGAGCAGAGAGAAAAGCAAGACATTTCCTGCTGGCTGGCTGGTGGAAGCCTTAAGGAGAGAAGTAGATGAAGTCAGTTAAGGTAAACAGGTGCAGCCAGAACTGGCACTGCATGGAAGGCTTGGTGGGGATGGAGAGAAACATCGGGGGCTTCGGATGGGGTCATTTTTAGATGGAGGCTTGAATGACCCTGAGGGATAAGGCCAGAAAACGTCTAGGAGCAGAGAGTGTAGACAGAGGGAGATGAAGCTGTATTCACTGTGTTCTCAAAATACCCACACCTCCACATCAGGACAGGAAGGAGCGAGGAGTTAGGAGGCCACACCCCGTGGTTCCCATCAGGGGAGGGGTTTCCTTCTAAATGTTAGACACCACAACACCATTAAAACTGAGAATTCGTGCCCCAACACAGCACATCTACAGCACACAGAAGTTAATAAATATGCCATGTCTGTTAACACTTTTATTGTGTTAAAACACATAAGACAAAGTTTAAGTATTCTGTGTGCTTATCTCTTTATAAAAACACATTTTTAAAAATCAGAAGATAAATTTATTTTAATTAGATATTTTCTTTATTTACATTTCAAATGTTATCCCGAAAGTTCCCTATACCCTCCCTCCCCCCCGCCCTGCTTCCCTACCCATCCACTCCCACTTTTTGGCCGTGGCATTCCCCTGTGCTGGGGCATGTAAAGTTTGCAAGACCTAGGGGCCTCTCTTCCCAATGATGGCCAACTAGGCCATCATAAGATTAATTCTAAAAAAGAAATGCTGATTTTTTTTTTTTTTTCTAGAACGGAGAAAAGTGTCCAAAAGGATTTTGGCCACTCTATATGCCTTTCAAAGTATTTACTTCATGTTGTCAAAGTTAAAATTAGATATATAAAAATAAAGATTAAACTTTGCTATCAACAAGCTTTTGTGAACCTGAAGACTTCCTCTTCCTGGGGCACGGGACAGAGTTCTTTGAAATCTTAGAAGTATAATTCTCCGTAAATGGCATTTAAGAATGCTACAAAAGCAGCCATTTCTGAACCACTTCCATGTAAATACAAAGCATGCTTGTGGCTAGGCCATTAGTATGAGATGGTACCTCTCCAATGAGATGGCATAACTAGAACTGTGACTGTTTACAAGACAGCAGCTTCATAGTTTATATACACAATAATAGATTGTTAGACGCAACATCGGAGGAGTATCTGGACCTAGAGAAAAGTGAGTCACAGTCAGGCAGCCACTTCTAGGATCTCTGACTCAGGGAAGTAGGTTTAGATGGTACTCATGCATGCCTTCCTAGAAAGTCAATCCAGGAGATACACACAGATGAATACATTGAAATCGTGGTGTCCTAAGCTAGGCTGTGTATCAGACTGGGGCGAGGTAGCAGGCACCAGCTATTGTGGGGTGTGGATGACATTCTGAGCGCTTGTGTACAGCTGACGTGAACACAGCCTTGTCAAGGTCCCCAGTGTCTCAGACCCTCGGGAAGGAAAAGCCTCCCTGCCTCAGGATCGGGGAAACAGAAAAGTCTTCCTCTGTTTCAAGTACAGATGCTATGAACAACTGACATTTAGCCAAAACCAGTAAATGCAGAAACAACCACAGGCCCCTCCTCCCTGAAACTGCTCCCCTAAAGAGCTCTCCTACTGAAATTAACCAGCCTGCTTTCTCCTCATCCAGCGGTATGTGATAAACCTAACTCCCTGCTTAGCCATATATAATACTCAGATGTGCTGAGTTTCCAGGCAGCTGGTGCTTCTCCACCCCAGAACACAGCCACCGGATCCCAGCTTTTCTCCACATATATCTGTCCTTTCTTCATTCCAGCCAGGTCAAGTCCAGAGCCATGTATGTAGGTCACAGCAAATAATGACTGAATATGCATAGCCCTGTGTGGTGCTTTGAATGGGAATGGCCCATAGGCTGTTACGTCTGAATGCTCAGTCTCCAGTTAGCGGAATTATTAGGGAAGGATTTGGTATGCCCTGTTGCAGGGGTTGTGCCACTGTGGTGGGCTTTGGAGTTTCGGAAAACCCATGCCATTTCCAGTGTGCTCTCTCTGCTTGCGGACTGAGATGTAAGCTCTCGGGGATGTGAGCTTTGAGCTGCAGCTCCAGCTACTTGTCTCGGTACCATGCCTTTTACTCCTCCATCACAGACTCTGGCCCTCTGGACCATAAGTCAGATTAAACTCTTTCTTTTATAAGTCGGCTTGACCATGGTGTTTTATCATACCAATAGAAGCGTAACAAATATACCTGGTAAGTAAACTTTCTTAATTCCAGGTAGTTAATATAATACTACATTTATATACAAGTATAAAACAGAGAAGTAATGCTATGTCTTTAAAAAATATACATGGATCCTTTCTTTTAAAGCCTCCTATAGACTCTTGAGCTGAAGAGATAGTTCAGTGGTTAAGAACACCTACTCCTCTTGCTGAAGTTCTAATTTTGGCTCCCAGCAAAAATTTGGGTGGCTCACAACTGCCTATGATACCAGGTCTTGGGGTTCTAATGTCTTTGGCTTCCACAGGTACCTGCATTCATGTGTATATACATAAACACACACACACACACACACACACAGAGAGAGAGAGAGAGAGAGAGAGAGAGAGAGAGAGAGAGAGAGAGAGAGAGAGAGAGAGATACATAATTAAAACTAATAAAAAGAAATATTCTCTTTAAAGTTTCCTACAGACTGAACATATTGATGATGTCCTCCTTCTAATGAAGGGACTCCTACTGGAGAAACTGATTTCTTTCATTCCAACTGGAACTTATAACATTTTTAAAAATTTGTTGAGATACTTGAATAATTTTATTTATAACACTTTCAAGTAATTATCTTAATTACAAAAGTGAAATATGTAACATTGCCTAATTGCTGATCTGTAATTACAGTCATAGTACATGTCATGAATATGTTAAGCCACATTTAAAATTTTGTGAGTTTTGATGTTATTGTGTCTAGATTGTATTTCTAAAATATAATGAATGCTTCAGTCTACATGTATATCTAGCTTTCCAGCACACATTAGGTATACGTCACTGAGCAAGTTCTTTAAGTTTTTTTGTAAGCAGTTTCCTCACTAAAAATTGGGATGGTAAAATCTACTCCCAATTATTACAATAGTATTCACGTGACTTCATATTTGAGAAATATTTAATATCACTATTGGCATTTAGGAGTTGTTTATCATCTCTACAGAAAATACAGATGGGAAGTGGGCAGAATAGAAGAAAGCAACACTGGTCCATAAACCATTGCTTCTGAAACCCCCATGTTAGGATTGGCTAGTGAGCTCTTCAGCATTATGAAAATCCAGAAATCAAAATTTTCATCGGACTTCCCAGAATATATGAGCTTCATGTCTAACTATCTCAATTCCAAATGTATTCAACCATGTGTACACACGTTCATAAACAAGCACACGAATGCACTCTCAAGGGCTCCCTATGAGCTAAGCATCATAACTAGAAACTGTACCAGAGAAAAGAGAAGATTTGCCCCAGGTTCATTAAGGGTGCTTTGTCTGGGCGATAAGCAGAGAAGGTTCCCTATATCTGAGAAGACCACTGAAGTCTGGGGGAGGGGCTGCGCATAGTCGTGTACACTTCGAGTTCCAGGACCTAGGAAGAGGGGGCCAGTGGTTCAAAATTAATTCAAGACCAGCAGCCTACACAGAACATTCCAAGCTATCCAGGAGTGCCTACTAAGAGCCTGTCTCAAAAAATAAAGCAAAAATAAACTAGTCAAAGAAAACAAAAATAGAAGGAAAGATAGTAAAGAGATCCTGTTCAAGAAAACAACAGGCAACACTGCCCATTTTGTTATATGCCTTTATTGGACCTTGAATACAGAGCATAATAACTTTTATGTCACTTTTAGGATCTGAATATGTATTTCCTAGAAAGAAAAAAAATAAGCACAAAACAAAGGAGAAAATGGTGATTAAGACAATGAGAAAAAACTGAAACAAAGACAAAGTATAAGCACCTATAATTTTTTAAATATAATCTTCTCAAATATTGTGGTAAGTCTATACTTGTCTACTAAGTCACATATACACAAGAAAATCAGAATCTGTATTCAAAGATAGGCAATGAACAAGAAACACAGTCACAATGAATCCCAGATTCATGCCTCAGTCATCCAGCTCAAGGTCAGTGACCTGAACTATGAAACGATGTGTCAGGAACTCAGATAAATGGCTGTGAGCATGTAGGTGCTGGTCTATTTCCTCCACTCCATACATGCTATAATAGGTCTGGAAGGAGACCACATTCCACCTTCTTGCCAGATGGACTTTTTCTCACAAGCTCTCAGTCTGAATTGAGAAGAAACACAAACCATAGAACTTATTAATGTCCCTGAGGACCCATAGTTTGTAAGATGTGTGAGCATGACCCAAACTCAGCGATCTCAGACATTAAAACCTGTATTCCATTGAAATACTCATTTAGAAAATATTTAGTCACTGCATTCTAGTATAGAAATCTGGGTTCCCATGTTCATTGATCCTTTATTCATAATATCCAGAAATTGAAAAACAACCCTGATGTCCCTCAACAGAAGAATGGATAAAGAAAATGCGATGCATTTGCATAATGGAGTATTACTCAGCCATTAAAAACACAAAATCATGAAGTTCACAGGCAAATGAATAGAACTAGAAGAAAATAGTCCTGAGTGAGGTAACCAAGACACAGAAAGACAAAATGTATTCACTCATATGCGGATGTTACCTATTAAACCAATGATAGTCAAGCTACAATCTGTAGAACCACAGAGGTCAGCTACAGATTAAGAGACTTCGGGGGAGGGGGTGGAGACATCGAGATCTCCCTAGGAAAAGGAAATGGAATAGCTAACCAAGAATGGATGGGGTTGTCTGGAACAGGGGGATCAAGTAGGGGCTAGAACAGAGACAGGAAGACAAGGGAGGGAATATGGTGAGAGAAAACTAAAATTCAGGGCCCTTTGAGGAGGAATGTGATAATTTAATACAATAGATATATCCCTAAAATATGTGTGTATTATGAAGGCAATCTAAATGAAACTGCAAAATAATGGCGGAGACTGAGCCCCACCTGGACATCTCCTGTCACCAAATGAAACTTCCAATCCTGGGGCCAAAGAGGTCCCATAGGAATCCCCAAACGACCCAGACTTAGCCCAACACTATAGGTTGCTCTCCACAAACTGAAGGCAGGGTCCTGTTGCTGTAGACAGCACCCAAACAACGCACTGAACACGCAGAAGCCGAAGTGGTGTCTACACAGAGCCTTCATAGGGACATATAGCATGCTAGTGTCTTTGGTACAGGAAGGAACTCTGCACACTCTGTGAACACCAATCCAGCCACACACCCTTTGTGTTCAATGGTGTCCTGCCGGCAAGTATGCTAGTGCAATGGTGGCATAAAGCTTGTGGAAGTAACCAACCAATGCCTTCCTTGACTTAAGGCTCACTCCATGAGATAAAACACATGCTCATAATATATACACAAAGCACACATAGGGTTAAAAAAAATAAAAATATTAAAAAGAAAAGAATAAATAAGATATAAAAAGAAAAGAAAAAAATTAAAAGTCATGACATGAAATTATGAGACAAGGGACCTCCAGAGACACCACCGAGTTTATTTTTTGTTGGCCATCTATTTCTGGACATGTAGTGTACCCTTAAGAGAAGTTTGCTTCCCCAGTGAAATTTCCTTAGAGAAAATTAAATTTTCGTTTGCAAGTGGTTATCATTGCGGCTGGCTTCTCGGTTAGGAATAGGGGCATGCATCCACTTCTCAGCTGGTGCTGACCCACGGAGACCCTGGGCTTGCTGCGTCAGCCTCTGTGGGTTCATGTGCACACTGGTCACGTTGAGCTACAGGGCCTTGTCTCCTTGTTATCCATTCTTTCTGCTCCTCTATTCTTTCCAACTCCTCTTTCTCAGGGTTACCTGAGCCCTGAAGGGAGGGATTTGGTGTAGACATCATATTTAGCAATGAGTGTTCCAAGATACCTTGCTCTCTCCATATTGTTTAGCTGTGGATCTATCTGTTGCTGTCTGCTGCAGGAGGAAGCTTCTCTGTTGATGGCTGAGCAAGGCACTGATCTATGAGTACAGCAGAATGCCATCGGGAGTTATTTTACTGCTGGGTTCTTTTAGTTTAACATAAATTTAATCAGGAATCTGCACGTCCAAATGCTGAAGGTCCTTGTCCCCAACTGGTATTCAGGTTTACCCTAGGTCTCAGGGTCTCTAGTCTCAGGTTCTTGGTGTCAGCTGACACATTATTTTAGTATAATCCCTTAGAAGAACATTTGTTGTCTAATGAAAGACAGAAAGGGGATGGATCCAGATTGGAAGGGAGGTAGGTAGGAACTGAGAGGAACAGAATGAGGGGGAACCATAATTAGGATGTATTTTATGAGAAAAATCTATTTTTAATCTAGGTTGCTGAGTGGAGACATGAATGATCCAAACAAGACGCTGTCAAGTGGGTGACATGGAGAACGGTGAGAGAGGAAGAAGGTATGGTTTATAGAACGTGAGGAGTGAGAAAGGAAGCAGACAGGAGGAAGCTGGCAGGCATAGACCTGAAGGAGTAGAGGGCCTAAATGCAAAAGAAGAGAGGATGTGTTGACAGGGGACCGCATCCAGATACTGAAAGGAACATCTGCGATACACCATCGGGATAGCCGAGGCCATAGTTGTGGCTCTGGAACTAGGCTATCATTAGGTGGATGAAGAACCCAGAGACCAAACCATATAAGGAGAAAAATGGCCTGGTATTCAGTTGCTCAGAGTGTAAGAATAATTAACAGTGAAGAAAGACATAGGCAAAAAAAAAAAGAAAGACAGGAGAAAAATCTGTCATTTTAAATAATGTCAAGAAGTATTTTTTACTTCCTCTCACGGAAAGCTAAATTTTCCAGCAGACATTCTGACCATACAGCACTACAGAAGAGAAGATGAAAGATCCACAATGTACAGATACCCTTGCAGGACTGGAGGAATAGATGAAAGATGCTTGCAACTTGGAAATACCAAATGCACAGGTCCTTATCTTCCCATTTAGGGAAGGAGAAGGCCATTCACAACATACCGATATAAGGAACGCTAAAACTCAGAGCAATGGTTCTCAACCTTTCCTAATGCCTTTACTACAGTTTCTCATGTGGTGGTGACCCCAAGCTATACAAATATTTTCACTGCAACTTTATAACTGTTATTTTGCTACTGTTATGAATCAACATATAAATATGTTTTCAGATGATCTTAGGTGACCCCTGTGAAAGGGCTTCCCAAAGGGAGAACCCACAGGCTGAGAACCACTGCTCCACATGCCCATGCATGTCAGAGGCACAGAAGGAGATGGCAGCTCAATGGGTAAACTGAGGAAGAACCCCAGTCTCCCCATACTCTCTATCCAGCCTTGGTGGGGGAGGAGTCCAGTGTTGACGATTGGTTTTAATGCTTTGATTTAATCTGGAATCTGCATGTCCAAACGCTGAAGGTCTTTGTCCCCAATTGTTCTTTAATCAATCAATGAAGATGCCAACAGCTAATGGCTGGGCAAAGGGAAATGGGGAGGGGCCTTTAGATTTGCACAGGCTAGGAACTGGGAAAAAGGAGACAGTGAACCACCATGGCTCAGGATGGGGCGAGGGGCGAGATGGGAGGGCGGGGAGGATGGAACACAGGAGGTACAGGAGAGAAAGCCAACCAGCCTTGTGAGAACTCGGGTGGGTGGCCACTAGGGTAGTAGGTGAAGATATAGGAGCGCCCTGCCTTTGACCTAGCCAAGGCACTTTAAAATTAATTGGTGTATGTGTGTGTTGGGGGGGGTGTATCTTTAATTCATGGACCCAAAGAGTTCCTGAGTGGGTAGCTAGAAGCGTGCAGCCTCCCAGGAGTACAAAGCAATGTAGCCCAAATTACTGCTACAACCCAGAGAGGAAGAGACACTAAAGGCCTGACAGGCGGGGTGCAGTACTTGTATTTGAACTGCAAGTACAGGTCACATAGACTTCATTCCTACAAAGACCAAAAAAAAAAAAAAAAAAAAAAAAACCTGGACAAGGGCACCAGGAGGGGTGAAGATAGGCCACTGAAGTCAGAACACTATGACACTCCAAACTGTCACATGTACGGTTTGCCCTCTCAAGTTCTTAGACTCAAACCCTTCCCAAATCCTAGCACTCACTGCAGAAGGAACAAGGAATACCAAGTACCTCCATTTCCTTATTTTCTTGACAAATGTTCAAATTTATAATCCCAGTGCATACACTGAAATATTGAAGTACTTTACAACCCAATTTTCCACACTCTTGTTTTGTTTATTCCTTCTAGATACACGCCCCTACCTCATCGAACAGTCTCCCCGCGTCAGTCAGTGGTCCCTGCTGCTTCTCACTCTCTGCAGATCACACTTTCCCTCACAGTCAGGAAATTCAAGTTGCATGCACTTGGCTTCCAAAATCTTCTCACTAAATCTCCATATTCATTGAATCCAATTTTTTTTTCAGATCTTGAATTATTTTAACACTGTTCAGAATAGAAGAGGCTGGAAACAATCATGGCTTAGCTCTATCTCCTTAAAATGAAGCAGAAATGACTGATCTTTGGCCTGTCATTTACCATATATAGGTTTTCTCAGCTCATATCATAGATGCATATAATATTATTTCCATTTTCATTAATCTCTTACTCCATAATGTTTTCATGGTCAGATTTGAGTTTAATTGCTCTCACACCCAATGCAGAATTTCAAAGACTGTTCATTTAATTTAAATATCCCCATTATCTTCTTGAAAAAATTAAGATTTCTTTGTGCAGTTTAATAGTACATGTGCTAAAACAATGAAGAACATTCTAGGGCTAGGATTTCAAGGTGCTTGCCACTCAAGTCCAAGCTACTGTGTTTTCATCATCTCCACAGAAATTTATTTCAGCCTGACTTTTCCTCCCAGAAAGTCTTACAATGTCCTCCAAAATAATCATGTGTTAGACGCTTGGGCCCTGATGCAAGCTGTGGATACAACTTAACGGGCTACTGGGAGATTGTGGACACACTGAAAGGCGTGGCGTTTTTGGAGAAAGTGGGTCTCTGGGGACATGCCTTGAAGGGTATCCTTTACCCCTTCCCGCTTTCTCTGGTTCTTTTTGTTTCCCAGATGTTATGTGCAGGCTTTTATTTTTTTTCACCAAATGTTCTTTGCTATGATGTTCTGACCCAACACAACAACAGAGTTCATGGAGCAAAATGACCATGGATGGAAGGTTCTAAAGCTAGCCTACCTGCAAGCTTTCCCCCTTTAGGATATTGGTTTTCTGGGGTACTCTGTTGCAGGAATACAAAACCTACTATGCCCCTTTCTGTTCCAGTTCTGCCATAAAGCACCTCTCTCTTAAGCAGGATGCTTCAAAATGGCTTTTGAGGAAGTGACTGTTACTGTAGGCACTGACAGAAAACAGAAAATCAGCTGTGTTCATGAGAAACAGACATGGGGAATAATTGCTACTTCCTAGTGGCTTCATTGTTTCCTGAACCTAGAAACTCTTTTTACTGCAAAAACAGTGTAAATAAATAAATAAATAAATAAATAAATAATGAGCACAAGTACACACCTGCCCCCACCCCCTACCAGGCACCTCTTCCAAGTGAATTACCCTGGGTTTAATTATGATGAGCAGCCTATAGTGTGGAATTCTCTGAAGGCTTCTCTTGGAAACTATAGATAACCTGATAACCTCATTTCCAGAGAACAGTGTGATGAGGAAAGCCATTCCTGCTTATCAGAATCATTTGCCACACAAACAAATAGTATAAAGCTCATGGTTTCTAATCAATAAGAATGCATGTATGTATTTATCAGCAATGTCACTGATAGTTCCTGAAAATAATATTGCAAATCTGATTAATAGTGATTGTTTTCAAGTTTTTATTCTAAGGCAATTCTGTTTGTGTTTTTAATATTTTAATTTGATATCCCCCGTGTCTTTCAGAACCAAGAATTTCAATGTAGACGGAATACACAGATGCAGTGTTCAGGAGGGAATACATGTACTACATCATCTTCAATTACAATTACACATATTAGTTCTAATTTACGTATATGCAATATAAACCTGAGAATAATAATAAACCCTGCAATACTAAACATATCTAAGGCCCAAATTATAGCATTGGAATACCATTTTCTAATAAATAACCCAAAACATCTTAGCAAAAGGACTAATCCCAGGTCTGAGGCAGGAAATATACAGATAAGCTTCAGACACATAAGCCAGGCAGCAAGAAAGCTAGCAAAGACCACAGGGCCACAGCAAGGCTTCAGGAAGCAAAGAGCATCACACTGGATGGATGGATGGATGGATGGATGGATGGATGGATGGATGGATGGATGGATGGATGGATGGATGAAGTAAGGTCAACAGGTGAGAATGCATACAGAAGTAGGAGGGAAGAGGACCTCAGACTTGGGGACATCCATAGTTAATTACTCGTCCAAGGACACAGCAATAAGGAAGAAAGGTCAGCAGAGAGAAGGGAATCATGCAGGCTGCTAGAACCGGAAATCATAGGAGAGAGTATTCCAAGAGAGAAGTGGTCACTAAAAGTAATTACTGCAGAGAATTCAAATAATACAAGGACTGATACACATAGAACGGCTTTAGATGCCCTCTTGCTGGAGATAAAGCGTCTGTCCAGGGAAGGGTCCGATCAAGATACGCAAACCAAATATAGTGTGTTAGACATATGGTCTGCAAGTACATAGCTGAAATGTTTCATTAAACCTGGTGTGTGTGTGCATGTGTGTGTGTGTGTGTGTGTGTGTGTGTGTGTGTGTGTGTAACAGAGAGACAGAGAGAGCAAGAATCAAAGCACTTACTAAGAAGATGCTCACCTGTTGAGCAAGCCTAATAGCCTCCACTAGAGTGCAGAGACCATTGATGCTCAACTTCGGGTCTGAATGTTTCACCTGAGGTAGAAATGTTGATATTTTAAGCACTCGGAGATCTAAAAACATGTCTTAAGATGCCTGAGAGTAGAAAAGAACGTCCAGCTGGCCATGGGTGGAGCACGCCTTTAATGGCAGCACTTGGGAAGCAGAGACAAACAGACCTCTGTAAACTCAAGGCCAACCTGATGTGGTTTACAGAGCGAATTCCAGGACAGGCTGCTACACAGAGGAACCTTGTCTGGGACACCCTCCCACCACTACACCCCATGGGTGCCAAAAAGAACAGGCAAAATCCTAAGTGCATAGCAGAGTAGCTAGAGATCGTTCACTATTATTAATATAAGAACCTGAGAATAAATTCAGGATAAAAATGTAGCAATACAAATGCTTATTGTGGAGGGACAGTTGGATCTCACTTTGTTTATATTCGAGGGGCTTGAAAAGGTTTCATTGGGGAAATTTCCACCCTATTTTTTTAAACTCTTACTCTGTCCCAACTGTGGCACTGCAGACATTGCTAAGGGATTAGTTTCCATGTTTCCCCAGTTAGCTCTCACTCAAATTCATTCTGCCAAAAAATGTCTAAATTTCTCCTTCTAAAGCAATACTGTGCTAACATGAGTCCTACTAAAAAAAAAAACCAAACAAAAAAATAAAAACCTCCTAGGGTCCTTCCACCTACCAAAGAAGGTTGAAACCATTCACAATAGATGCCTTTCTCTCAAACTGTGCAGATGCTGTTGCTTAACCAAAAAACTCATTTCCTTTCCCTGCAATTTCCTCTATATGTGACATCCCTTGCCAAAACCTTGGTGATTTTAAAGTCCAAGATATAGCTCAGATCAAAGCATCAAAGCATCTCTTGTTCAGCCACCTCTTGGTGATAACGCCCTTCCATGAATCCTACTACACATCCTGTTCCCTTCGTGGAATTTACAAGGTACAACACTGTTTATCAGAATCCAGAAATTTTCTCTCTACTGCACTCACTCCTTGACGATATGATGAATACCTATGCCCTCTCTGCCTCTCAATGAGCAGCAAAAAGCCCTGAGGCTAGCACTTGCTGAATAACTTACTTACTTACTGTTTTGGAATAAAAACAGGTATAAAACACTACATGTTAGCAGTAGGATGTTTCTAGGAAATATACACAGAATAACTGAGAAAAACAATCTCAGTTGAACTCATTAATTATTTCACTGAAATATTTGCTAGGCTTTTCAGTCTTCCGTGTAGGATTCTTGTGCTGGGGCTACAGTGGAATAAAAAGCAAACTCCATGGTCTACGGGGTTCATACTCCCAACTGGTGTTCATGTAACACAGATACAAATGAACAAATGGGATACATGTATGGAATTATAAATGTTACAAAGAAAACAAGAAGCGATACAGAAAGATACTGGGTAGTCAAGGAACTGTGTCTTAAAAATGTGACATTTGTGCACAGATCAGCGGTCATAAAATGACAGGAAATGAATAGCAAAAGCCAAAAAGTCAAATCAGAACCAGAACCAGAACCAGAACTGTTTCAAAAACTGGTGGGGCAGGGTTTGGGAGAGGTGACTGCTAGGCGAAGATGAGAAGTGTCCGCTTTAGTCTCGTGTATTTAAGCACCGATCTTTAGTTAGTGGTACTGTCTGGGGACTGATGGAACATTTAGGAGGTACATTCTTGTTGGGGAAATAAGTCACTGGAGATAGACTTTGAGGGTTTGTAGCCTTGCCCCTACCTCCTCCCTGAGCTCTCAGCTTCCTGCTCTGCCATCATGGCTGCCTGCTGCCACCACGCTGCCAGCACCACTAATGATCCTGGCCCTCTGAAACTTTAAACCAAAGTAAATGCTCTTCCTGAAGTTGGTTGTAGACATGGTATTTTATCATAGCAACAGAAAAAAAAAAAAAAAAAACTAATATGAGGGTGCAGGACATGATAGGATGTAAAATTGTTAAGAAGTGGTAGTTAGGACCTCAGAAGCTTGGGATATGTCCTGTGTAGCCTGGAAAGCTAGGGGAGGTCCATGGCTACTAAGCATAAAGAATGGCTTGTAGGATAGTAATCAGTGGATGGTTTCAGTAGTCTATTTGAACTAGGGATGCTGACTAGAATTAGGATGGAGACAGGAGTAAATATGGCAACGATGGTTACGTTCCAAAGCAGAATACTGAAGGTTGTAACAGAGTCCCCAATAACATGGAGGGGTGCAATAAACATAGAAGTAGAGACATAAACACCAGGACTTCCACGTACTGAAGTGATTGATGTCTGTTGCACCATACACTGGCCACTCTGTCAGTGTTATGTTCAAACACTATCCTTTCTTTACTTTTTTTTAATTATTATTATTCTATGCAGCTCTATCTAACAAGTGCAGATTACAACATCAATCATGATGTACACTGAATAATAAAAGGATCAGTAATGTTTGGGGCTAGTAGATGAAATCTATCTTCATTGAAAATTAATCAACCAACCACCTTTTATGTGTAAAGAAGGGGGGACAAATCACACGACTGAGTTAAGGTCGTATCTGCTGCAGAGGTCTCATTTAACAAGGTGGTGGGATGAACATCTCTTCATGCTGTCACACAAACTGCTTCCTTTTCTCTTTAACTCCTCTATGTTCTGGCTATGTATGATTCACTTATATTAAAAACAGCTCAGCTAAGGTGTTTGATTGTTTTCTGTTCTGGAAATACTCAACCTAGTGGATACTTCTTTGGTAAAGAGAAAACAATAGAATGAATCAGGCAAACTAAGGTATCTACTCTGTGACATGTACCTTCACCTTTAATAGTGCCTCAGAAGTGGGGGGGGGGGGGAGAGAAAGCAACGATTTCTTAATTTTTCTTCAAATTGACATAAGCTTAGAGGGAAATTGTTTACAACTACAACATATTATTAAAATCTCCATATGAGTAAATTTCGTGAATAATGATGACAGCCCTAGTACATGACCCATTTCATTGCTTTGAGAGAATTAAAAGACATGTGAACGTAAGCTAAGTAACTTAGCCACAAATTCCCCTCAGCATGATGGAACAGATGGTTTCTTCCCAAAGCCTCTGACCTCCGTTCCTTTCCCAGTGGTTCACTTTAGCAATGTTGTCTTTATAAAAATTCATTCTCTGCCTCTTTGAGATGTAAATCTCCTATAACCCAAAAATATCATTCTCAAGGACCAGGCACTCGTCTTTCCTGAAATATAATCATAAAGAAAGAATTTCTACCTCCCAGACTCAGAAGGAGGATACAAGCTTAACTTCAGTGCATACCAACTGGCAAAAACAGATGACCTAATGACACCTTCCACTTAAGTCTTCCAATACAAGTACACCAGTTCTCAGTGTTTAAAACTCTCTGGTCTTATTTTAAGTAGGGATAACTTCCATCTCTTCTCTCTCTCTCTCTCTCTCTCTCTCTCTCTCTCTCTCTCTCTCTCTCTCTCTCTCTCTCTCCTAGTACAATGCACTTAAATTCAGACATATCTGCTTAACTTGATTGATGGAATTTCTCTTAAACACATCAGAGTTGCACAAGGAGAACCTACATCCTCCTAATATGGAGACACAATGATAGAGCAAGTGTCCCATAAATCCATGATAGATACTACTGAATGGACTTATGGCAAACCATGCAGATCTAAGACCCTTAAAGTATGGACTCAAAGAGTTAAGGACTTCTCTACGCCCAAAGACAAAGACTTAGAAAGAAAGAGGAGGCTCATTGTAAATATTTCTCTCTGTACTATAGATAAATGAGTGGATAGAAAGATACTTTTAAGAAAAGCTTTCTCAGACATTGCCTGATACATAGTAAAGTCCCAAAGATCCTAGGCTGATTTTTAAGAGGAAAGAGATTGTAGGAACACCGAGTCATGGGTAGTCTTATCTCTGGAGGGATAAGCAGCAAACTCTGATTGTGACTGACACACACATCTGAAGAACAAGTGCAGCTATGAAGGGGTGGAAGACAGTCTTTCATAAGATAAATGGGATATTAAATGGAAAGTGCCTATCTTTTAATAATGCACATACTCAAGCAACTATGCTATGGGACCGTAGATGAAACCATTAGAAAGGAACTATTAAAAAAGACATCACAGGGATGACAAGGTCAGGATGACCAAGCCAATTATTATGACTTGACTACATGGTGCCGTCCTTAAAACCCCAATGGACCAGAAAGGAAGTACCCTGGAGAAGATGATTACAGAGACAGTGAAGCTGCTGCTAATATTTGAGCATATTTTGCTCCATTCAAATCTCATGTTGAAACCCCATGTCCATTTTAAAGTGTGGGACCAAGTAGCCTCTTTAAGAGGTGATTAAAGCCCCAATTTTGTGAACTGATTAGCCCATTCAGGTGACAGTTTGATGAACATTCTGGGGTATAAGTCTCTTCCTTTATCTTTCACTGTGTGACCACCCCCACGCCACCTCAGGGATGGATGGATCTGGAGGATATCATCCTAAGTGGGGTAACCCAATCACAAAAGAACACACATTATATGCACGCACTGATAAGTGGATATTAGCCCCCAAACTCAGAGTACCCAAGATACAATTTGCAAACCACATGAAACTCAAGAAGGAAGACCAAAGTGTNGATNCTTCAATCCTTCTTAGAAGGGGGAACAAAATACCCATGGATGGAGTTACAGAGACAAAGTTCAGAGCAGAGACTGAAGGAATGACTATCCAGAGACTGCCCCACCTGGGGATACATCCCATAAACAACCACCAAACCCAGACACTATTGCAGATGCCAACAAGAGCTTGCTGACAAGAGCCTGATACAGTTGTCTCCTGAGAGGCTCTGCCAGTGCCTGACAAATACAGAAGTGAATGCTCACAGC
>NC_034604.1:28160008-28178359 GCF_900095145.1 Mus pahari | reverse complement strand
TGGCCTAAGCAGTCATCATTGGAAAGAGAGGTCCCTTGGTCCTGTAAACTTTATATGACCCAGCACAGGGGAAGGCACAGGGTCAAGTAGTGGGAGTGGGTGGGTAGGGGAGCAGGGGCGGGGGGGGTTATAGGGAACTTTCGGGATAGCATTTGAAATGTAAATAAAGAAAATAAATAAATAAATAAATAAATAAATAAATAAATAAATAAATTCGTTTATAAAAGGAAATTCTCCTGTGTAGTTTCAATATCTGGTGATATAGAACCAAAACTAATCTGGACAGAGAAGACCAAAACAGATCAACACATGGAAAAAGCCAGGCATGGTGGCACACACCTGTGATTCTAGCACTCTGGTGGCTAAAGGAGGGGTATACGGAGTCTGCAGCTCTCCTGAGCCATACAGCGAGACTTTCTATCAACTGACAGCTAGTCAAAACAAGTGATTGCTGAGTGGAGATCCTTACACCAAACCCCCTACCCCAAGGCTCAGGAAACACTTCAGAAGAGATGGTAGAAAGAATCTATGAGCCAGAGGAGGAAGAGGGTGCTATGAAGTAGTTTCTTCTAGATATAACATGGCTATGTACTAACCAATTCAACTGCTCATATAGCTACCTACACAAAGTCAGGCAACATCATTCAGCATTCTGGCAGGCAGCTAGAATCAGAATCAGGGATTTACAGGGAAACAGGAGGACAAAAAATGTGAGGGGAGTATGTATCAGGGAGACGGGAGTAGAAAATTGGGGTAGATATAATCAAGATGCTTGGCATATGAGTATAAAATCATCAAAGAATAAATGAAAGGGATGCTGAAAAGTGTTTGTCTGTTTGTTTTTTAAGAGCCAGTCTCAAAACCCAAAGAGATTGGAAAGCAAGAGGACTGAGGAATGTTTCAGGAATTTTTTGTTAGACTATCAAAGAGAGTCATTTGTTTTCTCTTTCAAAGTTCCTTCCAGTCATTTTGTACAATGACAGAAAAAGAATTTACAGATATTGTGTAAGCATATATAATTGACATGTTGTTGCTAAATGGCTTATAAATTGAGTTATTTTCTGTTCAATTCCTCTAAAGCTTCCTGGAAAACTCACGTCACTTTTGATGGATCTTCAACTGTATTGCTTCCTGACACGTCAGTTTTGCATTTTTCTATTTCTAGAGTCTGTCAGGTTGCTAATGATGTATGAAAACCTACTTCCATGCCCAAAATGAGTTCATGTTTAGATGAACTCCATGAGAAACACTTTATTAATATGAAAAGTTATCTTGTAATATATTTGGTTTTATACAGTGAATTTCTTACCTAATCACTTTTTAATTCAAACTGGAACGCCCAGGAGATCACACGCATGGGTGCAACATTTTCTTAAATGTCACCACTCACATTTCCTGGAGAGGAGAATTCATAATGTCTCACTTCCTACTACCTCTAGCTCCACCCCCACTAGAGACAACTGATCCTTCTCGTTTCCAAGAGACTATACGAGCATGCCCAACGTCCCAACGTCCCAACATCCCAACGATCTTACTATTGAATATCAAGAGTTTGATGAGAACATTTTCTAGGTCGTTTGGGCTAACGTCAGTTTTCCTTCCTTACAGTTCTTTAATCAGTTTACATTGACTCTACTCCTTCTATCAATGCTGTTTGTCCCTGCCTCTACTAAGTCTGGAATTTTCAACTTCCAGTTGTTTGGAAACAGATTAGGTTGTTAGAAATAAATATTGCACTCTAGGGAAGTGAGAGCCACAGAAATTAATATACAGATGTGGCATCCCCTGTAAGGGTCTCATAGTCTCCATCTAAGGAGAACAAGAAAACACCATTTATTCTCCCTTGTTCAACAACAAGGGAGAATAACAACAACAATCAAACACCTTGTTCTGATTATGTCCTCTTTAACAGAACTAGGGGAACAAGAAGGGGATAGTTAAAATGTGTACAAATACTATGTTCCCTAAATGAGCTGTCATTTGACAAGTCAGGATGGTCAATAAAGTATAAATCTCTTCTTTTACTCTTTGAATTTGTGGATGGGCACTTTGCATCTCACACAGTAAGTTTAGGTTTATTTCTCTAAGGTTCTATAAGGTCCTTTGACATCCATAGATCGGCATGCATACATACGTCTCTTAGCTAGTTTCCAGGCCTGCATCCACGTTTAGATTTTTAATAAAGTATTAAGTAGTAAATAAATAAGTTTGATTATGATAAAAGCATCTTAGAGCAAAAAGGTTAAAGCCATGCACATACGTACACATAATGGCAACTACGGATGAATAATGGTTAGGTTAATTAGCTTGATTCCAGTGGTGGTTCATGGTGGACACAGATATAAACATCAACTTTTACATGTTAAAGATACATACATTTTACATCAATGATATATCAAGGAAGCTGTTTAAAGCAGCTTTAAGCCCATTCTAAGTGAACACTACTGGAATTTCTAGTAAAGAGGCATTGGTTGAAAAGGTATGTACTTGTTTTATGGGCTACTGAATTACTGCTGGCACAGATCATTTTACATGGTAAAGACTTCTGGAGTATGGAAGACTATACATATTATTTCAAGTGTGCCTCTGGTAATTAATAAATGATTGAAAATAATGATTCTGCTACAAAGAATTAAAGCTATAAATAACCTTTTTAGAAGGATTGGGCAGCAATATTATTCTAGCATTTATGTGTGAATATTATTACCTCTTTCCAGCCCTGAAAATCAATTACTGAATTTATTACCAACATTTGTTAAGCTTGATTTACTTCTCTTGGGGTTTTTTTCTAAGCACTGGTTCATTTGGGGGCAAAAAGTATTGAAATAATTATAGATCCATATGAAGAATAAAAATAGCATAGTCTCACACTCTTCATCCATTTTCCTCAGTGCTTATATTTTTGTATCACTTTATTACAATACAAACGCCATAAAACTGCCATTGTTATAGTATGTATTCTAGTTCTATATCATTTTATCATGTGTGTACCAACATAATCAGGATCCAAACGTATTATTTCCCCATGAAGATATTATTCATACCCTCTCCATGACCACACACAAACCCACTGCATCCTACCACCACTACCCCTAACCCTACTAATGTGTTATCTACATCTACAATGTGTCATAAACACACACTTGGGTGCATGACACCATAACTTTTGAGATGTCTTTTGTTTTCCTGTGGCCTTTGAGATACATCTAAACATGCTTAGGTGTCAGTAGCCCATTAGTGTTTATTGCTGTTTTATGAGACATACAGTTGGATTCTGTGATCAACTGGCTATCAAAAATAATGTATGGTTTATGTTCTGTGTGAGTGAGTGCGTGTGTGTGTGTGTGTGTGTGTGTGTGTGGTGTGTGTGTGTGTGTGTGTGTGTGTGTGTGTGTTCTTAAAATGAAGAAATTTACCAACTTGCCCTAGGAAAGTATCCTAATATTTATGCTATTAGCCCTAAAATAGTTTACTTCCTATCATAATGGAGATTCCAGCCCATTTCCCACAATGCATGGGGCAAGGTGGATGTGTGAAGCAGTATGCAGCACTATTTTAGTAAGAAGGAAACTGGCATTTAATTAAAGTGCTACCAAGGCTCCAAATTATCCCAAGATGATGACATAACAAAGTCACAAATGTAAAGCTCCTAAACTACAAAAACAAATAATAGAATTTGCCAGAACAGATTGTGGGTTTGGAAATTCAAAACACTATTCTCAAGACAATCTTAGTGAAGGTGGTAAGGAAATCTCTCTAAAATTTCTCTAAAAGTCAATAATAAAGGTATTAGAGAATTTTAGATAATGGTTGTTTTCAGGCTTCTCTGAGTTTTCACCACCACTACCCTGGCCTGAGTTGCCAGAAACAATAAATAGTTTGGGAAATGCTATGAAGAAATGTGCAGAAAATTAGAAAACCGGCCTACTCCACACAAAAATAAACTTTCTGGGCATGAATCCAAGAAAACCCACTCCGAATATAATAAAGATAGTTGCAAACATTTTCTACTTGTGAACAGAAATGTAATTGCTTGATGTGTGGGAAGACCTTTCCCATTCAGCTCGGCAAAGTGGGCAGATTCAATGGGGAATGATGGCTGAAAGGAGACAAACCTGTCACAGGTAAGGCACAGGAGCAAGGGCTACATGGCTGTCAGAGGCTTGCAGCGGTGACCGCATGCAGATAACATGCAGCTGAGGCTTCAGACCTCCAAAGGACATTCTTTGACATGTATTGAGTCAAAGCAAGGAATTTATGCAGTTAGACTGTTTTAAACATTCTAAAAGCTACACAAACCACCTCTATGGTTTTTGTTTTGTTTTGTTTTTGTTTTTAAACTGGAAGCAGTGGCTCTATGAACTTCAGCTCAAGGACTGCTGAAACTTTGTAGCATCCTTTTGCAATCAGTGAGCTCCCTGCAACAAGCAGTGCTCTGTGCTTTCCTCTGGCACTCTTGAGGCCATTCCCATCAAGGTCAACACAGCTGTCACAGAGAGCATGGCACAGGCCCTTGCCAGACCACAGCAACCATGGGGGAAACCCTAACACTCAATAGCAACGTCATCATTACCCAATGATCGACACACTTGGTTAATTTCATTTTTATCTGCCTCATGCCCGAAATAACACAGGCGGTCAGTGACACACACAGCTCGTGAAGATGCAGACGAGATTTTACCATAAGCAGCTCCTCAGCTCTGAGGGGCTGGAAGCCATAGTTGATAGATGGTGGCACTCAGTAGCAGATGGGACAGATATATAAAGAATCTAGTTCTTTGGCTATTTTCCCATTCTGTTAATCTATTCCCATTTCATACGAAACATTATCTCTGCCCTTCTTTGAAATCTGTATCTTGAAATTAATGTCATAACACAGTATTAAGGGGTTAAGTGGGGCTAACTGGTCTCTTCCCTTTGTTTTATCAGGTGTTGGCTCTGTTCTTATCTGGGAACGGGTCCTATACTGAGTCTTGATGTCATCAGAGTCCACACCGCAATGCCGGTGAGGCCTCCTGTCTTCTGTGAGGGCTGCCACCGTGACCTTTCTTGGAGCCTCAGTGCTCCAACCCTAACCATATTTCCTGTCATGTTCTCTCTCTCAAACTCTCATGTTTCCTGTGGTGTTCTCAGACAGTGAAGAAGTAGCAGGCAGCTCAGCAAGTTGCATGGTTCTCAACTCGGGCCCTGGGCATCAACTTCCATACAGACCTTGGCTTTCCTTAATCTAGAGGAAAATCATTTCTTACGCAATTTTTTTTCTGTGAGCTCAACTTTCAAGACTTTAACTGTGATAGTTTCACTGGAGTTCTAAATCTGAGCAAGATAAGACTCCTGAAACGCAGTCTAGATGAGAAAAAAAAAATACTTACTTATAACATAAAAACCAATTTATAATTTAAACGACAGAAATTTATTGAGAAGGCTGTATGTAAGTTGGTTTGCCATCACTACACAGATCTGATTGTGACAAAGTCATATCTCAGATAAAGAAATATGGAACACAAGATACAGATGTCAAATATTGATGCTGGGCATGTTGGCATGTGCCTATCACCCTAGCACTTGAGGATGGAGAAGGAGCAGCTTAGAGCCAGCTGTGACTGGTAAACGTGAGGTCAGCCAAAGCTTTTAAGATCCTATCTGAAAAGGATAGGAAGAAGACAAGATGATCTAAAAATCAGTCCCACTGTCAATTAACAAAGACTTGTGTGTATAAACAGCCAATAATCGGCCACCAATAACGAAATCCTGATTGTTTGCAAAGAAGAATAAAACCAGGACCATGGGATTCTATTTAAGCATCTTAGCAAATGTGCCACACCCCTGTCTGTTCATTTCTTTCCTAGAAATATTATCGTTCTCTCCCACCGACAAGACGGGAGCTGGCGGCTTCTGTCAGCTGCCGCTGTTGTCCATCCTGCTTTTTTTTTTTTTTTTTTTTATGAAGAGTAAACAGCCAACCATAAGACAACATTGGAGTTTCCAAGGTGACAGGATGGGGGCCCATCTGCCACAGTAGCACAGCCCAGGCCTGCCCAGAACTAGATCTGACTCCTCCTCCACGCTCCAGGGACAAGAAGAATGGCCAGCACCTGCTGATGGTTTGGGAAGTCTGCCGCTGGGAAAAGGAGAGTCAGCAGAGAGTCAGCATAGCCCCAAAGCTTCCGCCTGTAGCTGCCAGCACACAACAGTGCTTCCTCACAAGAGGAAACTTAGGGACAGGGGACAGGTGAGGTACACGGAGCTGTCACCCACACAGGAACTGTCCGTCGGAATGATAAAAACTAGGATACTACCAAGAAAAATAAGTTCGGGGGCTGGGGAGTAGAGCATGCAAATATGTAGGTATGCAGATGCATGTGTCAAAACCATCAAAGGTCAAATGACCTAAAAAACCTTTAGAGACAGGAAGCCGTACTGGACAAAAGCACAAAATCTTGGACAAATGCAGCCTGCACCTGTATTCCTGTAAGCCGTGTCCGTTCAGAGCTGACATCAATAGACTCGATATCACTCATCACTGCTGTAATGGCTATCTTGGTGAAATCACACACACTGTTGAATGTCCATTCCTATGGTGTTATAATAATAGTCATCGTTACATCGTGGCATGTTTCTGATTCCATTCTTAAGCTGAATGATCAGAAGGATCAGTGATCCAAGAATTTCTTAAAAAAAAAAAAAAAAAAAGAACAAAAACTACCAAAGCAACAAAAAAGACGGGCCAGTCAGATTGCTCAATGGGCAAAGGCCCTTGCTTCCAAGTCTGATAATCTGAATCCAATTCCTGGGACCTACTACGTTGAAAGAGAGAACTAACTCCTGCAAGTTGTCCTCTGACCTCCATACTCAAGCCATAAAACACACATGTGCACATGTGTGCGCACACACACACACACACACACACACACACATGCATGCACATAAACAAGCAAGTGAATAAATACACTCTGGAAAATTAAAAGGTAAAAAAAAAATTACATGTCTCAAATAATTTAGTCAGCACTTTTCCTGAAAAGTAGGTGTTTTCCATGATTATTAACTTACCATTGTAGGAAATTATGTTCATTTTCAGCTTAATATTAATCACATCATTATAGATTTTAAAGTAAGGATTCCGTTTAGGTTCCATTGGACCCTGATAACTAAGACTCACTGAATGACTATATGAACTCCCCCACTACTGTTTCCCTAAAGGCAATTTCAATTCAACTGGTTGAATGGAGAGATCCATAGACAATAGAAAAAAATGGTGATCTCAAATACATCATGAAGACTAAGAATAGAAGGCAGACTCATTTCTGTTATTCCACGTGTTTTCATAATAGGCAAAAATGCCTAAGCAGGCACCCACCCATCATGGTTCACAGCGCTCCGTATTAATTCAGCATGAGTCCCATAGTTCCATACACAAGTCACACCAAAGCAGCCAACGGTGGAGTCTCCAACATAAATCAGCTCAAGAAGCCAAGACGCATGACTCTGGCAAGGTTTCCCACACCTCTCCAAATAGCTCCATCCTTAGAAAGTATATGACTTCAGACTTGGGGGTAATCCCCAGAGTCGCTGTGGATACGTCAGTGTCTTGGCATACTGTAACTCTGAATGCGTCTTGGCATCCCCTACCTCTGCCCCAACTCAGGCGCCTTCTGTTGCGCTCTCGTGACTCAAGATATATTGCAAGCATAAATCTCAGGAAATGTACACAGATGCCTTCGTTTGGACTCAATACCTTCGCCTCAGATCTGCTGTGTTAATTAAAAGAAGAGGAAAAAGGGGACGTGAATGCTTGAGAGCAGTGAAGCCACAGTTCCGGGAACTCCAAGGTCAGTACCACAGTCACATACCCCACACACTCACCAAGCTAGACCAAGCACAGACTTCCTTCCTCGGTTGCTTACGTAACAGTAAGCCTTCATGGCCCAACTCCTACTGAGACGTCCCTTCCATCGTGGCTCTGCATCACGTCTTTACATATTTAGATTTGATATTTTAAAAGCATTTAAAGGGAGAAAAAAATGAAACAAAGAATGTGAAGAGCAAGGGGGACACTCAGGAAAAACAGAGACACGAGAAGACTCACACAAAATCGACCCTCAGATCGATTCTTTACAGCACGAAGGCTGTAGCTGGGTCCAGTCCCTCTTCCCTTCCAGGATTCTCCACAACGGACACTGCAAACAAACTGTGTATGCCTTGTTTAGCAACAGTCCCTTGGAAGATTCAGTCCTGGGCTTTTCCCAACAAATCCCACATGCAGATTTCTATGACTTTATAACCATCCTGGTTGCCCATGCAATGAAGACTCTGAAAAATAAGAAAGGCCCCCCACCCAGACCAAAAAAAAAAAAGATGTAAAATAATCATGGGTAAAGAACATGAGCATCTAAAGAATGGCAATACAATATGAAATCGAATCCGTTGTTCAGTGGGTAACAGACTGGAGCCATCAGTGTGTGAGCATTCTTCAAGAAATGCAGTCTTCACAAAATGAGCTGAAATATGTATACCAGCTGGATTCCAAGGGCTCGGTTTGTGTTTTCTAATACTATGCTGAGCCCACTAAAAACAAACTGGACATTTAAGAACAGGCTGTGGCTAAAATCTTCCTTCTTTAAATTAGTGCACCCTGCCTTTGGTACTTAGAGCCCATCCATAGCAAGTACTCTTGCCAGATGCCTCTCTTCGACATGTGAAAACATTGTCAAACATGTCAAAGCAACCTTGTCAAGCCAGGGCATCAGATTTATGTGCATAGTCAGTTTGCTAGTGATGTAACGTCATTATATTTTATGCCTTTTCTGGGGGATGTAGTAAATTTGACAAGGAAGTCACTTCAAACGAGGCAATATGACAGTTGACCTGAGTCTGATAACCTGCAGCCCAGACTCAGGCACTTCCTGTAAGTGGAGCACGGTCAGTCCCCCACTGTTCTGTCCAGCCCTCAGCTTTCTCCTGTTCACAGTACCTACTCTGAAGGGCACCATGAAAGTTGAAGACAACTTTTTTAAAATGTGTTCTACCCCTGGTTACCTATCTCCCTGTTAAGTGTCAGCTGCAACTGTTGTGTGTGATTTTGAATTCTCGATGAAAGAATATGTGGAGTGTTTTGTTTTGTATCTGTTACTAAAAGTTTATTTTATAGACCACTATTAAAGTTGTAAGACATAAACTTTACAAGTGGGAAAATGTTGACAGAAATAAGTAAATGAAAATTAATACATAGATAAGAAACTATAAATCAAAACAAACTAATGAGACTAATAACCACTTCTGGGTAACAGAACTAAAATTAATTTCTGTTGTTTGCTCTTACTTGCCTATATTTCCTAATTTTCTTCCCTCAAAGCGAATTTTTTATTTTATAATTGTACAGGCTATGTAGATATACTTTATATATTTATACAATTACATCTAGTTAAGTCAATACAAATATGAATATATCACACTATATATAAAATATAGGACATGATTTAAAATATTTAATTAATCTTACAATATTCTCAGGAAAACACTTTTATTTTATTTTGATGTATATGCACTTTATGTGTTTTATTTTGTGTTTGTCTGTATGCACATATGTGCACAGCATGCATGACTGGTGCCCAAGGAGGCGAGAATAGAACACCAGATCCCCTGAACTGGAGTGACAGATGTTGTAAGTCACCGTGTGGGTGCTCATAACCACTGAGCTGGTTTGCTTTCTTAGTACATCATCTTAAGTCAAACCAATAATTCTGTGCTCATCTCTGTTCCTAAAAACCTTTAAGCTGTACAAGATTGGACTTTATGCCAAGTCACTAGCCAAGGTCACCTTCTAGGCTTCAATTTCATGTTCATTGAGAAAGACAATGACAACCAAACTAATTGATCTATATTTTCATGACTATACACACAGAGTTTAGGTGATCTAGCTAAATTCAGTCCAACGGGTTATATTAAAAAAGGAGGCAGCTTTGGGGATTATACAAAGATACAGCTGATGGATCCAGAGGTGATGGTCACCCAAGTCTCTAACGGTCCACGACTTTTCAGGAAAATGTATCTGTGCACAATGTGACTTGATTCAAGGCACAATCCCTGACCACATCTAGATTCTAGAGTACAAGATACCACTGATGGACCAAGAGGGAGATTCTAGCTTTGCTTGATCTAATAATGTGCCATGACAATAAGGAGGTTTATAAATAGCTCTCACTGGTAAGGGAAGCAAAGTTATCACCAAGCCCCGCTGAGAGCAAGTGTGGGACAGCGTGGAAGAAAACCAGAACAAAGCAAAGGCAGGTGCGCTTTCACTCTATCCTGTTCTCTTTCATTTCTTCTCCCAGAGACTCAGTAATCTCTTAAACGCAACCAAGTTATAGCCCGTCATAATAAAAAGCAAAAGTGACATGAGGTTGTAAAATGTTGCTCCTGCTCCATTTTACAACTGGTTCCACCTGAGAACATCTCCAGTGGGCAGCCCAGGTCTCAAAGCTCTAACCATTCCATTTTTGACAAGGAAATGTGATGGCTCCCAAGCAAATATGAAGATGATGAGCCTAAGACTTAATAACCATTTATTTATCTAAGAAGTGTTTCTCAGCAAACATTTATTAAGTTTCTACTGAATGAAGATGTTGAATGTGATCCCTAAGGGCTTACAATTTTGAAGAAAAGAAAACGGGCTACATACAAGTCACAAACACAGATGCATAGAGGCAAACAGACCGTCACGTGACTACAATCAATCCATTCTCCTCAACCACCATTTAATCCAGGGCATCCCAGGTGTGTTTAGGAAAAAAAAAAACTAATGAGATAACCTAAGAAATGCAATAAAATATCCTCAATCAAGTGTCTCTGAGAGGCAGCTAGGAGCCAAAATAAAAGAGACTTGAGCACCTGGAAGGTAGAAATACCAGAGCTGTATTAATGTGGTATTTTTTCAAATTAATCTAACTTCATATCCTTCTTTGCTCTTACAGTTCTTAGTATCTATGACATCTACTTGGCTGTACTAAATAACATGCCGTCTGATTAATATTAGTCCTAGAGTTGCTACAAAGATATCTGTAAATATGGTAAGAGATGCAGAAGGCAGCCCTAAATAAGAGACGCTGTCCTCCATTGCCTGAGCAGATCTTGTGCAATCAGCTAAAAATCCTTAATAGCAAAACTGGTGTCTGCCTGAGGAGGAAGTAAGTTCACCTCATGATCTAAGCTTGAGTTCCTGCTCCCTGAGGCTACTGTCTGACCCTCAGACTGTAGGCTTCCAGACTCTGAGTACACAGCCCATACTTTGACATATGTAAGTAATATGTTCATTTGCATATAAATATAAAATGATATTTATAACATACGCATAAATGTATAAATTTAAGTTTCATCAATACTTTTAGAAATAACATATAAATACAAAAAAATAGAATTCACATTTAACATAATTATCTTTTAAATTAATAAATGGATAAGTATGGAGGTATATGTACATTTACATATATATGTATCTTAGATACATATATTATATATGTATGTATTAACTAAAAATGTTTCTCAGCAAACATTTATTACATTTCCACTGAAGGTAGATGCAGAATGTGATCTATATATGAATATATCGGAGGATTTCTCTGATAAAACTCTAAAACTTATGAATGAACTGGTATTTGTATAACCTTCTGTGGGAAGTGCCATGAATTCCTATCTTCTACAACAAAGGAATATTATCTTCCACAGTCACCTATATGATCAGACATGGAGCTATGTGCCCAAACTTGACCATTTAAGGGATATACTAAGAACTATTACATGTAGTTGTTATGGTCAGAATCGTTACTACCATCTCATGCACTCAAAAATTGCTAATATCCTAATATCCTGGCTGGTTATGAGTTCAAAATGATAGTCAATCCTGATTCTCTATTGCATTTATTGGGTATGTCAACTAGCACAGAGACCAGCTCCTCTGCCCAGGCCAAGAAGATGGGTAAATTAATCCCTATTGCCCTGGATAATGATGGGTAGATGCCAGTATTCGGGTTTAATCTGCTTTATTTTGCTCTGGGAGAAGCTAGAATAAGGACAAAGCCCATACGCCCAGCCCATTCATTTCCAAAGTGAAGCAATGTAGCAAAGTAAACCTGCATCCTTTCAAACACCATGCCAAACCCAAACCAGCTCTGTGCTCAGCTACAGGAGCAGATAAGCAGGCAGCACTGTGTGAGATGATCCAAGATGGGCTTCTCTTGAGGGTGCAGCACACGGCTGCCAAACTACATTTGCATCCTAACTGGTAAGAGATAACACAGAAGAGCAGATTCTGAATGTACACTAATGTAGAAAGTCCTTCTCAGGGAGCTGGACCGGGAATGGTGGCAGCAGATTGCTGAGTGAGGCGTCAGAGGCAGTCTTACATCTCCCAGCTCTTGTGAGTACACAGGGGATGTCTGTATGGACTAACCCTGGTACCAATGCTCTTTAAACACCCTAGAGGACCTGATGAGTGCTATGGTCACTGGTCTGAGAATTACTTCCAGACACCCAGTTTAGCTTCTAATTATAAGAGATTCTAACTGCACAAATAGGTACAAAGATCTATAGATGACAGCAAGAAATTCCCTGGTCTACATTGTGGCAGCTAACATAAAAAAATGCTAAGCTATACATGAACCTGAAGGTAAACCATCAAACAGCATTCTCTCAGGCAGTGGTTCTGAATCTGAGGGGCCCAAGCAACCCTCCCACAGGGGGTAGCATAATAACAGGTATTGTGCATATCAGGTAATTACAGTATGATTCACAGCAATAGCAAAATTAGTTATAACAATGAAAAGAGCTGTATGGTTGAGGATCCTAGTAACAACATGAGGAACTGTATTAAAGGGCTGCAGCATTAGGAACATTGAGGACCTCTGCGCTAAGATGTCTACTTCGAGTTCCTGCCCTGACTTCAGTGATGAGCCTCTAAACTGAACCCCTTGCCTCCCATGGTGGCTTGAGTGAGAGCACACTGCATAGGCTTGTATATTTGTTCACTTGGTCTGCAGTTGGTGGAAAGGATTAAAAAGAGGTGGGTCCTTGGTGGAGGAGGTGTGGCCCTGGAGGTAGACTGTGTGTCCTCTCTGCTTCCTGCTTGTGAATCCAGATGTGAGCTCTCAGCTGTTCCTGCTGTGACGCCTTTGTTTGCCACCCTGGACGTCAACCCTCTGAAGCCATTAAAGGCTTTCTTTTATCAGTTGCTTTGATCATGATGGCATTTGATCATGATCAGCAACAAAAAGGAAATTAATACACGTCCCTAAGTTGCTTTTTTCCAATATTTTATGATGGTAACAGAAGGAAAACTATATTTGCAATGTATTTAAAGCAAATCATGCAACAATAGCACTAACTGATCTTAAAAACGAATTCAAATAATACATTTGTAGTTATAATTATATATTATATGCATGTGTATATAACATGTTATAAATATAATTATAGTTGGAGGATAAATACTGTCCTCAACTAAAAGAAAAGAAGCTTTATGACATATTCAAGCCCCATAAAAGTGTTAGCTGCCATAGCCTGGTAATATTGACTGATTTATTATTACATGTGCTCAAATATTCAATTTGCTAAAGTCAGGGAGAACATTCAAGAAAGGATTTACTTGAGGGCTCAGTGGTTAAGAGCACTGACTATTCTTCTGAAGGTCCTGAGTTCAAATCCCAGCAACCACATGGTGGCTCACAACCATCTGTAATGGGATCATATGCCCTCTTCTGGTGTGTCTGAAGACAGCTACAGTGTACTTAAGATGTAATAAATCTTGAGAGAGAGAGAGAGAGAGAGAGAGAGAGAGAGAGAGAGAGAGAGAGAAGAAAAGAAAAAGGAAAGGAAAGGAAAGGAAAGGAAAGGAAAGGAAAGGAAAGGAAAGGAAAGGAAAGGAAAGGAAANAAGGAAAGGAAAGGAAAGGAAAGGAAAGGAAAGGAAAGGAAAGGAAAGGAAAGGAAAGGAAAGGAAAGGAAAGGAAAGGAAAGGAAAGGAAAGGACGAGAAAAGAAAGGATTTACTTTGTCCTATATATTAATGTAGATATCCTTTTTAAGACTGGTGGGCCACTTAGGTACTTGACTAGTTTCTTCAGTTGGGTTGTATAAATTGAGTATCTCTGTCTAAATAACTCCAGACTGGAACAAGACATCAGATACAGCAGGACTCTGGGCTGCGAGGTCAGAACAGCTGGGGAACAGGGTTTCCTCCCGCGGGGACCCTGGCCAGCATGGAGTGAGGTCAAGTTCAAACTGTTGCCCTGCGTTCAGTGATATTTACTGCCATGTATTCATTAAGATGGCATCCTTTGCTTGTCCCCAAATGAACACAATACATAGGGAGCAAACAGTGCGCCTTTACCATCTGAATCTGTGCAAGCTCCTGGTAGATAAGCAATTTTGTATTCTGAAATAATTTAGGAAAGCTGTAGGAGGAAAAAGGCAGGAATGGTTTAAATCCAAGTTTCTGAAAACGGCATCTGTGAGGAAACAGAGTGTGGAGTCCAAGTGCAGAAGACCCAGATCCTGGTAGGGTTGGTGCAGCCGAGATGCATCTCACCCCTGACAGCTTGAATACTTTCCAGTCGCTGTCTCTGCTCCTTGGGAATAAATTCCCACTTGTTCATGCTACACTCAGCGTTGAGCCTATCTCCTCTCTACTCAGCTACCAGACTCCATACAGTGATATCTATATCCGTCTCAGTGGGCCTAGAAAAGTCTGTCTTACCACAGTTTAATGAGCACTATTAAATATTTATTTTATTTAACATATACTAGAGACTGTGGAGGCATACAAGGACTAAAAATCTCAGGTCCAAATATAGAAGTAGACTCTGGCAGCAGACAGTAGCAGAAATATGTATGTAAAGTTGCCCACCTCGAACTCAAACAGGGCTTGCCCAAGATGATGGATACCATACAACTGATCCTGAGAAAGGGACAGACATTTATATTTTTGGTTGTGAGCCTGGACTTTAACAGCTAAGCCAATTCTCCAGCCCAGAAAAGGCATTTATAAAGCAGGGTCTTGAGTCTGTCTGTCTGTCTGTCTGTCTCTGTCTGTCTCTGTCTGTCTTTCTCACATGCATGCTTGTGTGTGTGTGTATGTGTGTGTGTGTGTGTGTGTGTGTGTGTGTGTGTGTGTCTTGGAGGGATAGTATAATAAAAAACGCCGTACTTCATCATGAGGTAGCATGACCTACCTTGATGCAGACACTAGCTGGTAGAGCTGAATGCCAGGCTGAGAGGGCAAATGTCGTGTGAGAGAGATTGGAAGAGCAGAGAAGCATGTGTGTGGAAAGGAGAGTCACAAACCAAACGGGATCAAAGATCTTAAAGAATTTGAAGCTGAGGAGAGACATGATCAAACCTGACCTCGGGAACGTCATCTTGCAAGTTGAGTGGGGAGTCTCACTATCTAGGAACGAGCTCCAAATAACTGAACTAAAAGAACTGGTGAGCATATTGAAGAGGCAAGTGGTTTAAAGGGCCTGAACTCCTCTTCAACTCTCAGTGTTACACTCAATAAAGACAGGGATAAATAGTGACCACACGTTAGGCAAATTCAGCTGGGAAGGTTGTTACCATGACTGGAGGTACCGTGTCTCCTGAAACAATACCACAAGAAGGATACTTCAAATCTGTGATATTCTTTTCCAAAGCTCAAGATCCCAGTTTATTGGGAAAAGCAATAGACACGTGAAAATTTGGAGCTACTGTATAGAAGTTTGTCCGGGATTGCTTGAGACATACAATTTTATAAGAAACTAATACTGTACTGAACAAGGAAGCCAAGACGACAAAACTCAACGCAGTTGACTAGAACGAACTTTTGGAGAAAAAGAAGGTATTAGTGGGAAAATGGGGGAAATACAAATATCTGTTGTTTAGTTAGTTGTAAAGAAAAATATTATATTGTTCAAAAAGATATGCAGGATTCACAAAATTTTTTCCTTAGCAAATATAGCACATAATTTATCTTTTTTTCAAAATTCACATGTTGTAAAAAAAAAAGCATAATATCTGCATTTCTACCAATACACATATATATGTATATGTGTATACATACATACATGTATTTATGTATGTATGTGTGTGTGTTTGTATAATATATATAATACAATTTAAAATTCACACACACACATATATATATATACACATATATATATATATATTATACAATTTAAAATTCACACACACAAACACACACACACACACACACACACATATATATATATATATATATATATATATATATATATATATATATAAAATACAATTTAAAATTCACTAACAACATACAGTTATTAGGTACTAGAGCTGGATGTATTTCTATACTGTCAAAATTCCCCCAGGAAGTCTGTTAACATCTTAGAGTTCTTCATTTATTTGGTGTGGCCTGAAGTCTCACTTTTTGGTCTTGAGACTGCTGGGTAGCCAGCCGCCATAGCCTCTTGGGAGTCTCTGTCTCCCCTGCGTTCGGATCCCTGTGGTCTCTCCTTTACAGGCAGAGATTCGGAGTAACACATTCAGGGAAGGAAGGCAGCCCCACTCTCCATGCCTCTTTTGCTTATTTTTTTCCCTAGTCACGTTATCTTGTTAACATAGTTTCAAAATTTGTTAATTTGGTTGTGTCCATGCTACAAGGAAAGCCCTCCATCAGAAAGCAGAGATAGTTAAATGCAGCATCTAATTAAATATCTGATGAGGTTGGAAATCAAGCTGGATTCCCCCACTTAAGTACTAAGGCAGAGAAAAAAAAAAAAATCCCTAAGTCTGGCTACTAGTTACCAGGATTACTTAACGTGTAAGAAGTCTCCTTTTTGTTACTCATCTTTATCAATATGCAGAGACCCACAAAACTGCATAATAAGTCCTTTTAAAGGTGTTTTCCAAGGCTCTCATTCTCATTTCTGAATTAAAGGCAAGTTGTGTCTATTCTGGGTCTATCCATTTAACTTGTCAGTGAAGATTGCATTGTTCTGAATAAGAAAAATTAATGAATCTTTAATAAAGTGTTAGTGCAAATAAGATCTCAAAGCAACAAAAAGATTAATATTTTCTAATTTTAACATCCTTCTGAGAAGTCAGGGAAGCTGTAAAAAGTCATATATAAAGAACCACCTACAACAGTTATTTTAAACTGCCCCAACCATCCTCTCTTTGTTATCTGCAGGAATGGAAAGCCTTAAGGTTATACTGCATATTCTTCTCCATTTTTAAAATACAAAGATCGGGGGGTCACCCCCTCGGAAATACTGAATAATGAATGCCCTCCCCTGGGAGAGCAGGAACTGAGATCCTCAGTGAGCCTGCGCTCCCAGACAGCTCATTTGGAAGCTGCAAGAGCAGATGATCTCCAGCACACTTCAGAGCTGTGGAATCTTTAGACACGGTTGAGAAGTCAGGCAGCCAATCGGCAGTCATCCCCTCAACCTTTACAGAGAAGCAGCCCCGAATCAACACCAATGACAGCGATGCATGATGGGCGGGGCACAGTTAGCGCACTGACTTCATTCAGTTATCTCTCGTTATCAGATGACGTCGAAGCTCCGTGTAGACGGGCCTGAAATGGCACTGTTCGTAGGTGGGCGGACTGGAAGCCTGCTGCAGGTCTTTCTAATGCTGAAGACTGTTTTTCCTTTCTTCAGTATCCCACCAATCTCACAACTGCCATACATCCGTTCCCTTGACTCAACTCACGCTCTTGCAGAGCCTTATCAGAAGCAGAAATATAAGCTTCAGTGCTGTGTGTTAGCTATTCATTAACATAAGAAATATGAATCTTATTGGTGGCAATTTACAATATAGGGGATAAAACCAACAGTAACAGTCAGAGAAAGCAACAGACAGAGGAAAACAACAACAACAACAACAACAGGTTAAAATTTTTCCCAAGATCAAGCAAAACATTTGTAGCTAGCCCTCAGCTGACCAACCAAAAGCAGCCCAGAGTTTGGATGGCTGGAAACTGCCTGTGGAAGAGATGAGTGGAAACGTGGTTTGCGACCAGAGGAACACAGGGTTCTCAGCTCTGAGAGAGGTGCCCAAAATGATCATGTGATTAGCGCCAGAACGTTGGATCCAAGTCCTGATGGGAACATATGATAGTCAAGATGGGCCAAGTTTTATTTTTTTAATAGCCGAGCTTTCAGTTGGCACCAGAAAAATCCCGTGCCAGCTGCCGAGGAAGTAAAGTACTAGGAGCTGGCAGGCAGCAGCACTTGCAGAGCCAACAGGTATGGATGCACAGTGTGGTACCGAAGTGTGCAGGCACTAAGGGGGGTGGGAGAGAGAGAGAGAGAGAGAGAGAGAGAGAGAGAGAGAGAGAGAGA
>NC_034604.1:28154051-28159962 GCF_900095145.1 Mus pahari | reverse complement strand
GAGAGAGAGAGAGAGAGAGAGAGAGAGAGAGAGAGAGAGAGAGAGAGAATGTGACCACAGAACTCTTGTCTAGAGCCTTCAGAGGTAGCAATATGCTAGAAAGCTCTCCTCTTGCAGAAAATAGAATAGAATAAAAAGATAAACATGACAAAGAAATCAACTCAATCTCAGTTACCCTAGATACTCCATACAAGGAGGCAGTAGCCGTGGAGGAAGTGGGTGTCTGGTGCACATTCCCTGACATCTAAGGACAGGCCAATGATGGGTCTCTGCAGAGGAAGAACACTTTCCACAGACTCTGAAAGCTGACAGGTTTGGGAGGGAGGGAGGGGTGCGGGGATGTCTCAGTCTGCCTCAAGCTACCATTACAAGTATCACAGATGGGGTGACATAAACAACAGGCATTTTCTTCTCTTGGTTCTGGAAAGTGGAGTCTGATACCGAGTGCCACCCTGGCTCTGGGGAGGCTTGGCTTGCAGATGTCTGCCTTGTCACTGTGTCCTCGTATGACAGAGAGAGGAAAGGACACGTAGGTTCTCTTGTTCCACTTCTTATGAGGGCCTCTTCTAAACACTGTGTGCAACATGAATTACCTGTCACAGGCACAGATCCAAGTGTACAAACCCTGAGGGCTACGGCTTAACATGTGTGGGGAAATGAAAACATTCGTTCTGTAACATGGGAAGACACATAGATCACGAGAGGAACTTGGGCTGTGGTGGGATGAAGAAGGTGGAGAGAAATCAGGGGTAGTGGGGTGGGACAGTGAGGTACCAATGAGATTAGGTGTAGCTGGATTAAATAAACAAGAAGCGTGTCTAGGAAAGTATGGTCTACTTCCACGCCTTGGGATCCTAGCCATCCAGCCCATAATTTCCTTTACCATCTTCTGGCTGTCAAAATAAAAGTGGGAATACTTGAGTTTTCCAGAAGAATTTTAATCTACATAAAAATCATGAAGACGGAGCTTGAACATAAAGTCACTTCTATATCTGCTTAAGTTTTCAGCCAGAAAGCCCGGAGGTGAACGTAACATGCTAATATGAGCGAGGCTGAGTGTGCTTCCCATTCACAGTATTAAGCTCAACCCCCTGGCGCTAACACCTGCAATTCTCTGAGCACTACTGGGGAACATGCTGCCGAAGCCATGAGAGCAAAACTTTTTATCAGTCAAGTCGCTTAACCTACATTGAGGTCCTTGCAAGCAGACAAAAGAACCTATTTCCCCTAGGATTTCCTCCTCCAAGCCTGGCCACCATCCTTACTGAATTATGTTAACTCACCATCTGAGGCATAAGCTGTATTCCTGCACACCCTTTTCTGTTTTCTTCTCTGAGACGTTTTAATTACGATGGCCGTAAGTTCTTATCAAAACCCTTCATCTGGTAAAAAAAAAAATGCAGAACAAGCACTCACAGGTACCCACTTCCTCTTTCCGTACAAAAACACACCTTGCAAAATATTATTTCTTTTTTTGCTCATGTTTTGGTCTGCTGATCACTTTAAACCTACTCTCCTACTAAAGTGCAGTGGTTTTTTTTTTAAATGCAAATAAAAAATATGCAGTATCCACTTACAATAGTAATTTATCTGTAATTAATTCTTCCAATAAAATGTTTTGGGGCATAGGTTCCCAAATTACAATATGTAGTCTACCTTGTCATCTATGCACAACTCAAATTTAATTTGCTTTTCAAAATATCTAAATGTTAAAAGCAAAAGCAAAACTTAGAAAAAGAAGCAGATACACCCACTAATATTTTATTACAATAGCCTATTTTTATCACACATCCTAACTCATAGATATCTGGAGATCCCTGCTTTACTTAATGATATCTTATTTAGTACAACTAAATATGACCAAGTCTATTATTCAAAATAAGGTAATTGATTCTACTTTTACAAAAGATTGCTTATTTAGGGCCTGTGGACATATCTCAGTTGGTGAAGTATCTCTGACAAGCTTCAGAACCTGAGTTTGAATCCCCAGCACCTAAATGGAAGAGCCGGGTGTGGTCACCAAATGTGTAACTCCACCACTGGGGAAGTGGAGACAGACTGATTCCTGGAGCTTGCTGGTCACCAAATCTAGCTAATTGGTAAGTGCAAGGTTCAGTGATAGACTCCTTTAAAAGATAGGGTAGAGAGTAATGAAGAAAGATACCTAAGACGTAAACATGCACACACACACGCGCACACACACACACACACACACACACACACACACGCCCACACACACACTTTTTTTTTTAAAAGATTAGTTATGTAAATAGCGTCCCAATTTAAAGACCTTAAGTAAGCCATCCTGAGATGTTCACATAGTATAGAGAATTGTTTAATACATAATTAGTATATGTTAGTAAACAGAAACAATTAAAACATATTGGAGGTGGTGGTTGGGGAGACGGCTCAGCAGTTAAAAGCAATGGCTGCTCCTAACTGGAGGACCTACATTCAATTCCCCAGCACCCATGTGGCTCACACTCATCTGTAACTCCAGTTCCATAGCATCTGATGCTCTCTTCTGGCCTCCACAGGCATCAGATACACAGCTGGTACACAAACATGCATGTTAAGAAACGCTTATATACATAAGGTCATTTTTAATTAAAAATTGTTAGAGTAAATATGTTATCAATTATTTAGCATTTTATTAATTATCACATCAAATATGACAGAAGAGTAATCAGCTTGCTACTTGCTTATTATCTACAAAACAAACTTTTTTTTTCTTATTTATTTATTCAGTTAGTTAGTTCTTTAGGACAGGGTTTCCCTATGTAGCCCTGGCTGTCATGGAACTTGCTCTGTAGACCAGGCTGTCCTCAAACTCACAGATCCACCTGTCTTGGCCTCTCCAGTCCTGGGATTACAAACCTGGCCCAAACAAACTCTTAGCTCCAATCTTTGCATGTGACCATCTAGATGGCTGTTTCTACCTATGCATTAAATATTAACTCTATAGAAATTCAAGTTAAACTCATCCAAGGAAAGTTTTGTGATTTCAGATTTCACAACCATTAGGTAAGGTAGCCTTGGTATCAATATCAAATAGAAGTGGGAAGGACAAAAAGGGATGGGTGGAACTAGCTACATAGGTAAGAGCTATACCTATGTACAGCTCAGTCAGATCAGAAATAGAGCATGTGTGCCTTCAAAAGTCTGTTAAACACCAAAAACCAGCATTATGTTGGTGGTTTTAAAAGTGAAAGGGAGATTCATTGTGGCTCCTTAAGCTGATGAAAGATTGGTACCATTTTAATGCCAAATCCCCATGTGAGGAAAATGGTGAGACTTGACTAGAGTCGGCCAACAAACTACACCTGAAGTCTAGCAACTTTTCTTGAGTTTTTTTGGAGCACAGCTTTCACACTTTGAAATAGTGTTTTTGTTTTTTGTTTTGCTTTGTTTTAATGATAAAGACTAGTCTTTAGTGTTGTGGGCATTGCGTGCGACTCACTGCAGTGCAAAGCTGCGTTGGAGTCAGACACGCGCACGCCCCTGTCGTGTGCACTTCACCCAGCAATGCAGAGTTCAGACTTCCGACAGCTAACCTGCACGCTGCGTTTCTTGTCCTGGCTCCTCTTGGTCCAGCAAGCAGATCTCAATCCAATACTCAGCCCTTCCTTACCTGGTTACAGACTATTTCTTGCTCAGCTTTTAATATTAAACTGTCCTGGTAATATCTGTCTTACACATTCCCATATTTTATCCTTATCATGGGTTAGTGGTAAGTTCTGAGATCCATAAATTTTGGATCCATCTGCTTCTATGGACACTTTTTTCCTCGTTCTCTACAATTTTTCCTTTCAATTGCCAAATGCCCTGTTTGGACTAACACAATTTTCTCTCCCCATGCTTTATCTGGCATTGTGATATGCATACTTTATAATTTTGAAAAATAAAGTGTGCATTGTTTTAGTTAACACTGTGATAAAACACCATAACCAAACACAGGCAAGGGAGTTGAGAGTTTATCTTACAACTATCCGGGCATACTCTACCATGGAGGGAAGTCAGGGCAGGAACTCAAGGCAGGAACCTGGAGGCAGGAACTGATGCAGAGGCCATGGAAGGGTGCTGCGTGCAGGCTTGCTCCTCTTGGTTTGCTCAGCCTGCTCTCTTACAGCATTCAAGACCACTTAGCAGGAGGGGCTCTACTACCTCATGGGTTGGTCCCACCCTCATCAATTGCTTACAGGTCAATCTTATGGAGGAATTTTCTCAATTAAGGTTCCCTCTTCCCAAATTACTCTAGCTTGTGTCATGTTGGTGGGGGAAAAGACTAAACAGGACAAACAATCTTGAGATTTTTTTTTCTACCTTTGGGGCGGGGTGGGGAGGAGATGTTTTGTGCCTGGCATGCTCTTTGCTATAGATATACATGGTAAATTCCTAGAGAAATTCGAGGTTCAGTACACCCTCATGAAGACATCCCCAGTCACCCAATAAGACAGGTCACTGTCGCAAAGATTACTTTGGTCCTGCAGTTGTGTGTGGTGGTGCACTCAGGAGGCAGAGGCAGATGGATCTCTTGAGTTCAAGGTCATCCTGGTCTACAGAGTGAGTCCCAGGACATATGGTTATTATAGTATATCCATCTTGTATTAGTCTTTTTCTTTCAATTTCTTTCTATGGTGGTTGCATAAAAGGTGTATATTCTCATATTGATAATGCTTATGGGTAGGAGCAGTAAAAAGTACAAGGTTGGGTGTGCCTCAGATATATGGATCCTTCTATAAAAACAGGAAGCCTGCATGTGGTGCCACAAAAAAAAATTGTAAGCAAAAATATTTAATAAGCTCTGTAGTCACAGTATGTCAAATATGCAAGGCAAAACAGTAAAGCTATGGTAGTGTTTAATTAGAGCCTTTGCTTATGGTGCATTACTCCTTAATTATTCATTTGTTAAGTAAGAACATTAGGAAATAGAAAATCAACACCAAATTCATTTTCAAAAAATCAATACTAAACTCAAAGCTGTAACTTCATTGACTCTAAATATTGAATATTTCCAAAGTAAAAGCCTTGCCTTGCCTTACCTTAACTTACCTTAGGAATGGAGTATATAAAATAAAGGTGAATTGTTTCTTTCTATTTGCTAAAAACCAGGTCTCAACCTAAAATAACATAGCAGAAGCAACAAAGGCCAACATACTAATACTGTGTCCCTGTACATATGAAAACAGTTATTTGGGCTATGTTCCTTCTTCTTAGGCAGGAAGTCTATGAAACCCGTAGCAAAAAGGAAGCTTAAAGTTCATACAATATAAGAACTAAATGAACGATTCATCTATTGTAAACTCCAACACCCCTCTCCAGCACAGTCCTAGCTAGTATACTTATTAAACGTAACAGGTTATGTGAAACAAATTTATTTATGTATTCATTTCCTTAGTTTATCTTTTATATAGAATTAAATTCATTGCTGCTGTCGGTAAAGTTTATGCATGAAAGCCTTTGACTATGACCACACACATGGCCAGCATACATCCCTGGGACCTCATTATTCAAAAGTTCAGATCTCTACCAAAGTGACATTAGGAGACATAAAGGCGTGGACTTAAATAGCAAGCAGTAAAAACACACCAGCACCCTTCTCTGTAAAATGGCTTGCTAGCTAACAGCAACCAGTTCTCTTAACCCCCTGACAGCCCTCCTCCCAGTTTTCAGCCCAGCCCCTTCAAACCTTTCTCCCAACCTCTCCTCCCTCAGTTCCCCAATGGTCTGCTTAAACAGCCCCTCTCCCAGTTTTCCTGGTACTAGCAGCTCCTGCTCTGCTATTTGCTCAGCTCAGTTTCTCCTGGCTCAACTGTCTCCTAACCATATCTTCTGCACTAACTGCCTTCTCTTCTCATCCTGCTAGCCTAGGACTGGCCTTGTAGACCAGGCTGGCCTCGAACTCACAGAG
>NC_034604.1:28148386-28153872 GCF_900095145.1 Mus pahari | reverse complement strand
CCTCTGCCTCTGCCTCTGCCTCTGCCTCTGCCTCTGCCTCTGCCTCTGCCTCTGCCTCTGCCTCTGCCTCTGCCTCTGCCTCTGCCTCCTTTGAGTGCAGGGATTAAAGGCTAGCATCATCACACCAGGTCACCTAAGAATTCCTAAAGGATTAGTTGACTAGCAACTAGGGGGCCTTTAAAGAGCCAGGCGCACAAGACACAGTACACTTCTTTCAAGTGTTCAGTCATTCTGATTGCCTCAGGAAGAAAAGCCACTATCAATGTATTCCCATGCCACCACCACCCCCACCCCCACCCCCGGAATAATCTCTGCTAATCTCTCTTCTAATGAAGAAACAATCTCTGAGCTTGTGGTCTTCAGCTGGTAGCCTACAAACACTGCTAACTGCAACTGCATATTAATGGTCTGCTTCTCTTTCAATATGTTTTTATAATTATGTCTTATACACAGTTTGATTTATTATTTCAATGTGGCGAAAATAATCATTCTTGCAAACAAATACTGCAAGCAACAAAAGATTATTTGAACAAAAACATTAAGTAAGGTGCAGAGAGTAAGCGCTGACAACAGAAGTCTTAATGTATGACACAGCAAAGGGAGGTAGGTACTTTTGGCTGCACCAGGCACTCCTTGTTGCTTTTAATTGACTAAACAACTAAATGAAAAATTGTGGGAAAGACTAGCTTCAAGCTTCTAAGACATTATTGTCCGTGTAGGGAGGAGGCCATGTGTGACAACATGAAGATATATTTTTAATTATCACAACACAGGAGGAAGATTTCTGCCAGTGGGTAGAGGCCAGAGACACTATTAAACATCCTCCAAGGTCTGGCGTGGCCTTACAACACAGAATGATCTATCTGGCCCAGAAATAGCATAGGGTCCACGTTGAAAGTCCCTTGTTGTGTCTTCTCCCTTAAGCATCATTATAAATCATCTTTTCCCGAGACTGTTCCTTTGCTCATTTGATCTCTGCCACTGAAGACAGAGGGCAATGTTGATCTCTGCCTTTCTCTGCCTTACACCACTGGCAGCTACGGTCCATTTGCAGTCAGAATGAAGGCAGTGGGCAGAATCAAAGGGTCCCTGTGCATCAGTTCTATGCCACTGACACCTTGACTCCACTTCCTCATTGAGCCACTGGAGCCATAAATCCGCAGACGCCCTAGTAACATAAATATAAAAAAAGACAGCTAAGCTAATGATTAATAGAAATAACAGCAAAAATTTTACTCTTTGGGTTTCAAGCAAAGCTGATGTGGATGGTACGGTTACTTGACTTAGTTAAACGCCATATTTGTCATAATAAATCTAACCTTGGAGATGTTAAGAAGCCGAAATTCTTTTTAATACATAGCTTCCTCAGGAGTTTTTAATTTTTTTTAATCAAAACCTACTTTTCAGTCAGTGAAAATAAAAGAAAAACATCATCAAAAAATTAACAAGCAGTGGTTGAAACAATTTACATGGCGAACACTCAATACTTTGTTTTCAAATGCATTACTGCAAACACTAAACCCACATGTATGTCTGAGGGTAAACCGTTTACAAGAAAATCCTTTGAAGCTGTTTTGTGGTTCCCCTCCCTTCTTCTCCTCTTCTCTTGCCGCTTCTCATCTCCAGAAAGGGTTAAAAGCAGAGAACACATAGAACACCTGTGTCGGTGTTCCAACCTCCTACAGTAACAGCATTCATAGCATATTTAAGGGCAGAGATCCTATCACAGCCTTCAACTGACTTACAGCTCTGTACGAGGAGTTTCTTTCCAAATACTTCAGAGGCTGAAATAGCCCAGAAAGCGACTCAATGCCCCTGAAAGTCATCTTGACTTAACTCCTGTCTTCCTGTGGTGAGCGATCATGAAGGTGAAACTGAATCCTCTTTACCTCAGAACCACAGAACATTGCCAACAGAAGCAGGGCCTTGCTGTTGGCTGCTGGGTAGCTCTCACCAGCACTTCCACTGTGGAGAAGGGAGGCTAACATTGGATGGGATTGGGGGTCTCCATCATATACATTTCAGGAGGAAGACCAATTACAATATTTTCCTTTTTCTTTTCCCCTCAAGGCACTGGAATAAAGCCAGATCACAACCAGAAGGCTATGGCGCATGCCTGAAATTCCTCTTCTCAAGAGGCCGTGCAGGGGGGGCATCTTGAATTGAACACCAGCCTTGACTTGTTTTACAAACAGAAACCAAGAAGAACCAAGGTTTAAAGGAAAAAAAAAAAAAAAAGAAAGAAAAGGCTATTCCAGTGTCTGCTCTGCTTCATTACATCAAGTCAGTCTCTTCTTAAAATGTGTTAATGAGGTTTGTTTATTTACCAGAGGCGGGCGGGGCATGTATGTATGCAGCAAGCCCAGGGAGACTAAAAGGCAGCTTCTGGAAGCTGGTTCTCTTCCCTGCACTTCCCAGATGGAAGACTCAAGAGTATCAGGCTATGCAGCAGAGCCTTTACTCACTGAGCAACTCCTGGGCTCCCTGGGTCATTCTCTTTAAAAACCATATGTTGAGCGCGCGCCTCCTAAGTGCAACACACTGTGCGAGACAAGGAATACGTAATAGTGCTAAGGCCTAACCTGTGGGCTCTGTCTTTTGAAAACGAGGCAGTATCGTTGTACGGAGCCTATATAGCTTGAGCTTCTACTCTCTCAGCTGGAGTCCCACCCAGCTCCTGAGTCAACTCTCCACGCAAAGACTCAGCTTCATGGAGACCTTCGTAATCACACTAAAAAAGACCCGAACTAAATGGAAAACGATTGATCAGCAAAGAGGCTGAAGCATCAAGGTAGAGTGTGAAGCCGTTGCGACTTTAGTTACAGCAGTGTGTAACAGACGGGCCTCAGAACCTAAAAGACCTAAGGGAAAGACCTGGATGCATTGACAATGAGAATAGCACATGAGAGTAGCTGTCAGAAGAGAAAGAAGGAAGAAGGAAAAAAAGAGAAAGAGACTGAGTCCTCACCAGTCATGGCATAAATGGAATTAGCCTCTTAAAATTCACATGCTGAGAAAATCATATATATATATATATATATATATATATATATATATATACACACACACACACACACACACACACACATACATACATATACATATATCAGGAAAGTGACAGTGAAACTCTCTAGGAGACAAAGAAAACTAATGGGAGTGTGGATTGAGAAAAGAGAGGCTGAGGTATATAGAGGACATGCTCAATATAACATATATAACATATGTATATATATGCATATATTCATACTTCATACATCACACAGTATCATGCACAAATGTTGAAACCTAGCCTCTGGTGTGTCAGCAGGAATTTGATCTTTGGGAAGTAATTATGTTTAGGATTAAAATCCTGAAGATGGAGCTCTCCAGACAAGATGAATGATCTTACAAGACACCGAAGAGCTTAGAGAAGTTGTTTCTGTTCTATAGAGTTTTTCTCTCTCTAGCCCTCTTCCTTTCTCTCTTCTGAGAAGACAGCAGAAGGTGGTCACCTATGAAGACAGGAAGAAAGCTCTCACTGGGAAAATCACTGAGCCAGCCTCTTAGTTTTAGTCAAAACTAAAACTGCCTCTGCTCCGGACCTGTGGGAAAACGTGCTTGTGGTGTAAGGCACACAGGGATCCTGCTGCTGGGATCCAAGCAAACAGAGCTTCGATGTGCCAGGAGCAGTGGCTGAAGCCCTTCTAGAAGAGACACACATGTTGTCCATACAGGAAGCACCTCTGGGCCAGAGGTAAACTCACTGCTAGGACATAGCTCCTTCACTCCCCAAGTCTCTTCCTTCCACACTTAAGTTTCCCCTGGCAAAGCCACACACCTCCACATCAGTTAGGTCAGACTCCTGGGTACCCAGTAGATCTTTTAGAGATGCCAATATTTTCTCAAAATCTGGAAGGGAAAATCCAATAAGGACTTGGAGTCAGAAGAAGAAGGCGGGGGAGGAGGAAGAAGAGGAGGAGGAAGAAGGTGGTTTTTCCACAGAGCTGAGCCAGATGTATACTACTCAGGGCCATGTTGCCAAATGGTCTGCAAGACACTGGCTTCAAGGGCTCTTCCTCATACTTTAGTCTGGTATACCCACATTTATATTCAAAGCCAACATTTTCTAACTGAGCCACAACTATTAGTAGGATGTTAGATTATATGAGTTCAGCACATATTTTGAATGAAACAGAATACAATGAAACAGCATAAAACATAAAATACTGCAATATGTTTTTGATATAAAAGTAAGTATTATTTGGTGAAACTGTTTCTATTCTATACATATGACCATATGTCTCATTATTAAAAATCAATTTGGATCCTAAACAAGATAGATAGATAGCTAGATAGATATAAACAGACAGATGATAGATAACTGAGTTACCACACAAATGCATTTTTTTAAATAATGAATTTAGTCTGCTGGGGTCCTAAAGGTCACTAACTATAGTAAAAATCCAGAATAATTTAACACATTTTCTTTTAAGCAAGTGGTCTACCATATGGTTTTCTGGATTTGGATGTTTGGGAACATAGCTAAATCCATTAGAAACATTCTTTCAATGTGGTACAAGTGGAAACAAAAGATAGGTCAGAACTGAAGTCAGGATGTGGGTTTGGATACATAAGGCCAAACCCTCACCACAGAGCAGGGCAAGCCAAGTCTCGCCTTTCCATTCACCAAACCACTGGGAGGAATGTAAGCCAGAGGTAAACTCCCTGATCCCTCAGAAAAGCTTTCAGAATGCCACCCTCTCACATCACTGGGCAGGAGACCATGTGCCCAGGCATAGATCCCTGCATATGATGGTGGCTAGTTGATATTTTAAGTAGTGTTGTTAGTATATTGTGACTTTTGAAAACTTAACAAGCTCTATAAATATCAAAAATATTTTCAATTATGATTTTAGAAAAAAAAATTACTTGCTTGACACTTTTGAGTATCCCACTGGTATGTGCACATGTCCTGCCAAAACAAAGTTGTCTCTGCCTTGTGATGGATGGCTGCAAGTTGGGTCAGTTCTATCAACGCCAGCCTTCTATAAACCCTGTCTGGGGCAGCATTCTCTATCTCTGAGTCAGGACCCCTTTGCCAAATCTCTATCTCCAAAACTATTTACATTATCATAGGTATGGTTACGAAGTAGCAGTGAAAATAAATGTATGGTTGGCGGGGTCACCAAAACCACTGTATTAAAAGGACGCAGCAATAGGAAGGTTGAGGACCCCTGAACCAGGGGCTCAGGTTGTTAGAGCTTCAGGAACTTCACTGTTTAGACACAGTCTCAGGGTCTACTGTCTGTGTGGCTTTGAAACTAATTTTCTTGAATTCAGGAGTCACCCATTTATAACAGACAGTTTTAATAGATGAAACAAGTCTCTAATTCATCTAAAGGGGACTGTCTACACTGTGAACCAGCTCATCTAAAGGGGGCTGTCTGCACTGTGAACCAGCTCATCTAAAGGGGGCTGTCTGCACTGTGAACCAGCTCATCTAAAGG
>NC_034604.1:28128324-28148336 GCF_900095145.1 Mus pahari | reverse complement strand
CTCATCTAAAGGGGACTGTCTGCACTGAATCAGCTCATCTAAAGGGGGCTGTCTACACTGTGAACCAGCTCATCTAAAGGGGACTGTCTGCACTGTGAATCAGCTCATCTAAAGGGGGCTGTCTACACTGTGAACCAGCTCATCTAAAGGGGGCTGTCTGCACTGTGAATCAGCGCATCTAAAGGGGTCTGTCTACACTGTGAACCCGCTCATCTAAAGGGGGATGTCTGCACTGAATCAGCTCATCTAAAGGGGGCTGTCTACACTGTGACACAGAGCACCATACTGACAGCTGTGCATGAGGGAATCATGTGATTTGGCTTTAAGTCACCATTGCCCCTCCCAACCTCCCCCCACCCCATCCCCAGTCTGGCCCAAAACAGAAAGAAAAATGTAAATCTGATCACTAGTGCACAAAGCTTCCATGCCTTGATCACCGTGCACATAAGTTTTATTGCGTTCTGGTTCTAGATATTAAAAAAAAAAAAAAAAAAAAGACAGCTGAAATACCAGTTGGTTCTTACTTTAAGTTTATTTCATTGAAAAAAAATCACTTAGATTATGAAGTGAAATTAGTTCTCCAGCTTAACCAAGTGGCACAACCCCACTGCTCACCAACACTGCCATCTACAGAGAGCTTACCCAGCAACACAAGGTCCTGCCGGAGAACAGAGCAGAGTACAGCTCTCAGTGGTTCTGCTTTTCTTACTAAAGTATTGTAATCTGGTGATTGTAGGATAATAAAATATATATATGCAGCAGGACAAGTCTTCAAAATTTATAATAGATGTATATGCACAACCCCAACTGAATGGCGAACAGTAGGGCCACATTAAAAACAAGCAAACTTCAAACTCCTTCCCTGAGAGATTCCCCCATCCCATGCATGTGAACACTCTGAGGTGTTCCCTGTAAATCTTCCCACATCTCAAGTGTTTGGCATGATGGAGAGGCTTATTTTTGAATGAATAAGTCAGAATCTGTTAAGGGCTTCTGGGGCGTTGCTCCGATGTGCTGTGGGACCATTATCCCTCCACAGCAGCATCGGGCTGCACTTCCTCCATACCTCGCAACTTCTGAAGCACCGAGTAACCAATTTTAAGCATGCCATCTCTCTCATCAGAAGTTTGTACCACAAGGCTGTAGCATATCACACAAGTAAGAGAGATTCTTGAGCCTTTTCAAAGATATGAATTAGCTATCTCATCTCAATATACAACAGCCTCGCATGAACACCCAGAGACATGACTCAAAAATGAATGTGGACGTATACATCACCTTATGCTCAAACTGAGTGTTTCATAAATTTAAAGTTTAAAATTTGTCTCCATGAGAATTTTAAAAACAGCAACAAAATAAATAAATTCTTTCCAAAGTTTTACCTTTTTGCACAACACTAGTCCTCAAGTAAAGGCAACTCCTTCCCACTAAGTATAAATACCCAGAATCCAGTGCCACCATCTCCAGCAGTACCAAAAAAAAATTAAAATTAAAAAGCTGTTAGGTAAACTACCAACAGCAAAAGAAGGATGAAAATTAAATTGCAAGAAAAAAAAAGTTACTTGACAAGTTGAAATTGTGTTTAGATTCCCTATGATGAAAGCTTTGCATTTAAACAGCACTGAAAACAAGTTTCCTTATGTGTGTGCGGACAACAGAAAAGAAGAAAAACCTAAGCAAAGAAAAATAATGTTCAGTGGCTAAAGATCTGGGAACACACGGAATCAATCCCAAGGTAAAACTGCTACCCGTTTAGATCTTCAGAGCAGGCAATGAGATGGCTTTTTGCATACAGGATTTCAATAAACCACCCCAGCACACGAAGGAAGAGCCGCAGACCTCTTCTCAATAATCACTCCTGCCTGGCCCCCACGAGCCGCTTTCTCTTTAAGACCTCACTACTTCATTACTCTGCCTTTAACTCTCCTAAATGATTCATTCTCGCCTTCTCCTGAGCACACGCTGCAGGGAAGCTAGTATTTAGGTTAAATTTCTAGTGCCACTTGCTTTGGAGAGCTTGATGAGGGTAGGCAGGAGGGTTCTAATTTAATAAATTCACCACGATGTAGAAAGGCACACTGCAGCCCCCAACCCAAAACTAACTAGACACACAAGTCCCTCTGACAAACTATAATCTGAGCAAAGCCACTAATTAGGAAAGCAGAGTCCACGTGTGGTAAGAGGTATCACCCAAGTGGCAGCCAGTTCCAGGCAGGCAGGGCGGGAGAGTCTGGAGGATGCTTGCAGCTGCACCGGCCTAGGCGCTCTGGGGAGAGCCTGGTTGCCTGGGTCTAGAGCTAAGCTCTTGCCCAGACACTGACCAGGCTGGAGAGAGATCAAAGGTAGAGGGGCTGCTAGTCCGACACCCTCACCCTCGGGAGGTGTCGCAGCGAGAGGGACAACTAGCGTGCACGCTGCAGGCGTTCCCAGCCCGAGCCCGCGCCTCCACGCTCCGCCTGGTCCAGCACCCCTCGCCTTACCGTCCCAGCTCTGACTCCACCTCGAAGAAATCGCCCAGAGGATCCCGGTTAGAGCCGTCGATCCAGTAATCCGGGACGAGGCTCTCAGTACTGGCGCTGACCGAGGAGCAGGGCGAGGAGGGACAGGAGGGCACCGTGACTTTGAGCATCTTCGCCGCGGGACTCCGGAAGACGCCGCCGCTGCCCGAGCTCGAGTCGCCGGCCGCCGCCTGCAACACGGGAGCGAGAGGAGGCGTCCTTCAGCGCGCACACGCCCACCGCCGCGCCGGGCTGCGGCTCGCCTCCGCGCTCGGGAGCGAGGGCGGGCGGAGATGCCCGAGACCGTGAGCACCGACGCAGGGGAACCCGGAGCCACCGCCAGCCGGCAGAGACCAGGCAGGGAACCGCAGAGCTCAGGCGCCCTCCCCCTCGCTCCCGCCGCCCCACCTCCGTGCCTCCCTCCCGCCTGCCCTGCCAGCCCCCTCCCTGTGCTCCTCTCCCTTCCAGGCTGAGGCTGCCGCAGGGCCACCTAAAGCATTTGCCTGGGGAAGCCACTAGGACCCCCGGCGTGCATCTTCCTCCTCGCCCTGGGCAGGAGCCGGCAGCTTAGAAGGAGACCTCTCAGTCGGAGGCGAGCACCAGGAGTGGAAGGCACCAAGTGCGTGGTGAGAAAGAGACCTGGTCATTGTTGGCGCAACTCATGTTTCCTGGAGCGAGGCTCAAAGCGGGCGAGTCCCTCCCTTCCACCCGGCACCAGCTAACCAGTCACCCCTTGTTGGTCCCTATGTCAAAGCTTATAGGGATGATAGGGGAGGGCGTCCTGTGGTTGCCAGCTCCTGGCAGGCTGCCTTCTGCTGGAACTCAGTGCACACCGGAGGAGAGGAAAGGGCCTAGGTCCATTCTGACCTGACTCACCTTTGATTGAAGTCTTCAATTTGTCATCTCTGCTGGTGGCCCTGTCGCCTCTGGCTCTGTTGGAGCTCCTAAAAGGGCACACACTTGGATGTGTCTAGTCCAATTTCAGCATCTGAAGGCCAGCAGCTGAAAAGACTCAGAGAAAGGCTCCAGAGAAGCCAACTAGGCAAACCTTGCCTCAAGGCAAGCCCTGTCACTATTCTTGACAGAGGAGGTTGCTACAGTTAGAGCCTTTTTCCCCCCCATGAGCTGCACCCCATCAGAAGCATTCTAATGTCCACTCATCAACTGCCATGGTGATTTTAAGTACTGACTGAATAAGATACCCTTGGGCTTTATTTCTTCTAGGATTTCAGCAAAGATAAACAACAATTAGTCATGTCATTGTAAAGTGTGTGTGTGTGTGTGTGTGTGTGTGTGTAGGTGTGCACACCACAGTTACTACATCATAGTATAAAGCATAAAGGTAGTTACTGTATCACATCCGATTTGCGGCTAAATGACTCTAGACCATTTATCCATTTAATATTACAGAGACATTAGGGTGTTTTTTTAACCTTTTCTCCAATATGCTCTGAACTATTCCCAGCAATTCTCCATTCCTGAAAGCATCAGTCACAAGTAGGTTCCAAATTTTTCCTCTCATTTGTTTAGATAGTACTCATTATAATACTGGTGAACTCTCCAATACCAAAACGAAACAATTCGATGGTAGTCAGAAGTAAGAGTTTAAATTTCAATACAAAACTATTCCTTGAAGGTGAGCAAATGCTCAAAATACAATGTACAAGCGGCAGATGTATGTATGGTTCACTCAAGGTCCCGTGTATACTGGATATTTGGTGAGAGACTAAAAATGCATTGCCTTTCAGCGAGTAAACTCACTAATCTTCACATTAAAATATCATAAACAAAACAAGATACTAATGCTATCTAAATCCTTCTCTCACAAAGTAAGTTTCCCTTAGCTGGCAGTGATGGCTGGGAAGAGACACGTAAAGTAGTTGCTAGGCTATTCAAAATCACAGTTCATTGAAGCAAGCCCCTGAGGAGCAGCAGTGGCTGTAAACGTGTCTGTTGTAAATTATTTAACAACCTGGGTCTAAAACAAGCACACACATGGTGACCCCAATGTTTTCTTGCTGTTTTCAAAGACAATGGTTGGGGAAAGAGGCCATATGTAGTACAGAAGTGACCATAGAAATTATATTTACTTTTAGTACAAGATTGGTCATTTGATAGATACTTCACAAAGGACTTCGGGGGCAGTGGGGGGAGGGGGCAGGCAACAAATGAAAGTTTACCAAGATTCATCATCATCATCACTATGTTTTCAGTTTTGCTACCAATGTTTTCAGTTAGCTGCAGTAAACTGGAGTGGAAGTATTAGATGGAAAATTCCAGATAGGAACAATTCCCTACTCTACTAGATGGCACAGCGAACTCTGAGAGCCTATTCTACCCTAAACAGGATACAAGTCGCTCTTCTGCCCGGTGCATCCGTCCTTTATATGCTACCCTCCTGACTGTTACTCGCCATCACAGATCATTGTATGTTGTGTGGGAAAAGCAGAGTTTAGGCAGAGTTCAGAGCTACCTGCAGCCTCATGCATCTACTGGAAGTCTTGGGATGACGTCTTGTGGGAAGCAAGGGGGAGGTGATGTATTTCCTTTAATCCATGGAGCCTTCTTTCTTATTTTAAAGAGATGAATATAAAATACCAGATGCTATTTTAAAGCAAGTGAAACAAGAATTAAATACATGAAATTTATCATTTTTACTAAGCCTTGGCTAAAAATGAAAAAAAAAAAACAAATATAAATGCATCAAAACAACAACAACAACAAACAAACAAAAACAATGTTAACTCAATCTTGAACATATGAACAAAGAGTAACAGACTCAGATTTGGAAGACCTGAAATCCAGACTTGGAGTAGGAGAAGATCATAAGAAAAAAAATCTAATTCTTACCACAGGAGCTCAAGAAAGGCTTTGAAGCAGGAGACAGAGAACAAGACATTGGATGGAGTGTCTAAAGGCGAATGCCTAGAGCCATGCCGAACACACCATCCCCAAAGCCAAAAAGAACGCAATAGATTTGACTGTAAATGTGGAACAGTGGTAAATTTTGTGTTAGTCAGATGTTACAGCTGGCGCCATATTCAAAATGGAAATTAAGTGGAACTCTGGAAAATCAGCAGTATGATATATCTATAATCTTAAAAGATGCTGACAGATTATTGTCTTATATCCATCAAATGACCATTCACATAAACACTGGACAGTTCTTCACTGGAAATAGAACAAGCAAGAGCCACTGGGGAATAAACCAATAGCTGGGGTGCTAAAGAAAGGGAGGGAGGGAGGGAGGAGGGAGAGAGGGAAGGAGGGGGAAAGAAGGAAAGAAGGAAAGAAGGAAAGAAGGAAAGAAGGAAGGAAGAAGCCTGATTTCTGTTTTCTTGCAGTATAAGAAATGAAACTGAGAGCCTTGCACATCATAAGTAGCGCACTACCACTGAGCTACATGGCTGATGGCTGATCCTTGTGATTTCTGTGAATTGTCCACTGTTAAGTAGATTCATCAGTTACACAAAGGAGCTGTTTACTGTGTCTTTAACACACTAATGGACAATTTCTCATTCTGATAACTCTCCTGTGTATAAAAAACTTCGTTTCCTGGAATACATGTAACAGTTAGTGAAATGTTCAAGGTAAGAGCCAACTGGGTTGGAATGGAAATGATATCGCCCACAGAAAAAACCTTTTGAGAAACTTCAGTCTTCATAGCTTAAAATATCAGACAACAGACAGTTCACTAGCAGGATAGTAGAAATAGAAGAAAATTGCAGAAAGAATGGACCACTGTGGAGAAATTTACAATCTATACATACTTGTACTAAAAGAATAGGCTAATCTCTTACAGTGTGGAAATGCGTGCTAAATTTCAATAAAATCGGAATAAATTGATAATCAAACAAGCAAAACGACTAAGAAAATGTGCATGGTTTGGAGTGTAAGTTAAACCAGTCTTGGCAGGAGAGATAGTTCAGAGGTTAAGAGCACTGGCTGCTCTTCCAGAGGACCTGAGTTCAACTCCAAGTACCCACATGGCAGCTCACAGCTGTCTGTAACCCCAGTTCCAGGGGATCCAACACCTTCACACAGACATACATGCAGGCAAAACACCAATGTGCATAAAATATATCATTTTTTAAAAGTTACACCGAGTTAAATGTGTGTTTGAGTGAAGGAATTAAGAAATAATTTTATATGAATATAATAGAATTTGAATCTTTGCAGATGAATATTGATAACATCCAACTTATTTTTAAAAATTGCTAGACACATAAAAGCTATAGGAAAATATGAATTGGAGCTGATAGTAAAATTACACAAATTAATTTCAAGATGATTCATAGCCTAATCCCAAGAAAGATTTAAAACAGAAAATAAAAACGTTTAAATAATTAAAATGGAAACGGTTACAATGAGACTAAAGCTGGGGATTCCGACCAGAGAAATGGAAAATACTCAAAAGGATTATTGGAAATTTCAGAACTGATATAAGTCATCTAAATTTTAGAAGTTTTATGAAAAGGGCCTAAGGAAGAAGACTTGCAGTTTACAGAAAGAAGGCTGGGTGGTCTAATAGGTCTCATGCCCAATGACTAAGATAGAGCTCAGAAAACTTCACCTCCTTTTGTTCATGTCTGAGTTCCCCTCCCACACTGAGCTATGGCTGGCCTAGTTGAAAAACAGACTGTGATGGAAGGGCAGGTCATAAAGGCCCAGGCGATGATGTCTTCCACCCTTTGTTTGATCATTCTGAAGAAAGGACACTCACATGCAAACTCCTCGAGAGAGGATCGACTCTAAGTAATCGAGCTACCCCAGGAGTAGATTCCAAACCTTAATCTGTGTTTCTAACTGTTGCCTGACTTCTTCCCCAACGGAGAACCCCCCATCAGAGTACCCCAAATACTTGCTGCCTCTCTTGGCCATGTGCTCACGGTGGCCTCCTCCTCTCCCAGTACTTTCTTCTCGCCTCCCTCTGGGACCACCCCCCAAACAGGTAACTCAAAGCCCACCTACCCCTAATCCCTCCAGGAATTGGCTGTAGCCATTTTTTATTTATCAAATAGTTTTAAATTAAGGAACAAGGTTTGCACAGCAAAAGCTGGTAAGCCTGAGAATTCTTTCATAGACAACTAGACCTTCAGGTAGAGAATTTAGCATTACAATACTTGGCAAAGGACCAAACCTCAACAGAGCCTTCAGAGAGGGTCATGTGATATAGATGCCTGTTGAGGGTTAAGCATGCCATAGTCCCTAATTCTCTGAACTTTGGCCAGTTGTGAGTTTCTGTGTTAATCACTATCTACAGCAAATAGAAACTTCTCTAATGAAGTCTGAGATATATGGATATAAAAGTAGGTCATTGGGGGTTGACTAAATACTGTATCCATTTAGCCAAAGAATGACACTAAGTCTCCCTTAGGGCCTATCATGTATCCAAGAAACAGGTTCTTGGCCTAATAATGGCTCCAGGTGTGAGTTTCATCTATGGAGAGGGACTTAAAGCAGAAAGCAGATGGTTGCCCACATGAAGTGTGTGCCACTATTGTAGCCAAAACTGGTTGAGCAGAGAAAGGCGGATGGATAAGAGGGTTGGGGGCTGGAGAATAATCAAAGCACAGTATGCAAAAGTCTCAAAGAACTAATAAAAATATGGCCAAAAACTAAAGTAGTGAACTCTCAAATGTAATTTAACTGAGAAGATGTGTGACTACTTAAAGAAATAGAAAAAACCCACAAAATGTTTTTCAAGATTGAAATTCAAATATGGCTAAACTATGTATGAAAGAACTCAAGCCCAGATGGTTATCATGATAAAGAAAGGTGGTTTTTGATAAAATTAGATAAATTATATTAAAGTCAAGATGTAGATATATAGATAGATTATGTATATGTATATAGAACAAAGAGCAGAATTGAGCACGAACATAACTATGAAAGCCAATATAGTTTATTTAGAGACAACATGCAGTTAAAAAATTATAACATTGAATTTTATTATTTATAGTATAGATAGGAGCATAATATGGCATAAGATACTAGATACAGTCTCCTGTGCATAATATTTGAGAAAGATCTAAGCTAATAGCACAGAATGTAGATCTGTGCCTCGGGCCGCTGTGGGGGAGGGATCAAGTGGAAAGGGGGCTGGAAGGACTTGTGAAAGGTGAGATTACTGTGATTACAGGATTTTGTGAATTTCTTGGAACTAAAATACACCTTTTAAAAAAATCTATTAACTTTTTATATGCAAATTACATAGCAATGATGGCATTTATTCTATTGATTAAATAAGAACAGTCAGAAAACAGCCAAATCTCTAATTTAGGAAAATTCAAAAGACAATAAATATTTAGAAAGAAAAAGTTTAATTCTTCGAGATATTGAATTAATTCAGAATCCTAAAATTAAGTTTGGCAAAGTAACAGCATGCAAACCTGTAGAAAACAATGCATTGGGGATTGGAGAGACGACTCGGTGGTTAAGAGCACTTGCTGGTCTTCCAAAACACCTAACTTCTGTCCCTTGTATCCACACCAAGAGGCTCACAACGACCTGTAGCCATCCACCTCCAAGGGATCTGATGTCCTATTCTGGAATTCTTAGGCATCTACACACACACAGCACACAAAGACACAAAACACATACACACCACACACATACCGAAATAAATAAAAATAAAAATTTAAAAGTCAATTATATTTCTGCATACTAAGGCAATGATAATATGAATATAAATATTCTATATACAATAGAATAAAGAGGCATTAGAATATTTATCAAACACTTCAAGTTTTCAATTCTTCTGTTCTTGATGCTATCAAGGGTTTCTGACAGAAATAAAACAAGATACAAATAAATGTTAAGGTAACATCATTGATGAGAAGATTCAATATTGGTGCAAACCTGTTCCCCCCTTACTGAATCCTAAAACACAATATTGTAAGAGAATGAAGTTGTAAGTCTCAATTTAACTTACGACTTACTGTGAAGTTACAGAAATGAAAATATCTAAAGACAGAAAACAGAGCTTAGCACAATAAAATAGTTCTAGCTGGGCGGTGGTGGCTCACACCTTTAATCCTAGCACTTGGGCAGCAGAGGCAGGCAGATTTCTGAGTTCGAGGCCAGCCTGGTCTACAGAGTGACTTCCAGGACAGCCAGGGCTATACAGAGAAACCCTGTCTCAAAAAACCAAAAAAAAAGGGCTGGTGAGATGGCTCAGTGGGTAAGAGCACCCGACTGCTCTTCCAAAGGTCCGGAGTTCAAATCCCAGCAACCACATGGTGGCTCATAACCATCCATAACAAGATCTGACGCCCTCTTCTGGAGTGTCTGAAGACAGCTACAGTATACTTAAATATAATAAATAAATAAATCTTAAAAAATAAATAAATAAATAAATAAACCAAAAAAAGTTCTAAAACTTATAGATATGACTAATTCATTTTTAAATAATTTGAAGCATTAAGTGGACAAAAACCACACATTTCTAAAAAGTGATAACAGAAAAAAATGGGCCCCAACATTTTCTTTGTATCACAAATTAACATGTATCATAAACTTATGTGCCAAAGTTAGACCTACAATAATACTCCTGGAAGAAATGGTAAAAAATTATCTCCCAGAACCACCTGAAGCTTGAGGTATCTCAGACATGACTTAATGAGCCTCCATTTTCTAAATGAGAAATATTTAAAAGTTAGAGTATAACCAATTCTAAAAAAAAAAAAAATTTTTTACAGAAAGAGATGTAATTAAGAAAGTGAAACAAAGCCACAAACTGGGAGGTAACATTCTCGAGAAAAATACTTGATAAAGATTATACATCCAGAATGTGTAACACACTTTTGGGAATAAAAAAGAAAAAACACCAAAAAAAAAAAAAAAAAACTTAACAGAGGATACTGGAACACGTACAGTGCTGTTTAAAATAGCAGCAGGGGGCTGCAGAGATGACTCAGCAGTTTAGAGCACCGGCTGCTCCTCCCTGAGCACCTGGGTCCCATGTCACAATGCTCACATAGTGGTTAACAAACAGCTGTGGTGCCAGCCACAAGGAGCCTACATCTTCTGACTTCTGTGTGTACCAGCCGACACGTGGTACACAGGCATGCATGCACATAACACCCTATACATAGAATACAAATAAATCTAAAAAAAACATAATAATATAAAAAAGAACGAAATACCAGGTTAAGGTTTTCATGAACCCTTCAGAGAAATAAGGTCATAGGACAATGGAATAGTCTAAAAATCCAAGACTGGTACCCCTTGGAACATGACATGCAACCTGTACCCCAGTCTCTGCTGACCAACACAAGATACACAGAATCCAGAGAAACAAGATGCTAAGTGGCCTCTCTCTGACCTGAGTGCAGACACCCTGTGACCAGCCACCCTCTTGTCCACTATAAGTAACATCTTCCTTGCCTTGATAAACTGTGTCCCTCTACAGTTGTAACCCAAAATATCCTGAGTTAATCCAGACCCAAAAGGACAAACTAGCCAAAAAAGTACAGAATGCCCAGGACACAATCAACAGAACTCAAGAAGGTTAACAAGCCAAAGGGCCCAAGTGAGGTTGCCTCGACTCCACTGGGAGGGAGAAGAAAGCCATGGGGGGCAGGGCAGAGGGAGGGAGGAACCTGGGTGGAAAAGGAGACAGAGAGGGGAAAGGGGGAACATGATCAGGTATTGGGGGGAAACAGGAGTGAAGTCCAGCAGAAAGAATTTAAACAGGCAACCTGGGGGGGGGGGGGAGCGCTAGAATGTACCAGAGACCTGGGAAGTGATAGATGCTCAGGACTCAAAGGGGGGACCTTAGATGAAATGCCCTACAGTGGGGAGAGGGAACTCATAGAGTCCACCTCCAGCAGAAAGACAGGGCATCAAGTGGAAGGATGGGGTTGCCATCCCACAGTCAAAACTCTGACCCAGAACTGTTTCTGTCTAAAAGAACTGCAGGGACAAAAAATAGAGAAGAGACTGAGAGAAAGGAGGTCCAATGATCAGCCCAACTTGGGAATCCAGCTCAAGGGGAGGCTCCAAGGCCTGACACTATTACTCATGATATGCTATGCTTACAGACAGGAGCCTAGCATGGCTGCCCTCTGAAAGGCCCAAAAAACAGCTGAATGGGTCAGATGCAGGTACTTACACCCAAGCAATGGACAGAAGCAGGGGACCACTGTGGTTGAGTTAGAGAAAGGCTGGAAAAAGCTGAGGAGGAGGGCAACCCCATTGGAAGACCAGCAGTCTCAATTGACCTGGACACCAAGATCACTCAGACACTGAGCCACCAATCAAGCAGCATAAAGTAGCTGATACGAGCCCCTGCCCCACCCCACACCTCAAAAAAAACCATATACAGCAGAGGATTGCCTGGTCTGGCCTCAGAGAGAGATGATGCACTTAACCCTCAAGAGACTTGAGGCCCCAGGGAGTGGGGAGGCCTGGTCAGGTGGGGGGCGGGGAACATCCTCTTGGAGATGGGGGTGGAGGAATGGGATGAAGAACAGTTGGAGGGCATCCCAGGAGGGGGATAATGACTGGACTGTAAAAAATAATAATAATAATAATAATAATAATAATAATAATAATAATAATAATAAATAAATAAATAAATAAATAAAGATTTTTAAAAAGAGAGAGAAAAAGAAAAAAAAAATCTTAACACTCACTGACAATGGGTAATGACTGGACTGTAAAAATCAGATTAAAGATTTGAAAAAAGAGAAAGAGAAAGAAAAAAATCTTAACACTCACTGACAATGCGGCTCATGGGATACCCAGATTCACTGGTTAGATGAGTGTCAGATTTAGCCCAATCCCTGGTAAAATCTTGCATCCATTGACTGGGCTGAGAGACCCCGCCTCAATTCCACACAGCTCTATAGGAACCCTCCATCCCCACAGCTCTCAGGAAGGTTCAGTTAGGCCTTCTCCCTGCCTTGTTCATTCTTTACAGGGGTCACAGTGCTGACTGGGGCTCAAGAGTCTTTTCTCGTGCATATTCTGTCTTCTCTACCTTGACAAATGCTTTTCAGGGGACTTGATTGCAAACAAGAAACTTGATTGTTAACAGAAAGTGACTCAGGGAAACAGGCTCTGACTTTATAACTTGTAACTTTAGAACCTTATAACCCACCACTTAGATAACAATAACTATCCAACTAAATAAGTGGAGTTTGGTGGCTCCCGGAATATTGTGACAACATGTTATGGTTACACTTCCATTGCATAACAAGTTACTCTACTGCCTAAGGGCCTAAAATAACTGTTGTCTCTCATGATTGGGCTCAGTGGGGCACTTCTCCAGGCATCAATGAACTTGGCTGCAGTTGCAGTCATCTGGGACCTTAATTGGGCTCATTCATGTGGATGGAAGCTGAGCAAGTTCAGTAGGATGACAGTGAGTGGGCTGTTCACAGTGTGGTGGCTGGATTCCAAGAGGGACATTCCAGAGCAAGAGCTCTTTTAAAAAACAAAACAAAACAAAACTGTGTGGTTGTCTTTACGTCGCAAACTTAAAACAAGAGATGAAGTATATTACTTCACAGAGAAGTATCTACTATGACAACTAATATTGAAATGATGACAATTAATTAAAACAACGCTCTTTCAAAATAACATAAGTCCTGGTAATTTCAACCAAAGTTCAAGCAGTGGATATTTCCCATACTAGACATATGTAAGCTATTCCAGAACAGGGAAAAATATGAGAAGCTTTGTAAATCATTTGATGAGAATAAAATAACTCTGTTAACAGAACACAAGGTGTACAAGAAAGACACAATTGAATTTATACATAATTCCTTGAACATAAATGTTAAAATCCTAAAGTAAATATAAACATACCCAAGTCAGCAGAAATTTAATGAGACTACAACAACCAAGCAGGAGCTATCTCCATCACTGGCATTTGCAAAAAAAAAATCAGATGCGACTTAACATTTCAGAACATTAAGAGACTAAAGATAGGATAGCGTTAGGGCTGGAGAGGTGGATCAGTGGTTAAAAGCATTCAGTGCTCTTGCAAAGTACCAGGGTTCAGTTCCCAGCAGCCATAATGAAGGCTAACAAAAGTCTGAAACGACAGCCCTCTTCTGGCCTCTGTAAGCACCAGGCAAAAGGTGGAACATATACATACATGCAAGCAAATATACACAAAATACGTAAAAACTTTTTAAAACAGAGTGTCATTGCACTAAGCAGTTACTACACTGGACACAATTCAAACATCACCACACTGGTTTAGTCTTTGCTTTATGATATGTTGCTCACCCACCATATATCTAAACTAATACTGGTTTCCTTCCTCCTTCGTTAATGGGCAGTCAATCCACCACTGTGTCCTTAATGACTTTTATGGTTCCGTTTTCCAGTTATATATAAATTCCTCCCTGATGTTTGGTTAAACAGGGAAAAAAGTCTTGAAATATACAGATTAAAAAATAATTATGTAACTGAAGCTTTCAAAGAACACCTGATTATACTTAAGAAACTAAACAAAAATATCATTGTCAGTAAAATGAGGAGAAACCCCATTTGGTTACATTCAGGTTTTTTTTTTTTTTTTTTTTTAATGATTCAAAAGTAATTAGCCAGCAAAGACCAAAAGGAAACAGTTTCAATCCAATAAAAGGTGTTTACACAAAATCTACAGAAAACATCATAATTAATGGCAAGATCTGTCATGCATTCTAATTAAAACAAGCACACAAAAGATGCTTGCCATACCGTTGAGGTGACGTATGAAGCCACAGAAAAAGCACACGAAAACCCAAGAGACAAGAGTAATAAATGCTCTTTCTCTAAACATCCAGCGAGAAAACGGAGATCATAAAAATATAAGATACTCAGAGAATGAAATTCTATACCTACTTACTTATATATTTATGTCTAATAGCTTCTTCTTTATGAACAAGAAGACATCACAACAGTAAAAAAAATAATCTAAAAAATCAATGGGAAAGGAATTTTCAGTTATATGTGTGTGTGTACATGCTATGAGATCTATGTAATTAATTATGTGTGTACATGCTATGAGATCCATGGCATTAACCCTATTGAGTTTAAATAGGAAAACAAATATGTAAAACTGAATAGAATACATAAGAGACCCATGTGTATATAAGACCTCATGATCAATTTGGTCTAACAAGACAAATGGTTAATCATTAAACTGTAAGAAAAGTAGCTATCAATATTTAAAAGAACAATAAAGTATCTATACCTCATATCATCTACTAAGTTTGATGATTTCGAAGCATTAGGCAAAAATGTAAATGTGTTAGCATATAATGCAGGCTGCCTTCCAAAGCCATGGGTTAAGGATCTTAAGAATTCAAGGCTAGACCACTGAAGGCTAGACAATTTGTAATAAATTGCATTTATTACAAATAATAGATATTACCTACGTAGCATTATTTGAAAACATAAAGGATAAAATCTAAGTGGCAGAGATAAATTACCACAGCGCATGTCCAGCAGGCAAAGTATTAATAACTATAATGTATAAAGCCCACTATGACTTAGGCAAAGACAAAGAACTTGATGCTAAAATGAGTAAAAGATGTCAGATGGCAACTCTCAAAGAAGTCAATAAACGTGGAAAGGACATTCATTCATAGCAGTCTCTCTCTCTCTCTCTCTCTCTCTCTCTCTCTCTCTCTCTCTCTCTCTGTGTGTGTGTGTGTGTGTACCTGCCTGTCTGCCTCCCTCTGTGTGTGTCTGTCAGTCTCTATGTGTGTGTATGTGTGTAAGTCTGTCTACCTCTGTATGTGTTTGTCTCTGAGTGTGTCTGTCGGTCTGTCTGCATCTGTCTGTCCATCTATGTATGTATGTGTTTCCACTTCTAGATGGCATAAACTGTCTTATTTAAGAATGATAATAGGGAAACCGCAGTATTCACAGCCAGCAGACAAGAGTCTTTTCGATGAAGTATTTGGGAAAGGCACAGAGGAGGTAAACATTTTAAATCTCAAATCTCCTTGGCCTTGCAACGTTGCCTCTAGCAGCATATTCTCAAAAATACATTCACGAATTTCAAGGCCACTTACAGCTATCACCCATATTAGTGCAACTTAAAATATAGAAATGCTCATTGGGTAGAATATAATTCGCAGCACATTTAAATGAATGAGATCTACCTACATATAGCACATCGCAGAGTTCCAATACATGTTTCATCACATCAATAACAGAATAGGATACCATTCGTATTAAAAACTAAAATCTCCCTCTCCCATGTCTCCTCGAACTAGCAAAAGCCACACATCCACGAGGCTGCGTGGGTCCTCTGGCTCAGCCAGTAAATTCTAAGGAGACAACCAGCCTGGCAGTAATCAGCAGTAGCCGCCCTGATCAGCAGTCATGTTAACTCTTTCAGCCCTCGAGTGTTTGCTATAACACGCATGCTCCTTCCTGTGCATTTATTTGGAAAAGCACTGGACTTAAAGTAGTTTTCAACTTACTATTTTAAATTTGGACTATTTATTTAATTCAGTTTTTTTTTTCCCACACTCCAAGCTGCCATATTTTGAGGGTTGAGTTTTGTTCCATACTTCACATTCCTAGATAATCATGTCTAAGTGGTGTTACCTTCAAGTTCATGATGAATGTTGAGCCGAAATATAATTGGACAGATTAAAAACAAAACAAAAATTAAACTAAAAGCTCGACATTACAGAGCAAAATGCAAATGCACTAGGACCGTCAGTCCAGGTGGAAATGGTACCGTCAGGAAGGGGAAGTAGAAAGGTGTATACTTAGAGACCCGTCAGTGCCTTGCTTAGTAGTTACACAGGTTCAGAGTCTTTAACAGAGAACTCATCCTCATGTCAGTAAAGCCAGTCAGAACAAAAAGGTGCAACAATGGTGGACAATGTTTCCCTTTTGGATCCCTAGACCCATTTTGTGATGGACAAGATGGTCCCCAGTTTGGCTAGCCCATTCATTTGTCTTATTACCTGTGAAGTGAGATGGGACCGAGTTTTCAGTGAATGTAAAAGAAAAACCAGGTGTATTTGCAATGCAGATTATTCATCACAACAACCATCTCAAAATCCACCACTGTAGATGCACATTTACCTACCTTTGTACTTTTCCCCCACGGAATTGAGAATTTTCGTTCCCGAAACTTCTAGTTGCTAAGCAATACTTCCTTCACTGTGGAGCATGGCTGCCACTCCACACTCACTTTTCATGGTCTTCACCCCTCTCTTCACTTTCTCCTGATCACCATTACTCTTACGCGCTCATACAGCTCTCTAGTTCTTCTATGGATGCAGTGTTCCCCTCAGTTGCTCTGTAAGAAATCAACGTCTTGTGCTTTAATTATTGTAAACTGGTAACACGGAGGATGGAGACAAGCAATCCTGGCCCTCTTCTAAGTGGGCAGCAACCTAGAGATGGCACGCTCTTAGGATTGGAGTTTGAAGATGTCATCTTGAGTCTTAGAGCTTTCTGATGATGACTTTCAGGTACCCATTGTCTAATTTATCCATTATCAACTGAGCTGCTAAGATATTCTCTGCCGTGTTTTGAATATTGGGAATACAATGTTCTTCACCATCAAGAAGATGATATTCAAAGAGCCCTTATGAATTCATGACCTTGTCTTGACTATTCAAAATATTTTATCCTGGTCCAGTTGATGGCTGGGTATTGAGGCAACTTCATGTGGGTAAATATGTACAAAACCCTCCACTCTGCCTGTAAGAAATGATGGATGCAAGGTGTTTTTCTCTTCTTGCCTACAGAGCTTGATGACTGGGGAGGACAGGCCTCAGGGGATGACCCAAGCCCTGAAATTTGGGACGAGAGGGTTACTCTTCATCCCTTTGTATGTATTGGTTACTCATCCTGTGTGTGATAAATAGCATAGTGTTTGAGAACTACCACCATGGGAAAATCCTGCCTGATTTTACATGTTGCTTCTGTTACTCCCTAATGGAAGCTTAGGCAAATTTACTAATTCCACTTTTGTAAAATAGAGATGATGGTATTTATGTCAGCAAAAATTTGTATAAATTACATAGAATAGGTACTGAAGTGGATGCTCACAGAAATTTTCATTTTCTGTTCCCTTGATTCAAAACTGCTTAAGTAGTTCAAAATGGGAAGGAGAAAGGCTTCCTTTAAGTGGAACTGTATTTGTCTTTCCCTAACTCCTAAGAACACAAGATGTCATGTGTCCACCATGTTTTGGTTATGCGATAGTCATAGTGCCCAAGAAAATCCATTGTTTCCAGGAGTCCAGTGCCAGATGAAGGAAGAGCAAGAAGGAGCAGCTAAGATAAGGGAAGGCCTGGGGTTGGTAGAGTCAGGCTGTGGAAGAAAACAAGAAAAACCAAGAAAACACTAAGAGCACTGAACAGTACCCAGTAATAGAAGGTACTTTCTAGGGATGAAAGACAGGCCTTTTAATTTAGAGAGAGCTGGGGGGGGGGGGACAGGCAGGGAGGGGACTAGATGAAGAACAAAATAAGCACCATTGACAATTGCAATATTGTCACGGGATCTCCAAATGCAGAGATGCTTCAAATCATAGGGCCCGAAAATAAAAAGATAGAAATCTTAAGGGAAGACAAAAGCAATTTAGAAAACACAAAATCTGAATAATCACATGATAGGAGATCAGAGGAGAGAAGCGATAGGCCATAATTGTACACTAGAGGGGAATTCTCTAGATTCAAAAAGAAAACACTGGTGCTGCAAATGAAAAACTGCAAGCTGACGCAGAGGACTTGCAAAAAGGCAACACCTGCATTTTTGCCAACAAACGCTTCAAAACAGAATTAGCTATGCAGGGAAAAAGAAACTGACATCAGATTACTTTCTACTGTCTTGGGAATGAGACGACATCTAAACACCATCTGCAGGCTACTCACAGAAAAGAGCTACGACCAGATCAGCAAGAACACACAGGTGCTCTCAGCTCGGATCTTACCTGAGGAGACGATTCAAAACAGAACGCTATCCAAATGAATGAGTCGGAATTGAAATCTTAGCATAAAGAAGGGCAAAGAACAGGAAAGACGGTCAGAGATGGGCTTCGCAGCCTATACCTGCACGCAGGGAGCTAGAGTGATTTGAGGTAATAAAGGGCTTGGAAATAAAATTATTCTGTGAAATCAGATAAAATAATCTTCACCAAAGTTCTGAGCAGTCAATAAGAGGAAGAAGAGTCAAAGGGTTCTCATCAGCATTTAGCAAGAGGAAGGGACCTGCACTGTCAGCAACACTGTCTAATGATGGCCACCAGCTAGATGTGCCCTGGGGTAATGGGCAAGGTACTTCCATCATGATTGCATCTACCTACACAAACAAGAATTCTGACCACACAGGGGTTTATGGTTTTTTTGTTACGGGACTCTGAAAGCCAACAATCCAGCACAGCTCCAGAGTGCCAACCGGGACCACACCCTCTATTCTGCTCTGTCCCCTTTCTTGTGGGTTTTGATAGCACGATCTCAACATGGCTGTTCAACCTCCAGCATGGTACACCTATCCATGGACAAAGAGGGAGGTCAGACGGCACAGGGCTGTCTGAGTACAGGGCCATTTTCAATCAATGTTGTCCTGGTTGACATTAGAAAGCGACCCATCAGAAAGAAAACAAGAGCAGTCGTACTTTTATACTTTCTGCTTCCTCCAAGATCTGAAGTCTGTTTCATGCAGAGAGGGAGAGAACTAGCAGTGGCCACCACGAAGCTGTTTATGTTTTGTTTTCATGTTCTGTGCGGGAATTTGAATTTCAAATAGCAAGCTAACTTATAGTAGAATGAATAAATTTCAGTGAAGTTACATTTTCAAGCAATCAAAAGGAAAAAAAAAAAGAATAAAGAGTAATTAAAGCCAGGCAAGGGGATGTAAACTACATACCATCTCTGCTACTGGGCAGCCAGAGCTGAAAGTATCAGTTCAGCCCAGACTAGGAAAATAGAATCCAGCTGAAGAATTAAAAACAAACAAACAAACAAACAAATGGGGGTGCTATGGGGAGAGATTGCATGGGTAAAGCAAAAGCCACCGTACAAGCACAATGATCTGGGTTCAGAACTCACACAAGGCGGCATGCAGTACTATACCCATAATCCCAGTGCCTGTACAGTAAGATGCAGACAGGTGAACCCCTGGGAGATTATCAGCCGATAACCTAGTGTCTAAAGTGGAAAGTGACAGAGTCGCTCCATCTGACTCAAGCAAATGGAAAGTGAAGAACAGCTCTGGAAGTCGTCCTGTGAGCACACAAGTGTGTTGTGGCATGAGCACCAACCCCTCCACACAGTAACAAGTGCACACACACACACACATGAAGAAAGAGAAAGGGAACTTGATCAGAGCAAGAGAAACAAGAGAAAGGATAAAGTCAAATGTATGGAAAATATTAAGTAATATCGAAAGATATTTGTAAGTTCTTGCTTTAAATAGTAGACCAATGCACTCCAATTTTATGAGAGAGAGAGAGAGAGAGAGAGAGAGAGAGAGAGAGAGAGAGAGAGGAAGAAGAAGAAGAAGAAGAAGAAGAAGAAGAAGAAGAAGAAGAAGAAG